>NW_026870974.1:317881-635763 GCF_033118175.1 Dama dama
AAAGGCCAGTTTGCCAACACTCCTGCCCGCTCTTCCCGCCAGGCACGCACAATGCTCCCAAGCCCGGGAGAAAAGCGCTTCGGGGTGGTGCTCTCTCCGGGCCCTTGCCCCTGAGCCTGTGGGCAAGGCAGGGGGAACACACTCCCAGACCAAGGCAGAAACACATGCACACGTCTGTTCCTGTCCCCTGCACCGGCAGAGAGCTCGGGGGAGCCAGAGTCTCTCAGGCAGGTGCTGGGCTGGCCGCCTGTGTGGGAAGGGGCAGAGCCGACCTAGGGGCAAGTTGGGCCTCTTGCTCTCCCTGCTGCCCTGAGGCTGCAGGGCCAAAGACGTCTTGGGCATCCAGCCCCTTACTGGTCCCTTCCCTCTGACGAGGCCCTCTGAGCTCCAGCACCTTGCAGTGTGGAGACAGCCCCTGCCAGCAATCTCCTCTCCAAGGAGGCCTCAACCGAGGCCTAGGCCCAGGGGAAAGGCACCAGCGGGGTTGAGCCAGGGGAGGCGCCCGGGCATGTCTGGACCCTGTCCCCGCAGCCTGCCCCTTGGTGGGGCAGTACCCCCGGAGGCCAGGAAGGTCTGGGCAAGGCTGGCCAGGGGCAGGGGCCCTGCTGGGTCCTGCCCCTGGCCTGTGGGGCCTCTGAGCACAACCGGCCCTCTCCCACTGGAAGACCTCCCCGGCTGCCTCCAAAGTCCTGTTTGCAAGCACTCCCGCCCACTGTTCCCGCCAGGCGCGCACAATGCTCCCAAGCCCGGGAGAAAAGCGCTTCGGGGTGGTGGTCTCTCCGGGCCCTTGCCCCTGAGCCTGGGGGCCAGGCAGGGGATCCACAGTCCCAGGCCAAGGCACAACAACATGCACACGTCTGTTCCTGCCCCCTCCACCGGCAGAGAGCTGGGGGGAGCCAGAGTCTGTCAGGCAGCTGCTGGGCTGGCCGCCTGTGTGGGAAGGGGCAGAGCCGACCTAGGGGCAAGTTGGGCCTCTTGCTCTCCCTGCTGCCCTGAGGCTGCTGGGCCAAAGAGGTCTTGGGCATCCAGCCCCTTGCTGGTCCCTTCCCTCTGACGAGGCCCTCTGAGCTCCAGCACCTTGCAGTGTGGAGACAGCCCCTGCCAGCAACCTCCTCTCCAAGGAGGCCTCAACCAAGGCCTAGGCACAGGGGAAAGGCACCAGCGGGGATGAGCCAGTGGAGGCGCACGGGCATATCAGGACCCAGTCCCTGCAGCCTGCCCCTTGGTGGGGCAGTACCCCCGGAGGCCAGGAAGGTCTGGGCAAGGCTGGCCAGGGGCAGGGTCCCTGCTGGGTCCTGCCCCTGGCCTGTGGGGCCTCTGAGCACAACCGGCCCTCTCCCACTGGAAGACCTCCCCGGCTGCCTCCAAAGGCGGGTTTACCAACACTCCCGCCCGCTGTTCCGCCAGGCACGCACAACGCTCCCAAGGCCAGGAGAAAAGCGCTTCGGGGTGTTGCTCTCTCCGGGCCCTTGCCCCTGAGACTGGGGTCCAGGCAGTGGGTCCACACTCCCAGACCAAGGCAGAACCACATGCACACGTCTGTTCCTGACCCCTGCACCGGCAGAGAGCTCGGGGGAGCCAGAGTCTGTCAGGCAGCTGCTGGGTTGGCTGCCTGTGTGGGAAGGGGCAGAGCCGACCTAGGGGCAAGTTGGGCCTCTTGCTCTCCCTGCTGCCCTGAGGCTGCTGGGCCAAAGAGGTCTTGGGCATCCAGCCCCTTGCTGGTCCCTTCCCGCTGACGAGGCCCTCTGAGCTCCAGCACCTTGCAGTGTGGAGACAGGCCCTGCCAGCAACCTCCTCTCCAAGGAGGCATCAACCGAGGCCTATGCCCAGGGGAAAGGCACCAGCGGGGATGAGCCTGGGGAGGCGCCCAGGCATGTCTGGACCCAGTTCCCGCAGCCTGCCCCTTGGTGGGGCAGTACCCCCGGAGGCCAGGAAGGTCTGGGCAAGGCTGGCCAGGGGCAGGGGACCTGCTGGGTCCTGCCCCTGGCCTGTGAGGCCTCTGAGCACAACCGGCCCTCGCCCACTGGAAGACCTCCACGGCTGCCTCCAAAGTCCTGTTTGCAAACACTCCCACCCGCTGTTCACGCCAGGCTCGCACAATGCTCCCAAGCCGGTGAGGAAAGCGCTTCGGGGTGGTGCTCTCTCCGGGCCCTTGCCCCTGAGCCTGGGGGCAAGGCAGGGGGAACACACTCCCAGGCCAAGGCAGAACCTCATGCCCACGTCTGTTCCTGTCCCCTGCACCGGCAGAGAGCTTGGGGGAGCCAGAGTCTGTCAGGCAGCTGCTGGGTTGGCCGCCTGTGTGGGAAGGGGCAGAGCCGCCCTAGGGGCAAGTTGGGCCTCTTGCTCTCCCTGCTGCCCTGAGGCTGCTGGGCCAAAGACGTCTTGGGCATCCAGCCCCTTACTGGTCGTTCCCTCTGACGAGGCCCTCTGAGCTCCAGCACCTTGCAGTGTGGAGACAGCCCCTGCCAGCAACCTCCTCTCCAAGGAGGCCTCAACCGAGGCCTAGGCCCAGGGGAAAGGCACCAGCGGGGATGAGCCTGGGGAGGCGCCCGGGCATGTCTGGACCCAGGCCCCGCAGCCTGCCCCTTGGTGGGGCAGTACCCCCGGAGGCCAGGAAGGTCTGGGCAAGGCTGGCCAGGGGCAGGGGCCCTGCTGCGTCCTGCCCCTGGCCTGTGGGGCCTCTGAGCACAACCGGCCCTCTCCCACTGGAAAACCTCCCCGGCTGCCTCCAAAGGCCGGTTTGCCAACACTCCCGCCCGCTGTTCCCGCCAGGCATGCACAATGCTCCCAAGCCCGGGAGAAAAGCGCTTCGGGGTGTTGCCCTCTCCGGGCCCTTGCCCCTGAGCCTGGGGTCCAGGCAGTTGGTCCACACTCCCAGACCAAGGCAGAACCACAAGCACTCGTCTGTTCCTGACCCCTGCACCGGCAGAGAGCTCGGGGGAGCCAGAGTCTGTCAGGCAGCTGCTGGGTTGGCTGCCTGTGTGGGAAGGGGCAGAGCCGACCTAGGGGCAAGTTGGGCCTCTTGCTCTCCCTGCTGCCCTGAGGCTGCTGGGCCAAAGAGGTCTTGGGCATCCAGCCCCTTACTGGTCCCTTCCCTCTGACGAGGCCCTCTGAGCTCCAGCACCTTGCAGTGTGGAGACAGCCCCTGCCAGCAACCTCCTCTCCAAGGAGGCCTCAACCGAGGCCTAGGCCCAGGGGAAAGGCACCAGCGGGGATGAGCCAGTGGAGGCGCAAGGGCATGTCTGGACCCAGTCCCCGCAGCCTGCCCCTTGGTGGGGCAGTACCCCCGGAGGTCAGGAAGGTCTGTGCAAGGCTGCCAGGGGCAGGGACAGCGCTGGGTCCTGCCACTGGCCTGTGGGACGTCTGAGCACAACCGGCACTCTCCCGCTGGAAGACCTCCCCGTCTGCCTCGAAAGGCCGGTTTGCAAGCACTCCCGCCCGCTGTTCCCGCCAGGCACGCACAATGCTCCCAAGCCCGGTAGAAAAGCGCTTCGGGGTGGTGCTCTCTCCGGGCCCTTGCCCCTAAGCCTGCGGGCCAGGCAGGGGGAACACACTCCCAGGCCAAGACAGAACGACATGAACACGTCTGTTCCTGCCCCCTACACCGGCAGAGAGCTCGGGGGAGCCAGAGTCTCTCAGGCAGGTGCTGTGCTGGCCGCCTGTGTGGGAAGGGGCAGAGCCGACCTAGGGGCAAGTTGGGCCTCTTGCTCTCCCTGCTGCCCTGAGGCTGCTGGGCCAAAGACGTCTTGGGCATCCAGCCCTTTGCTGGTCCCTTCCCTCTGACGAGGCCCTCTGAGCTCCAGCACCTTGCAGTGTGGAGACAGCACCTGCCAGCAATCTCCTCTCCAAGGAGGCCTCAACCGAGGCCTAGGCCCAGGGGAAAGGCACCAGCGGGGATGAGCCTGGGGAGGCGCCCGGGCATGTCTGGACCCAGTCCCCGCAGCCTGCCCCTTGGTGGGGCAGTACCCCTGGAGGCCATGAAGGTCTGGGCAAGGCTGACCAGGGGCAGGGGACCTGCTGGGTCCTGCCCCTGGCCTGTGGGGCCTCTGAGCACAACCGGCCCTCTCCCACTGGAAGACCACCCCGGCTGCCTCCAAAGGCCGTTTTGCACGCACTCCCGCCCACTGTTCCCACCAAGCGCGCACAATGCTCCCATCCCGGGAGAAAAGCGCTTCGGGGTGGTGCTCTCTCCGGGCCCTTGCCCCTGAGACTGGGGGCCAGGCAGGGGGTCCACACTCCCAGGCCAAGGCAGAACCACATGCACACGTCTGTTCCTGACCCCTGCACCGGCAGAGAGCTCGGGGGAGCCAGAGTCTGTCAGGCAGCTGCTGGGCTGGCCGCCTTTGTGGGAAGGGGCAGAGCCGACCTAGGGGCAAGTTGGGCCTCTTGCTCTCCCTGCTGCCCTGAGGCTGCTGGGCCAAAGAGGTCTTGGGCATCCAGCCCTTTGCTTGTCCCTTCCCTCTGACGAGGCCCTCTGAGCTCCAGCACCTTGCAGTGTGGAGACAGCCCCTGCCAGCAACCTCCTCTCCAAGGAGGCCTCAACCGAGACCTAGGACCAGGGGAAAGGCACCAGCGGGGATGAGCCTGGGGAGGCGCCCAGGCATGTCTGGACCCAGTCCCCGCAGCCTGCCCCTTGGTGGGGCAGTACCCCCGGAGGCCAGGAAGGTCTGGGAAAGGCTGGCCAGGGGCAGGGGACCTGCTGGGTCCTGCCCCTGGCCTGTGGGGCCTCTGAGCACAACCGGCCCTCTCCCACTGGAAGACCTCCCCGGCTGCCTCCAAAGGCCGGTTTGCAAGCGCTCCCGGCCACTGTTACCAGCAGGCGGGCACAATGCTCCTAAGCCCGGAAGAAAAGCGCTTCAGGGTGGTGCTCTCTCTGGGCCCTTGCCCCTGAGCCTGGGGGCAAGTCAGGGTGTCCACACTCCCAGGCCAAGGCAGAACCACATGCACACGTCTGACCTGCCCCCTGCACCGGCAGAGAGCTCGGGGGAGCCAGAGTCTGTCAGGCAGCTGCTGGGCTGGCCGCCTGTGTGGGAAGTGGCAGAGCCGACCTAGGGGCAAGTTGGGCCTCTTGCTCTCCCTGCTGCCCTGAGGCTGCTGGGCCAAAGAGGTCTTGGGCATCCAGCCCCTTGCTGGTCCCTTCCCTCTGACGCGGCCCTCTGAGCTCCAGCACCTTGCAGTGTGGAGACAGCCCCTGCCAGCAACCTCCTCTCCAAGGAGGCCTCAACCGAGGCCTAGGCCCAGGGGAAAGGCACCAGCGGGGATGAGCCTGGGGAGGCGCCCGGGCATGTCTGGACCCAGTCCCCGCAGCCTGCCCCTTGGTGGGGCAGTACCCCCGGAGGCCAGGAAGGTCTGGGCAAGGCTGGCCAGGGGCAGGGGCCCTGCTGGGTCCTGCCCCTGGCCTGTGGGGCCTCTGAGCACAACCGGCCCTCTCCCACTGGAAGAACTCCCCGGCTCCCTCCAAAGGCCAGTTTGCCAACACTCCCGCCCGCTGTTCCCGCCAGGCACGCACAATGCTCCCAAGCCCGGGAGAAAAGCACTTTGGTGTGGTGCTCTCCTCGGGCCCTTGCCCCTGAGCCTGGGGGCCAGGCAGTTGGTCCACACTCCCAGACCAAGGCAGAACCACATGCACACGTCTGTTCCTGACCCCTGCACCGGCAGAGAGCTCGGGGGAGCCAGAGTCTGTCAGGCAGCTGCTGGGCTGGCCGCCTGTGTGGGAAGGGGCAGAGCCGACCTAGGGGCAAGTTGGGCCTCTTCCTCTCCCTGCTGCCCTGAGGCTGCTGGGCCAAAGAGGTCTTGGGCATCCAGCCCCTTGCTGGTCCCTTCCCTCTGACGAGGCCCTCTGAGCTCCAGCACCTTGCAGTGTGGAGACAGCCCCTGCCAGCAACCTCCTCTCCAATGAGGCCTCAACCGAGGCCTAGGCCCAGGGGAAAGGCACCAGCGGGGATGAGCCTGGGGAGGCGCCCGGGCATGTCTGGACCCAGTCCGCGCAGCCTGCCCCTTGGTGGGGCAGTACCCCCGGAGGCCAGGAAGGTCTGTGCAAGGCTGCCAGGGGCAGGGACAGCGCTGGGTCCTGCCCCTGGCCTGTGGGACGTCTGAGCACAACCGGCACTCTCCCGCTGGAAGACCTCCCCGTCTGCCTCGAAAGGCCGGTTTGCAAGAACTCCCGCCCGCTGTTCCCGCCAGGCACGCACAATGCTCCCAAGCCCGGTAGAAAAGCGCTTCGGGGTGGTGCTCTCTCCGGGCCCTTGCCCCTAAGCCTGCGGGCCAGGCAGGGGGAACACACTCCCAGGCTAAGACAGAACGACATGAACACGTCTGTTCCTGCCCCCTACACCGGCAGAGAGCTCGGGGGAGCCAGAGTCTCTCAGGCAGGTGCTGGGCTGGCCGCCTGTGTGGGAAGGGGCAGAGCCGACCTAGGGGCAAGTTGGGCCTCTTGCTCTCCCTGCTGCCCTGAGGCTGCTGGGCCAAAGACGTCTTGGGCATCCAGCCCTTTGCTGGTCCCTTCCCTCTGACGAGGCCCTCTGAGCTCCAGCACCTTGCAGTGTGGAGACAGCACCTGCCAGCAATCTCCTCTCCAAGGAGGCCTCAACCGAGGCCTAGGCCCAGGGGAAAGGCACCAGCGGGGATGAGCCTGGAGAGGCGCCCGGGCATGTCTGGACCCAGTCCCCGCAGCCTGCCCCTTGGTGGGGCAGTACCCCTGGAGGCCAGGAAGGTCTGGGCAAGGCTGACCAGGGGCAGGGGACCTGCTGGGTCCTGCCCCTGGCCTGTGGGGCCTCTGAGCACAACCGGCCCTCTCCCACTGGAAGACCTCCCCGGCTGCCTCCAAAGGCCGTTTTGCACGCACTCCCGCCCACTGTTCCCACCAAGCGCGCACAATGCTCCCATCCCGGGAGAAAAGCGCTTCGGGGTGGTGCTCTCTCCGGGCCCTTGCCCCTGAGACTGGGGGCCAGGCAGGGGGTCCACACTCCCAGGCCAAGGCAGAACCACATGCACACGTCTGTTCCTGACCCCTGCACCGGCAGAGAGCTCGGGGGAGCCAGAGTCTGTCAGGCAGCTGCTGGGCTGGCCGCCTTTGTGGGAAGGGGCAGAGCCGACCTAGGGGCAAGTTGGGCCTCTTGCTCTCCCTGCTGCCCTGAGGCTGCTGGGCCAAAGAGGTCTTGGGCATCCAGCCCTTTGCTTGTCCCTTCCCTCTGACGAGGCCCTCTGAGCTCCAGCACCTTGCAGTGTGGAGACAGCCCCTGCCAGCAACCTCCTCTCCAAGGAGGCCTCAACCGAGACCTAGGACCAGGGGAAAGGCACCAGCGGGGATGAGCCTGGGGAGGCGCCCAGGCATGTCTGGACCCAGTCCCCGCAGCCTGCCCCTTGGTGGGGCAGTACCCCCGGAGGCCAGGAATGTCTGGGAAAGGCTGGCCAGGGGCAGGGGACCTGCTGTGTCCTGCCCCTGGCCTGTGGGGCCTCTGAGCACAACCGGCCCTCTCCCACTGGAAGACCTCCCCGGCTGCCTCCAAAGTCCTGTTTGCCAACACTCCCACCCGCTGTTCACGCCAGACTTGCACAATGCCCCCAAGCCCGGGAGAAAAGCGCTTCGGGGTGGTGCTCTCTCCGGGCCCTTGCCCCTGAGCCTGGGGGCAAGGCATGGGGAACACACTCCCAGGCCAAGGCAGAACCACATGCCCACGTCTGTTCCTGTCCCCTGCACCGGCAGAGAGCTTGGGGGAGCCAGAGTCTGTCAGGCAGCTGCTGGGTTGGCCCCCTGTGTGGGAAGGGGCAGAGCCGCCCTAGGGGCAAGTTGGGCCTCTTGCTCTCCCTGCTGCCCTGAGGCTGCTGGGCCAAAGACGTCTTGGGCATCCAGCCCCTTACTGGTCCCTTCCCTCTGACGAGGCCCTCTGAGCTCCAGCACCTTGCAGTGTGGAGACAGCCCCTGCCACCAACCTCCTCTCCAAGGAGGCCTCAACCGAGGCCTAGGCCCAGGGGAAAGGCACCAGCGGGGATGAGCCAGGGGAGGCGCCCGAGCATGTCTGGACCCAGTCCCCGCAGCCTGCCCCTTGGTGGGGCAGTACCCCCGGAGGCCAGGAAGGTCTGGGTAAGACTGGCCAGGGGCAGGGGCCCTGCTGGGTCCTGCCCCTGGCCTGTGGGGCCTCTGAGCACAACCGGCCCTCTCCCACTGGAAGACCTCCCCGGCTGCCTCCAAAGGCCGGTTTGCAAGCGCTCCCGGCCACTGTTACCAGCAGGCGGGCACAATGCTCCTAAGCCCGGAAGAAAAGCGCTTCAGGGTGGTGCTCTCTCTGGGCCCTTGCCCCTGAGCCTGGGGGCAAGGCAGGGTGTCCACACTCCCAGGCCAAGGCAGAACCACATGCACACGTCTGACCTGCCCCCTGCACCGGCAGAGAGCTCGGGGGAGCCAGAGTCTGTCAGGCAGCTGCTGGGTTGGCCGCCTGTGTGGGAAGTGGCAGAGCCGACCTAGGGGCAAGTTGGGCCTCTTGCTCTCCCTGCTGCCCTGAGGCTGCTGGGCCAAAGAGGTCTTGGGCATCCAGCCCCTTGCTGGTCCCTTCACTCTGACGAGGCCCTCTGAGCTCCAGCACCTTGCAGTGTGGAGACAGCCCCTGCCAGCAACCTCCTCTCCAAGGAGGCCTCAACCGAGGCCTAGGCCCAGGGGAAAGGCACCAGCGGGGATGAGCCTGGGGAGGCGCCCGGGCATGTCTGGACCCAGTCCCCGCAGCCTGCCCCTTGGTGGGGCAGTACCCCCGGAGGCCAGGAAGGTCTGGGCAAGGCTGGCCAGGGGCAGGGGCCCTGCTGGGTCCTGCCCCTGGCCTGTGGGGCCTCTGAGCACAACCGGCCCTCTCCCACTGGAAGAACTCCCCGGCTGCCTCCAAAGGCCAGTTTGCCAACACTCCCGCCCACTGTTCCCGCCAGGCACGCACAATGCTCCCAAGCCCGGGAGAAAAGCACTTCGGGGTGGTGCTCTCCTCGGGCCCTTGCCCCTGAGCCTGGGGGCCAGGCAGTTGGTCCACACTCCCAGACCAAGGCAGAACCACATGCACACGTCTGTTCCTGACCCCTGCACCGGCAGAGAGCTCGGGGGAGCCAGAGTCTGTCAGGCAGCTGCTGGGCTGGCCGCCTGTGTGGGAAGGGGCAGAGCCGACCTAGGGGCAAGTTGGGCCTCTTCCTCTCCCTGCTGCCCTGAGGCTGCTGGGCCAAAGAGGTCTTGGGCATCCAGCCCCTTGCTGGTCCCTTCCCTCTGACGAGGCCCTCTGAGCTCCAGCACCTTGCAGTGTGGAGACAGCCCCTGCCAGCAACATCCTCTCCAAGGAGGCCTCAACCGAGGCCTAGGCCCAGGGGAAAGGCACCAGCGGGGATGAGCCTGGGGAGGCGCCCGGGCATGTCTGGACCCAGTCCCCGCAGCCTGCCCCTTGGTGGGGCAGTACCCCCGGAGGCCAGGAAGATCTGGGCAAGGCTGGCCAGGGGCAGGGGCCCTGCTGGGTCCTCCCCATGGCCTGTGGGGCCTCTGAGCACAACCGGCCCTCTCCCACTGGAAGACCTCCCCGGCTGCCTCCAAAGGCCAGTTTGCCAACACTCCTGCTCGCTCTTCCCGCCAGGCACGCACAATGCTCCCAAGCCCGGGAGAAAAGCGCTTCGGGGTGGTGCTCTCTCCGGGCCCTTGCCCCTGAGCCTGTGGGCAAGGCAGGGGGAACACACTCCCAGACCAAGGCAGAAACACATGCACACGTCTGTTCCTGTCCCCTGCACCGGCAGAGAGCTCGGGGGAGCCAGAGTCTCTCAGGCAGGTGCTGGGCTGGCCGCCTGTGTGGGAAGGGGCAGAGCCGACCTAGGGGCAAGTTGGGCCTCTTGCTCTCCCTGCTGCCCTGAGGCTGCAGGGCCAAAGACGTCTTGGGCATCCAGCCCCTTACTGGTCCCTTCCCTCTGACGAGGCCCTCTGAGCTCCAGCACCTTGCAGTGTGGAGACAGCCCCTGCCAGCAATCTCCTCTCCAAGGAGGCCTCATCCGAGGCCTAGGCCCAGGGGAAAGGCACCAGCGGGGTTGAGCCAGGGGACGCGCCCGGGCATGTCTGGACCCTGTCCCCGCAGCCTGCCCCTTGGTGGGGCAGTACGCCCGGAGGCCAGGAAGGTCTGGGCAAGGCTGGCCAGGGGCAGGGGCCCTGCTGGGTCCTGCCCCTGGCCTGTGGGGCCTCTGAGCACAACCGGCCCTCTGCCACTGGAAGACCTCCCCGGCTGCCTCCAAAGGCCGGTTTGCAAGCACTCCCGCCCACTGTTCCCGCCCGGCGCGCACAATGCTCCCAAGCCCGGGAGAAAAGCGCTTCGGGGTGGTGGTCTCTCCGGGCCCTTGCCGCTGAGCCTGGGGGCCAGGCAGGGGATCCACAGTCCCAGGCCAAGGCACAACAACATGCACACGTCTGTTCCTGCCCCCTCCACCGGCAGAGAGCTCGGGGGAGCCAGAGTCTGTCAGGCAGCTGCTGGGCTGGCCGCCTGTGTGGGAAGGGGCAGAGCCGACCTAGGGGCAAGTTGGGCCTCTTGCTCTCCCTGCTGCCCTGAGGCTGCTGGGCCAAAGAGGTCTTGGGCATCCAGCCCCTTGCTGGTCCCTTCCCTCTGACGAGGCCCTCTGAGCTCCAGCACCTTGCAGTGTGGAGACAGCCCCTGCCAGCAACCTCCTCTCCAACGAGGCCTCAACCGAGGCCTAGGCACAGGGGAAAGGCACCAGCGGGGATGAGCCAGTGGAGGCGCACGGGCATATCAGGACCCAGTCCCCGCAGCCTGCCCCTTGGTGGGGCAGTACCCCCGGAGGCCAGGAAGGTCTGGGCAAGGCTGGCCAGGGGCAGGGTCCCTGCTGGGTCCTGACCTTGGCCTGTGGGGCCTCTGAGCACAACCGGCCCTCTCCCACTGGAAGACCTCCCCGGCTGCCTCCAAAGGCGGGTTTGCCAACACTCCCGCCCGCTGTTCCCGCCAGGCACGCACAACGCTCCCAAGGCCAGGAGAAAAGCGCTTCGGGGTGTTGCTCTCTCCGGGCCCTTGCCCCTGAGCCTGGGGTCCAGGCAGTGGGTCCACACTCCCAGACCAAGGCAGAACCACATGCACACGTCTGTTCCTGACCCCTGCACCGGCAGAGAGCTCGGGGGAGCCAGAGTCTGTCAGGCAGCTGCTGGGTTGGCTGCCTGTGTGGGAAGGGGCAGAGCCGACCTAGGGGCAAGTTGGGCCTCTTGCTCTCCCTGCTGCCCTGAGGCTGCTGGGCCAAAGAGGTCTTGGGCATCCAGCCCCTTGCTGGTCCCTTCCCGCTGACGAGGCCCTCTGAGCTCCAGCACCTTGCAGTGTGGAGACAGCCCCTGCCAGCAACCTCCTCTCCAAGGAGGCATCAACCGAGGCCTATGCCCAGGGGAAAGGCACCAGCGGGGATGAGCCTGGGGAGGCGCCCAGGCATGTCTGGACCCAGTCCCCGCAGCCTGCCCCTTGGTGGGGCAGTACCCCCGGAGGCCAGGAAGGTCTGGGCAAGGCTGGCCAGGGGCAGGGGCCCTACTGGGTCCTGCCCCTGGCCTGTGGGGCCTCTGAGCACAACCGGCCCTCTCCCACTCGAAGAACTCCCCGGCTGCCTCCAAAGGCCAGTTTGCCAACACTCCCGCCCGCTGTTCCCGCCAGGCACGCACAATGCTCCCAAGCCCGGGAGAAAAGCACTTCGGGGTGGTGCTCTCCTCGGGCCCTTGCCCCTGAGCCTGGGGGCCAGGCAGTTGGTCCACACTCCCAGACCAAGGCAGAACCACATGCACACGTCTGTTCCTGACCCCTGCACCGGCAGAGAGCTCGGGGGAGCCAGAGTCTGTCAGGCAGCTGCTGGGCTGGCCGCCTGTGTGGGAAGGGGCAGAGCCGACCTAGGGGCAAGTTGGGCCTCTTCCTCTCCCTGCTGCCCTGAGGCTGCTGGGCCAAATAGGTCTTGGGCATCCAGCCCCTTGCTGGTCCCTTCATTCTGACGAGGCCCTCTGAGCTCTAGCACCTTGCAGTGTGGAGACAGCCCCTGCCAGCAACATCCTCTCCAAGGAGGCCTCAACCGAGGCCTAGGCCCAGGGGAAAGGCACCAGCGGGGATGAGCCTGGGGAGGCGCCCGGGCATGTCTGGACCCAGTCCCCGCAGCCTGCCCCTTGGTGGGGCAGTACCCCCGGAGGCCAGGAAGATCTGGGCAAGGCTGGCCAGGGGCAGGGGCCCTGCTGGGTCCTCCCCATGGCCTGTGGGGCCTCTGAGCACAACCGGCCCTCTCCCACTGGAAGACCTCCCCGGCTGCCTCCAAAGGCCAGTTTGCCAACACTCCTGCCCGCTCTTCCCGCCAGGCACGCACAATGCTCCCAAGCCCGGGAGAAAAGCGCTTCGAGGTGGTGCTCTCTCCGGGCCCTTGCCCCTGAGCCTGTGGGCAAGGCAGGGGGAACACACTCCCAGACCAAGGCAGAAACACATGCACACGTCTGGTCCTGTCCCCTGCACCGGCAGAGAGCTCGGGGGAGCCAGAGTCTCTCAGGCAGGTGCTGGGCTGGCCGCCTGTGTGGGAAGGGGCAGAGCCGACCTAGGGGCAAGTTGGGACTCTTGCTCTCCCTGCTGCCCTGAGGCTGCAGGGCCAAAGACGTCTTGGGCATCCAGCCCCTTACTGGTCCCTTCCCTCTGACGAGGCCCTCTGAGCTTCAGCACCTTGCAGTGTGGAGACAGCCCCTGCCAGCAATCTCCTCTCCAAGGAGGCCTCAACCGAGGCCTAGGCCCAGGGGAAAGGCACCAGCGGGGTTGAGCCAGGGGAGGCGCCCGGGCATGTCTGGACCCTGTCCCCGCAGCCTGCCCCTTGGTGGGGCAGTACCCCCGGAGGCCAGGAAGGTCTGGGCAAGGCTGGCCAGGGGCAGGGGCCCTGCTGGGTCCTGCCCCTGGCCTGTGGGGCCTCTGAGCACAACCGGCCCTCTCCCACTGGAAGACCTCCCCGGCTGCCTCCAAAGTCCTGTTTGCAAGCACTCCCGCCCACTGTTCCCGCCAGGCGCGCACAATGCTCCCAAGCCCGGGAGAAAAGCGCTTCGGGGTGGTGGTCTCTACGGGCCCTTGCCCCTGAGCCTGGGGGCCAGGCAGGGGATCCACAGTCCCAGGCCAAGGCACAACAACATGCACACGTCTGTTCCTGCCCCCTCCACCGGCAGAGAGCTGGGGGGAGCCAGAGTCTGTCAGGCAGCTGCTGGGCTGGCCGCCTGTGTGGGAAGGGGCAGAGCCGACCTAGTGGCAAGTTGGGCCTCTTGCTCTCCCTGCTGCCCTGAGGCTGCTGGGCCAAAGAGGTCTTGGGCATCCAGCCCCTTGCTGGTCCCTTCCCTCTGACGAGGCCCTCTGAGCTCCAGCACCTTGCAGTGTGGAGACAGCCCCTGCCAGCAACCTCCTCTCCAAGGAGGCCTCAACCGAGGCCTAGGCCCAGGGGAAAGGCACCAGCGGGGATGAGCCTGGGGAGGCGCCCGGGCATGTCTGGACCCAGGCCCCGCAGCCTGCCCCTTGGTGGGGCAGTACCCCCGGAGGCCAGGAAGGTCTGGGCAAGGCTGGCCAGGGGCAGGGGCCCTGCTGCGTCCTGCCCCTGGCCTGTGGGGCCTCTGAGCACAACCGGCCCTCTCCCACTGGAAGACCTCCCCGGCTGCCTCCAAGGCCGGTTTGCAAGCGCTCCCGCCCACTGTTCCCAGCAGGCGTGCACAATGCTCCCAAGCCCGGGAGAAAAGCGCTTCAGGGTGGTGCTCTCTCCGGGCCCTTGCCCCTGAGCCTGGGGGCAAGGCAGGGTGTCCACACTCCCAGGACAAGGCAGAACCACATGCACACGTCTGATCTGCCCCCTGCACCGGCAGAGAGCTCGGGGGAGCCAGAGTCTGTCAGGCAGCTGCTGGGCTGGCCGCCTGTGTGGGAAGGGGCAGAGCCGACCTAGGGGCAAGTTGGGCCTCTTGCTCTCCCTGCTGCCCTGAGGCTGCTGGGCCAAAGAGGTCTTGGGCATCCAGCCCCTTGCTGGTCCCTTCCCTCTGACGAGGCCCTCTGAGCTCCAGCACCTTTCAGTGTGGAGACAGCCCCTGCCAGCAACCTCCTCTCCAAGGAGGCCTCAACCGAGGCCTAGGCCCAGGGGAAAGGCACCAGCGGGGATGAGCCTGGGGAGGCGCCCGGGCATGTCTGGACCCAGTCCCCGCAGCCTGCCCCTTGGTGGGGCAGTACCCCCGGAGGCCAGGAAGGTCTGGGCAAGGCTGCCAGGGGCAGGGACACTGCTGGGTCCTGCCCCTGGCCTGTGGGGCGTCTGAGCACAACCGGCACTCTCCCGCTGGAAGACCTCCCCGTCTGCCTCGAAAGGCTGGTTTGCAAGCACTCCCGCCCGCTGTTCCCGCCAGGCACGAACAATGCTCCCAAGCCCGGGAGAAAAGCGCTTCGGGGTGGTGCTCTCTCCGGGCCCTTGCCCCTGAGCCTGGGGGCAAGGCATGGGGAACACACTCCCAGGCCAAGGCAGAACCACATGCCCACGTCTGTTCCTGTCCCCTGCACCGGCAGAGAGCTTGGGGGAGCCAGAGTCTGTCAGGCAGCTGCTGGGTTGGCCGCCTGTGTGGGAAGGGGCAGAGCCGCCCTAGGGGCAAGTTGGGCCTCTTGCTCTCCCTGCTGCCCTGAGGCTGCTGGGCCAAAGACGTCTTGGGCATCCAGCCCCTTACTGGTCCCTTCCCTCTGATGAGGCCCTCTGAGCTCCAGCACCTTGCAGTGTGGAGACAGCCCCTGCCAGCAACCTCCTCTCCAAGGAGGCCTCAACCGAGGCCTAGGCCCAGGGGAAAGGCACCAGCGGGGATGAGCCAGGGGAGGCGCCCGAGCATGTCTGGACCCAGTCCCCGCAGCCTGCCCCTTGGTGGGGCAGTACCCCCGGAGGCCAGGAAGGTCTGGGTAAGACTGGCCAGGGGCAGGGGCCCTGCTGGGTCCTGCCCCTGGCCTGTGGGGCCTCTGAGCACAACCGGCCCTCTCCCACTGGAAGACCTCCCCGGCTGCCTCCAAAGGCCGGTTTGCAAGCGCTCCCGGCCACTGTTACCAGCAGGCGGGCACAATGCTCCTAAGCCCGGAAGAAAAGCGCTTCAGGGTGGTGCTCTCTCTGGGCCCTTGCCCCTGAGCCTGGGGGCAAGGCAGGGTGTCCACACTCCCAAGCCAAGGCAGAACCACATGCACACGTCTGACCTGCCCCCTGCACCGGCAGAGAGCTCGGGGGAGCCAGAGTCTGTCAGGCAGCTGCTGGGCTGGCCGCCTGTGTGGGAAGTGGCAGAGCCGACCTAGGGGCAAGTTGGGCCTCTTGCTCTCCCTGCTGCCCTGAGGCTGCTGGGCCAAAGAGGTCTTGGGCATCCAGCCCCTTGCTGGTCCCTTCCCTCTGACGAGGCCCTCTGAGCTCCAGCACCTTGCAGTGTGGAGACAGCCCCTGCCAGCAACCTCCTCTCCAAGGAGGCCTCAACCGAGGCCTAGGCCCAGGGGAAAGGCACCAGCGGGGATGAGCCTGGGGAGGCGCCCGGGCATGTCTGGACCCAGTCCCCGCAGCCTGCCCCTTGGTGGGGCAGTACCCCCGGAGGCCAGGAAGGTCTGGGCAAGGCTGCCAGGGGCAGGGGCCCTGCTGGGTCCTGCCCCTGGCCTGTGGGGCCTCTGAGCACAACCGGCCCTCTCCCACTGGAAGAACTCCCCGGCTGCCTCCAAAGGCCAGTTTGCCAACACTCCCGCCCGCTGTTCCCGCCAGGCACGCACAATGCTCCCAAGCCCGGGAGAAAAGCGCTTCGGGGTGGTGCTCTCTCCGGGCCCTTGCCCCTGAGCCTGGGGGCAAGGCAGGGGGAACACACTCCCAGGCCAAGGCAGAACCACATGCACACGTCTGTTCCTGACCCCTGCACCGGCAGAGAGCTGGGGGGAGCCAGAGTCTGTCAGGCAGCTGCTGGGCTGGCCGCCTGTGTGGGAAGGGGCAGAGCCGACCTAGGGGCAAGTTGGGCCTCTTGCTCTCCCTGCTGCCCTGAGGCTGCTGGGCCAAAGAGGTCTTGGGCATCCAGCCCATTGCTTGTCCCTTCCCTCTGACGAGGCCCTCTGAGCTCCAGCACCTTGCAGTGTGGAGACAGCACCTGCCAGCAATCTCCTCTCCAAGGAGGCCTGAACCGAGGCCTAGGCCCAGGGAAAAGGCACCAGCGGGGTTGAGCCAGGGGAGGCGCCCGGGCATGTCTGGACCCTGTCCCCGCAGCCTGCCCCTTGGTGGGGCAGTACCCCCGGAGGCCAGGAAGGTCTGGGCAAGGCTGGCCAGGGGCAGGGGCCCTGCTGGGTCCTGCCCCTGGCCTGTGGGGCCTCTGAACACAACCGGCCCTTGCCCACTTGAAGACCTCCCCGGCTGCCTCCAAAGGCCGGTTTGCAAGCACTCCCGCCCACTGTTCCCGCCAGGCGCGCACAATGCTCCCAAGACCGGGAGAAAAGCGCTTCGGGGTGGTGGTCTCTCCGGGCCCCTGGCCCTGAGCCTGGGGGCCAGGCAGGGGATCCACAGTCCCAGGCCAAGGCAGAACCACATGCACACGTCTGTTCCTGCCCCCTCCACCGGCAGAGAGCTGGGGGGAGCCAGAGTCTGTCAGGCAGCTGCTGGGCTGGCCGCCTGTGTGGGAAGGGGCAGAGCCGACCTAGGGGCAAGTTGGGCCTCTTGCTCTCCCTGCTGCCCTGAGGCTGCTGGGCCAAAGAGGTCTTGGGCATCCAGCCCCTTGCTGGTCCCTTCCCTCTGACGAGGCCCTCTGAGCTCCAGCACCTTGCAGTGTGGAGACAGCCCCTGCCAGCAACCTCCTCTCCAAGGAGGCCTCAACCGAGGCCTAGGCCCAGGGGAAAGGCACCAGCGGGGATGAGCCTGGGGAGGCGCCCGGGCATGTCTGGACCCAGGCCCCGCAGCCTGCCCCTTGGTGGGGCAGTACCCCCGGAGGCCAGGAAGGTCTGGGCAAGGCTGGCCAGGGGCAGGGGCCCTGCTGCGTCCTGCCCCTGGCCTGTGGGGCCTCTGAGCACAACCGGCCCTCTCCCACTGGAAGACCTCCCCGGCTGCCTCCAAGGCCGGTTTGCAAGCGCTCCCGCCCACTGTTCCCAGCAGGCGTGCACAATGCTCCCAAGCCCGGGAGAAAAGCGCTTCAGGGTGGTGCTCTCTCCGGGCCCTTGCCCCTGAGCCTGGGGGCAAGGCAGGGTGTCCACACTCCCAGGACAAGGCAGAACCACATGCACACGTCTGATCTGCTCCCTGCACCGGCAGAGAGCTCGGGGGAGCCAGAGTCTGTCAGGCAGCTGCTGGGCTGGCCGCCTGTGTGGGAAGGGGCAGAGCCGACCTAGGGGCAAGTTGGGCCTCTTGCTCTCCCTGCTGCCCTGAGGCTGCTGGGCCAAAGAGGTCTTGGGCATCCAGCCCCTTGCTGGTCCCTTCCCTCTGACGAGGCCCTCTGAGCTCCAGCACCTTTCAGTGTGGAGACAGCCCCTGCCAGCAACCTCCTCTCCAAGGAGGCCTCAACCGAGGCCTAGGCCCAGGGGAAAGGCACCAGCGGGGATGAGCCTGGGGAGGCGCCCGGGCATGTCTGGACCCAGTCCCCGCAGCCTGCCCCTTGGTGGGGCAGTACCCCCGGAGGCCAGGAAGGTCTGGGCAAGGCTGCAAGGGGCAGGGACACTGCTGGGTCCTGCCCCTGGCCTGTGGGGCGTCTGAGCACAACCGGCACTCTCCCGCTGGAAGACCTCCCCGTCTGCCTCGAAAGGCCGGTTTGCAAGCACTCCCGCCCGCTGTTCCCGCCAGGCACGAACAATGCTCCCAAGCCCGGGAGAAAAGCGCTTCGGGGTGGTGCTCTCTCCGGGCCCTTGCCCCTGAGCCTGGGGGCAAGGCATGGGGAACACACTCCCAGGCCAAGGCAGAACCACATGCCCACGTCTGTTCCTGTCCCCTGCACCGGCAGAGAGCTTGGGGGAGCCAGAGTCTGTCAGGCAGCTGCTGGGCTGGCCGCCTGTGTGGGAAGGGGCAGAGCCGACCTAGGGGCAAGTTGGGCCTCTTGCTCTCCCTGCTGCCCTGAGGCTGCTGGGCCAAAGAGGTCTTGGGCATCCAGCCCCTTGCTGGTCCCTTCCCTCTGACGAGGCCCTCTGAGCTCCAGCACCTTGCAGTGTGGAGACAGCCCCTGCCAGCAACCTCCTCTCCAAGGAGGCCTCAACCGAGGCCTAGGCCCAGGGGAAAGGCACCAGCGGGGATGAGCCAGGGGAGGCGCCCGAGCATGTCTGGACCCAGTCCCCGCAGCCTGCCCCTTGGTGGGGCAGTACCCCCGGAGGCCAGGAAGGTCTGGGTAAGACTGGCCAGGGGCAGGGGCCCTGCTGGGTCCTGCCCCTGGCCTGTGGGGCCTCTGAGCACAACCGGCCCTCTCCCACTGGAAGACCTCCCCGGCTGCCTCCAAAGGCCGGTTTGCAAGCGCTCCCGGCCACTGTTACCAGCAGGCGGGCACAATGCTCCTAAGCCCGGAAGAAAAGCGCTTCAGGGTGGTGCTCTCTCTGGGCCCTTGCCCCTGAGCCTGGGGGCAAGGCAGGGTGTCCACACTCCCAAGCCAAGGCAGAACCACATGCACACGTCTGACCTGCCCCCTGCACCGGCAGAGAGCTCGGGGGAGCCAGAGTCTGTCAGGCAGCTGCTGGGCTGGCCGCCTGTGTGGGAAGTGGCAGAGCCGACCTAGGGGCAAGTTGGGCCTCTTGCTCTCCCTGCTGCCCTGAGGCTGCTGCCCAAAGACGTCTTGGGCATCCAGCCCCTTGCTGGTCCCTTCCCTCTGACGAGGCCCTCTGAGCTCCAGCACCTTGCAGTGTGGAGACAGCCCCTGCCAGCAACCTCCTCTCCAAGGAGGCCTCAACCGAGGCCTAGGCCCAGGGGAAAGGCACCAGCGGGGATGAGCCTGGGGAGGCGCCCGGGCATGTCTGGACCCAGTCCCCGCAGCCTGCCCCTTGGTGGGGCAGTACCCCCGGAGGCCAGGAAGGTCTGGGCAAGGCTGGCCAGGGGCAGGGGGCCTGCTGGGTCCTGCCCCTGGCCTGTGGGGCCTCTGAGCACAACCGGCCCTCTCCCACTGGAAGAACTCCCCGGCTGCCTCCAAAGGCCAGTTTGCCAACACTCCCGCCCGCTGTTCCCGCCAGGCACGCACAATGCTCCCAAGCCCGGGAGAAAAGCGCTTCGGGGTGGTGCTCTCTCCGGGCCCTTGCCCCTGAGCCTGGGGGCAAGGCAGGGGGAACACACTCCCAGGCCAAGGCAGAACCACATGCACACGTCTGTTCCTGACCCCTGCACCGGCAGAGAGCTGGGGGGAGCCAGAGTCTGTCAGGCAGCTGCTGGGCTGGCCGCCTGTGTGGGAAGGGGCAGAGCCGACCTAGGGGCAAGTTGGGCCTCTTGCTCTCCCTGCTGCCCTGAGGCTGCTGGGCCAAAGAGGTCTTGGGCATCCAGCCCATTGCTTGTCCCTTCCCTCTGACGAGGCCCTCTGAGCTCCAGCACCTTGCAGTGTGGAGACAGCACCTGCCAGCAATCTCCTCTCCAAGGAGGCCTGAACCGAGGCCTAGGCCCAGGGAAAAGGCACCAGCGGGGTTGAGCCAGGGGAGGCGCCCGGGCATGTCTGGACCCTGTCCCCGCAGCCTGCCCCTTGGTGGGGCAGTACCCCCGGAGGCCAGGAAGGTCTGGGCAAGGCTGGCCAGGGGCAGGGGCCCTGCTGGGTCCTGCCCCTGGCCTGTGGGGCCTCTGAGCACAACCGGCCCTTGCCCACTGGAAGACCTCCCCGGCTGCCTCCAAAGGCCGGTTTGCAAGCACTCCCGCCCACTGTTCCCGCCAGGCGCGCACAATGCTCCCAAGACCGGGAGAAAAGCGCTTCGGGGTGGTGGTCTCTCCGGGCCCCTGGCCCTGAGCCTGGGGGCCAGGCAGGGGATCCACAGTCCCAGGCCAAGGCAGAACCACATGCACACGTCTGTTCCTGCCCCCTCCACCGGCAGAGAGCTGGGGGGAGCCAGAGTCTGTCAGGCAGCTGCTGGGCTGGCCGCCTGTGTGGGAAGGGGCAGAGCCGACCTAGGGGCAAGTTGGGCCTCTTGCTCTCCCTGCTGCCCTGAGGCTGCTGGGCCAAAGAGGTCTTGGGCATCCAGCCCCTTGCTGGTCCCTTCCCTCTGACGAGGCCCTCTGAGCTCCAGCACCTTGCAGTGTGGAGACAGCCCCTGGCAGCAACCTCTTCTCCAAGGAGGCCTCAACCGAGGCCTAGGCCCAGGGGAAAGGCACCAGCGGGGATGAGCCAGTGGAGGCGCACGGGCATGTCTGGACCCAGTCCCCGCAGCCTGCCCCTTGGTGGGGCAGTACCCCCGGAGGCCAGGAAGGTCTGGGCAAGGCTGGCCAGGGGCAGGGGCCCTGCTGGGTCCTGCCCCTGGCCTGTGGGGCCTCTGAGCACAACCGGCCCTCTCCCACTGGAAGACCTCCCCGGCTGCCTCCAAAGGCCGGTTTGCCAACACTCCCGCCCGCTGTTCCCGCCAGGCACGCACAATGCTCCCAAGCCCGGGAGAAAAGCGCTTCGGGGTGGTGCTCTCTCCGGGCCCTTGCCCCTGAGCCTGTGGGCAAGGCAGGGGGAACACACTCCCAGACCAAGGCAGAAACACATGCACACGTCTGGTCCTGTCCCCTGCACCGGCAGAGAGCTCGGGGGAGCCAGAGTCTCTCAGGCAGGTGCTGGGCTGGCCGCCTGTGTGGGAAGGGGCAGAGCCGACCTAGGGGCAAGTTGGGACTCTTGCTCTCCCTGCTGCCCTGAGGCTGCAGGGCCAAAGACGTCTTGGGCATCCAGCCCCTTACTGGTCCCTTCCCTCTGACGAGGCCCTCTGAGCTCCAGCACCTTGCAGTGTGGAGACAGCCCCTGCCAGCAATCTCCTCTCCAAGGAGGCCTCAACCGAGGCCTAGGCCCAGGGGAAAGGCACCAGCGGGGTTGAGCCAGGGGAGGCGCCCTGGCATGTCTGGACCCTGTCCCCGCAGCCTGCCCCTTGGTGGGGCAGTACCCCCGGAGGCCAGGAAGGTCTGGGCAAGGCTGGCCAGGGGCAGGGGCCCTGCTGGGTCCTGCCCCTGGCCTGTGGGGCCTCTGAGCACAACCGGCCCTCTCCCACTGGAAGACCTCCCCGGCTGCCTCCAAAGTCCTGTTTGCAAGCACTCCCGCCCACTGTTCCCGCCAGGCGCGCACAATGCTCCCAAGCCCGGGAGAAAAGCGCTTCGGGGTGGTGGTCTCTACGGGCCCTTGCCCCTGAGCCTGGGGGCCAGGCAGGGGATCCACAGTCCCAGGCCAAGGCACAACAACATGCTCACGTCTGTTCCTGCCACCTCCACCGGCAGAGAGCTGGGGGGAGCCAGAGTCTGTCAGGCAGCTGCTGGGCTGGCCGCCTGTGTGGGAAGGGGCAGAGCCGACCTAGGGGCAAATTGGGCCTCTTGCTCTCCCTGCTGCCCTGAGGCTGCTGGGCCAAAGAGGTCTTGGGCATCCAGCCCCTTGCTGGTCCCTTCCCTCTGACGAGGCCCTCTGAGCTCCAGCACCTTGCAGTGTGGAGACAGCCCCTGCCAGCAACCTCCTCTCCAAGGAGGCCTCAACCGAGGCCTAGGCACAGGGGAAAGGCACCAGCGGGGATGAGCCAGTGGAGGCGCACGGGCATATCAGGACCCAGTCCCTGCAGCCTGCCCCTTGGTGGGGCAGTACCCCCGGAGGCCAGGAAGGTCTGGGCAAGGCTGGCCAGGGGCAGGGTCCCTGCTGGGTCCTGCCCCTGGCCTGTGGGGCCTCTGAGCACAACCGGCCCTCTCCCACTGGAAGACCTCCCCGGCTGCCTCCAAAGGCGGGTTTGCCAACATTCCCGCCCGCTGTTCCCGCCAGGCACGCACAACGCTCCCAAGGCCAGGAGAAAAGCGCTTCGGGGTGTTGCTCTCTCCGGGCCCTTGCCCCTGAGCCTGGGGTCCAGGCAGTGGGTCCACACTCCCAGACCAAGGCAGAACCACATGCACACGTCTGTTCCTGACCCCTGCACCGGCAGAGAGCTCGGGGGAGCCAGAGTCTGTCAGGCAGCTGCTCGGTTGGCTGCCTGTGTGGGAAGGGGCAGAGCCGACCTAGGGGCAAGTTGGGCCTCTTGCTCTCCCTGCTGCCCTGAGGCTGCTGGGCCAAAAAGGTCTTGGGCATCCAGCCCCTTGCTGGTCCCTTCCCGCTGACGAGGCCCTCTGAGCTCCAGCACCTTGCAGTGTGGAGACAGCCCCTGCCAGCAACCTCCTCTCCAAGGAGGCCTCAACCGAGGCCTAGGCCCAAGGGAAAGGCACCAGCGGGGATGAGCCTGGGGAGGCGCCCGGGCATGTCTCGACCCAGGCCCCGCAGCCTGCCCCTTGGTGGGGCAGTACCCCCGGAGGCCAGGAAGGTCTGGGCAAGGCTGGCCAGGGGCAGGGGTCCTGCTGCGTCCTGCCCCTGGACTGTGGGGCCTCTGAGCACAACCGGCCCTCTCCCACTGGAAGACCTCCCCGGCTGCCTCCAAGGCCGGTTTGCAAGCGCTCCCGCCCACTGTTCCCAGCAGGCGTGCACAATGCTCCCAAGCCCGGGAGAAAAGCGCTTCAGGGTGGTGCTCTCTCCGGGCCCTTGCCCCTGAGCCTGGGGGCAAGGCAGGGTGTCCACACTCCCAGGACAAGGCAGAACCACATGCACACGTCTCATCTGCCCCCTGCACCGGCAGAGAGCTCGGGGGAGCCAGAGTCTGTCAGGCAGCTGCTGGGCTGGCCGCCTGTGTGGGAAGGGGCAGAGCCGACCTAGGGGCAAGTTGGGCCTCTTGCTCTCCCTGCTGCCCTGAGGCTGCTGGGCCAAAGAGGTCTTGGGCATCCAGCCCCTTGCTGGTCCCTTCCCTCTGACGAGGCCCTCTGAGCTCCAGCACCTTTCAGTGTGGAGACAGCCCCTGCCAGCAACCTCCTCTCCAAGGAGGCCTCAACCGAGGCTTAGGCCCAGGGGAAAGGCACCAGCGGGGATGAGCCTGGGGAGGCGCCCGGGCATGTCTGGACCCAGTCCCCGCAGCCTGCCCCTTGGTGGGGCAGTACCCCCGGAGGCCAGGAAGGTCTGGGCAAGGCTGCCAGGGGCAGGGACACTGCTGGGTCCTGCCCCTGGCCTGTGGGGCGTCTGAGCACAACCGGCACTCTCCCGCTGGAAGACCTCCCCGTCTGCCTCGAAAGGCCGGTTTGCAAGCACTCCCACCCGCTGTTCCCGCCAGGCACGCACAATGCTCCCAAGCCCGGGAGAAAAGCGCTTCGGGGTGGTGCTCTCTCCGGGCCCTTGCCCCTGAGCCTGGGGGCAAGGCATGGGGAACACACTCCCAGGCCAAGGCAGAACCACATGCCCACGTCTGTTCCTGTCCCCTGCACCGGCAGAGAGCTTGGGGGAGCCAGAGTCTGTCAGGCAGCTGCTGGGTTGGCCGCCTGTGTGGGAAGGGGCAGAGCCGCCCTAGGGGCAAGTTGGGCCTCTTGCTCTCCCTGCTGCCCTGAGGCTGCTGGGCCAAAGAGGTCTTGGGCATCCAGCCCCTTACTGGTCCCTTCCCTCTGACGAGGCCCTCTGAGCTCCAGCACCTTGCAGTGTGGAGACAGCCCCTGCCAGCAACCTCCTCTCCAAGGAGGCCTCAACCGAGGCCTAGGCCCAGGGGAAAGGCACCAGCGGGGATGAGCCAGGGGAGGCGCCCGAGCATGTCTGGACCCAGTCCCCGCAGCCTGCCCCTTGGTGGGGCAGTACCCCCGGAGGCCAGGAAGGTCTGGGTAAGACTGGCCAGGGGCAGGGGCCCTGCTGGGTCCTGCCCCTGGCCTGTGGGGCCTCTGAGCACAACCGGCCCTCTCCCACTGGAAGACCTCCCCGGCTGCCTCCAAAGGCCGGTTTGCAAGCGCTCCCGGCCACTGTTACCAGCAGGCGGGCACAATGCTCCTAAGCCCGGAAGAAAAGCGCTTCAGGGTGGTGCTCTCTCTGGGCCCTTGCCCCTGAGCCTGGGGGCAAGGCAGGGTGTCCACACTCCCAAGCCAAGGCAGAACCACATGCACACGTCTGACCTGCCCCCTGCACCGGCAGAGAGCTCGGGGGAGCCAGAGTCTGTCAGGCAGCTGCTGGGCTGGCCGCCTGTGTGGGAAGTGGCAGAGCCGACCTAGGGGCAAGTTGGGCCTCTTGCTCTCCCTGCTGCCCTGAGGCTGCTGGGCCAAAGAGGTCTTGGGCATCCAGCCCCTTGCTGGTCCCTTCCCTCTGACGAGGCCCTCTGAGCTCCAGCACCTTGCAGTGTGGAGACAGCCCCTGCCAGCAACCTCCTCTCCAAGGAGGCCTCAACCGAGGCCTAGGCCCAGGGGAAAGGCACCAGCGGGGATGAGCCTGGGGAGGCGCCCGGGCATGTCTGGACCCAGTCCCCGCAGCCTGCCCCTTGGTGGGGCAGTACCCCCGGAGGCCAGGAAGGTCTGGGCAAGGCTGGCCAGGGGCAGGGGGCCTGCTGGGTCCTGCCCCTGGCCTGTGGGGCCTCTGAGCACAACCGGCCCTCTCCCACTGGAAGAACTCCCCGGCTGCCTCCAAAGGCCAGTTTGCCAACACTCCCGCCCGCTGTTCCCGCCAGGCTCGCACAATGCTCCCAAGCCCGGGAGAAAAGCGCTTCGGGGTGGTGCTCTCTCCGGGCCCTTGCCCCTGAGCCTGGGGGCAAGGCAGGGGGAACACACTCCCAGGCCAAGGCAGAAACACATGCACACGTCTGTTCCTGACCCCTGCACCGGCAGAGAGCTGGGGGGAGCCAGAGTCTGTCAGGCAGCTGCTGGGCTGGCCGCCTGTGTGGGAAGGGGCAGAGCCGACCTAGGGGCAAGTTGGGCCTCTTGCTCTCCCTGCTGCCCTGAGGCTGCTGGGCCAAAGAGGTCTTGGGCATCCAGCCCATTGCTTGTCCCTTCCCTCTGACGAGGCCCTCTGAGCTCCAGCACCTTGCAGTGTGGAGACAGCACCTGCCAGCAATCTCCTCTCCAAGGAGGCCTGAACCGAGGCCTAGGCCCAGGGAAAAGGCACCAGCGGGGTTGAGCCAGGGGAGGCGCCCGGGCATGTCTGGACCCTGTCCCCGCAGCCTGCCCCTTGGTGGGGCAGTACCCCCGGAGGCCAGGAAGGTCTGGGCAAGGCTGGCCAGGGGCAGGGGCCCTGCTGGGTCCTGCCCCTGGCCTGTGGGGCCTCTGAGCACAACCGGCCCTTGCCCACTGGAAGACCTCCCCGGCTGCCTCCAAAGGCCGGTTTGCAAGCACTCCCGCCCACTGTTCCCGCCAGGCGCGCACAATGCTCCCAAGACCGGGAGAAAAGCGCTTCGGGGTGGTGGTCTCTCCGGGCCCCTGGCCCTGAGCCTGGGGGCCAGGCAGGGGATCCACAGTCCCAGGCCAAGGCAGAACCACATGCACACGTCTGTTCCTGCCCCCTCCACCGGCAGAGAGCTGGGGGGAGCCAGAGTCTGTCAGGCAGCTGCTGGGCTGGCCGCCTGTGTGGGAAGGGGCAGAGCCGACCTAGGGGCAAGTTGGGCCTCTTGCTCTCCCTGCTGCCCTGAGGCTGCTGGGCCAAAGAGGTCTTGGGCATCCAGCCCCTTGCTGGTCCCTTCCCTCTGACGAGGCCCTCTGAGCTCCAGCACCTTGCAGTGTGGAGACAGCCCCTGCCAGCAACCTCTTCTCCAAGGAGGCCTCAACCGAGGCCTAGGCCCAGGGGAAAGGCACCAGCGGGGATGAGCCAGTGGAGGCGCACGGGCATGTCTGGACCCAGTCCCCGCAGCCTGCCCCTTGGTGGGGCAGTACCCCCGGAGGCCAGGAAGGTCTGGGCAAGGCTGGCCAGGGGCAGGGGCCCTGCTGGGTCCTGCCCCTGGCCTGTGGGGCCTCTGAGCACAACCGGCCCTCTCCCACTGGAAGACCTCCCCGGCTGCCTCCAAAGGCCGGTTTGCCAACACTCCCGCCCGCTGTTCCCGCCAGGCACGCACAATGCTCCCAAGCCCGGGAGAAAAGCGCTTCGGGGTGGTGCTCTCTCCGGGCCCTTGCCCCTGAGCCTGTGGGCAAGGCAGGGGGAACACACTCCCAGACCAAGGCAGAAACACATGCACACGTCTGGTCCTGTCCCCTGCACCGGCAGAGAGCTCGGGGGAGCCAGAGTCTCTCAGGCAGGTGCTGGGCTGGCCGCCTGTGTGGGAAGGGGCAGAGCCGACCTAGGGGCAAGTTGGGACTCTTGCTCTCCCTGCTGCCCTGAGGCTGCAGGGCCAAAGACGTCTTGGGCATCCAGCCCCTTACTGGTCCCTTCCCTCTGACGAGGCCCTCTGAGCTCCAGCACCTTGCAGTGTGGAGACAGCCCCTGCCAGCAATCTCCTCTCCAAGGAGGCCTCAACCGAGGCCTAGGCCCAGGGGAAAGGCACCAGCGGGGTTGAGCCAGGGGAGGCGCCCTGGCATGTCTGGACCCTGTCCCCGCAGCCTGCCCCTTGGTGGGGCAGTACCCCCGGAGGCCAGGAAGGTCTGGGCAAGGCTGGCCAGGGGCAGGGGCCCTGCTGGGTCCTGCCCCTGGCCTGTGGGGCCTCTGAGCACAACCGGCCCTCTCCCACTGGAAGACCTCCCCGGCTGCCTCCAAAGTCCTGTTTGCAAGCACTCCCGCCCACTGTTCCCGCCAGGCGCGCACAATGCTCCCAAGCCCGGGAGAAAAGCGCTTCGGGGTGGTGGTCTCTACGGGCCCTTGCCCCTGAGCCTGGGGGCCAGGCAGGGGATCCACAGTCCCAGGCCAAGGCACAACAACATGCTCACGTCTGTTCCTGCCACCTCCACCGGCAGAGAGCTGGGGGGAGCCAGAGTCTGTCAGGCAGCTGCTGGGCTGGCCGCCTGTGTGGGAAGGGGCAGAGCCGACCTAGGGGCAAATTGGGCCTCTTGCTCTCCCTGCTGCCCTGAGGCTGCTGGGCCAAAGAGGTCTTGGGCATCCAGCCCCTTGCTGGTCCCTTCCCTCTGACGAGGCCCTCTGAGCTCCAGCACCTTGCAGTGTGGAGACAGCCCCTGCCAGCAACCTCCTCTCCAAGGAGGCCTCAACCGAGGCCTAGGCACAGGGGAAAGGCACCAGCGGGGATGAGCCAGTGGAGGCGCACGGGCATATCAGGACCCAGTCCCTGCAGCCTGCCCCTTGGTGGGGCAGTACCCCCGGAGGCCAGGAAGGTCTGGGCAAGGCTGGCCAGGGGCAGGGTCCCTGCTGGGTCCTGCCCCTGGCCTGTGGGGCCTCTGAGCACAACCGGCCCTCTCCCACTGGAAGACCTCCCCGGCTGCCTCCAAAGGCGGGTTTGCCAACATTCCCGCCCGCTGTTCCCGCCAGGCACGCACAACGCTCCCAAGGCCAGGAGAAAAGCGCTTCGGGGTGTTGCTCTCTCCGGGCCCTTGCCCCTGAGCCTGGGGTCCAGGCAGTGGGTCCACACTCCCAGACCAAGGCAGAACCACATGCACACGTCTGTTCCTGACCCCTGCACCGGCAGAGAGCTCGGGGGAGCCAGAGTCTGTCAGGCAGCTGCTGGGTTGGCTGCCTGTGTGGGAAGGGGCAGAGCCGACCTAGGGGCAAGTTGGGCCTCTTGCTCTCCCTGCTGCCCTGAGGCTGCTGGGCCAAAAAGGTCTTGGGCATCCAGCCCCTTGCTGGTCCCTTCCGGCTGACGAGGCCCTCTGAGCTCCAGCACCTTGCAGTGTGGAGACAGCCCCTGCCAGCAACCTCCTCTCCAAGGAGGCCTCAACCGAGGCCTAGGCCCAAGGGAAAGGCACCAGCGGGGATGAGCCTGGGGAGGCGCCCGGGCATGTCTCGACCCAGGCCCCGCAGCCTGCCCCTTGGTGGGGCAGTACCCCCGGAGGCCAGGAAGGTCTGGGCAAGGCTGGCCAGGGGCAGGGGTCCTGCTGCGTCCTGCCCCTGGACTGTGGGGCCTCTGAGCACAACCGGCCCTCTCCCACTGGAAGACCTCCCCGGCTGCCTCCAAGGCCGGTTTGCAAGCGCTCCCGCCCACTGTTCCCAGCAGGCGTGCACAATGCTCCCAAGCCCGGGAGAAAAGCGCTTCAGGGTGGTGCTCTCTCCGGGCCCTTGCCCCTGAGCCTGGGGGCAAGGCAGGGTGTCCACACTCCCAGGACAAGGCAGAACCACATGCACACGTCTGATCTGCCCCCTGCACCGGCAGAGAGCTCGGGGGAGCCAGAGTCTGTCAGGCAGCTGCTGGGCTGGCCGCCTGTGTGGGAAGGGGCAGAGCCGACCTAGGGACAAGTTGGGCCTCTTGCTCTCCCTGCTGCCCTGAGGCTGCTGGGCCAAAGAGGTCTTGGGCATCCAGCCCCTTGCTGGTCCCTTCCCTCTGACGAGGCCCTCTGAGCTCCAGCACCTTTCAGTGTGGAGACAGCCCCTGCCAGCAACCTCCTCTCCAAGGAGGCCTCAACCGAGGCTTAGGCCCAGGGGAAAGGCACCAGCGGGGATGAGCCTGGGGAGGCGCCCGGGCATGTCTGGACCCAGTCCCCGCAGCCTGCCCCTTGGTGGGGCAGTACCCCCGGAGGCCAGGAAGGTCTGGGCAAGGCTGCCAGGGGCAGGGACACTGCTGGGTCCTGCCCCTGGCCTGTGGGGCGTCTGAGCACAACCGGCACTCTCCCGCTGGAAGACCTCCCCGTCTGCCTCGAAAGGCCGGTTTGCAAGCACTCCCACCCGCTGTTCCCGCCAGGCACGCACAATGCTCCCAAGCCCGGGAGAAAAGCGCTTCGGGGTGGTGCTCTCTCCGGGCCCTTGCCCCTGAGCCTGGGGGCAAGGCATGGGGAACACACTCCCAGGCCAAGGCAGAACCACATGCCCACGTCTGTTCCTGTCCCCTGCACCGGCAGAGAGCTTGGGGGAGCCAGAGTCTGTCAGGCAGCTGCTGGGTTGGCCGCCTGTGTGGGAAGGGGCAGAGCCGCCCTAGGGGCAAGTTGGGCCTCTTGCTCTCCCTGCTGCCCTGAGGCTGCTGGGCCAAAGAGGTCTTGGGCATCCAGCCCCTTACTGGTCCCTTCCCTCTGACGAGGCCCTCTGAGCTCCAGCACCTTGCAGTGTGGAGACAGCCCCTGCCAGCAACCTCCTCTCCAAGGAGGCCTCAACCGAGGCCTAGGCCCAGGGGAAAGGCACCAGCGGGGATGAGCCAGGGGAGGCGCCCGAGCATGTCTGGACCCAGTCCCCGCAGCCTGCCCCTTGGTGGGGCAGTACCCCCGGAGGCCAGGAAGGTCTGGGTAAGACTGGCCAGGGGCAGGGGCCCTGCTGGGTCCTGCCCCTGGCCTGTGGGGCCTCTGAGCACAACCGGCCCTCTCCCACTGGAAGACCTCCCCGGCTGCCTCCAAAGGCCGGTTTGCAAGTGCTCCCGGCCACTGTTACCAGCAGGCGGGCACAATGCTCCTAAGCCCGGAAGAAAAGCGCTTCAGGGTGGTGCTCTCTCTGGGCCCTTGCCCCTGAGCCTGGGGGCAAGGCAGGGTGTCCACACTCCCAAGCCAAGGCAGAACCACATGCACACGTCTGACCTGCCCCCTGCACCGGCAGAGAGCTCGGGGGAGCCAGAGTCTGTCAGGCAGCTGCTGGGCTGGCCGCCTGTGTGGGAAGTGGCAGAGCCGACCTAGGGGCAAGTTGGGCCTCTTGCTCTCCCTGCTGCCCTGAGGCTGCTGGGCCAAAGAGGTCTTGGGCATCCAGCCCCTTGCTGGTCCCTTCCCTCTGACGAGGCCCTCTGAGCTCCAGCACCTTGCAGTGTGGAGACAGCCCCTGCCAGCAACCTCCTCTCCAAGGAGGCCTCAACCGAGGCCTAGGCCCAGGGGAAAGGCACCAGCGGGGATGAGCCTGGGGAGGCGCCCGGGCATGTCTGGACCCAGTCCCCGCAGCCTGCCCCTTGGTGGGGCAGTACCCCCGGAGGCCAGGAAGGTCTGGGCAAGGCTGGCCAGGGGCAGGGGGCCTGCTGGGTCCTGCCCCTGGCCTGTGGGGCCTCTGAGCACAACCGGCCCTCTCCCACTGGAAGAACTCCCCGGCTGCCTCCAAAGGCCAGTTTGCCAACACTCCCGCCCGCTGTTCCCGCCAGGCTCGCACAATGCTCCCAAGCCCGGGAGAAAAGCGCTTCGGGGTGGTGCTCTCTCCGGGCCCTTGCCCCTGAGCCTGGGGGCAAGGCAGGGGGAACACACTCCCAGGCCAAGGCAGAACCACATGCACACGTCTGTTCCTGACCCCTGCACCGGCAGAGAGCTGGGGGGAGCCAGAGTCTGTCAGGCAGCTGCTGGGCTGGCCGCCTGTGTGGGAAGGGGCAGAGCCGACCTAGGGGCAAGTTGGGCCTCTTGCTCTCCCTGCTGCCCTGAGGCTGCTGGGCCAAAGAGGTCTTGGGCATCCAGCCACTTGCTTGTCCCTTCCCTCTGACGAGGCCCTCTGAGCTCCAGCACCTTGCAGTGTGGAGACAGCACCTGCCAGCAATCTCCTCTCCAAGGAGGCCTGAACCGAGGCCTAGGCCCAGGGAAAAGGCACCAGCGGGGTTGAGACAGGGGAGGCGCCCGGGCATGTCTGGACCCTGTCCCCGCAGACTGCCCCTTGGTGGGGCATTACCCCCGGAGGCCAGGAAGGTCTGGGCAAGGCTGGCCAGGGGCAGGGGCCCTGCTGGGTCCTGCCCCTGGCCTGTGGGGCCTCTGAGCACAACCGGCCCTTGCCCACTGGAAGACCTCCCCGGCTGCCTCCAAAGGCCGGTTTGCAAGCACTCCCGCCCACTGTTCCCGCCAGGCGCGCACAATGCTCCCAAGACCGGGAGAAAAGCGCTTCGGGGTGGTGGTCTCTCCGGGCCCCTGGCCCTGAGCCTGGGGGCCAGGCAGGGGATCCACAGTCCCAGGCCAAGGCAGAACCACATGCACACGTCTGTTCCTGCCCCCTCCACCGGCAGAGAGCTGGGGGGAGCCAGAGTCTGTCAGGCAGCTGCTGGGCTGGCCGCCTGTGTGGGAAGGGGCAGAGCCGACCTAGGGGCAAGTTGGGCCTCTTGCTCTCCCTGCTGCCCTGAGGCTGCTGGGCCAAAGAGGTCTTGGGCATCCAGCCCCTTGCTGGTCCCTTCCCTCTGACGAGGCCCTCTGAGCTCCAGCACCTTGCAGTGTGGAGACAGCCCCTGCCAGCAACCTCTTCTCCAAGGAGGCCTCAACCGAGGCCTAGGCCCAGGGGAAAGGCACCAGCGGGGATGAGCCAGTGGAGGCGCACGGGCATGTCTGGACCCAGTCCCCGCAGCCTGCCCCTTGGTGGGGCAGTACCCCCGGAGGCCAGGAAGGTCTGGGCAAGGCTGGCCAGGGGCAGGGGCCCTGCTGGGTCCTGCCCCTGGCCTGTGGGGCCTCTGAGCACAACCGGCCCTCTCCCACTGGAAGACCTCCCCGGCTGCCTCCAAAGGCCGGTTTGCCAACACTCCCGCCCGCTGTTCCCGCCAAGCACGCACAATGCTCCCAAGCCCGGGAGAAAAGCGCTTCGGGGTGTTGCCCTCTCCGGGCCCTTGCCCCTGAGCCTGGGGTCCAGGCAGTGGGTCCACACTCCCAGACCAAGGCAGAACCACATGCACACGTCTGTTCCTGACCCCTGCACCGGCAGAGAGCTCGGGGGAGCCAGAGTCTGTCAGGCAGCTGCTGGGTTGGCTGCCTGTGTGGGAAGGGGCAGAGCCGACCTAGGGGAAAGTTGGGCCTCTTCCTCTCCCTGCTGCCCTGAGGCTGCTGGGCCAAAGACGTCTTGGGCATCCAGCCCCTTACTGGTCCCTTCCCTCTGACGAGGCCCTCTGAGCTCCAGCACCTTGCAGTGTGGAGACAGCCCCTGCCAGCAACCTCCTCTCCAAGGAGGCCTCAACCGAGGCCTAGGCCCAGGGGAAAGGCACCAGCGGGGATGAGCCAGTGGAGGCGCAAGGGCATGTCTGGACCCAGTCCCCGCAGCCTGCCCCTTGGTGGGGCAGTACCCCCGGAGGCCAGGAAGGTCTGGGCAAGGCTGCGAGGGGCAGGGGCCCTGCTGGGTCGTGCCCCTGGCCTGTGGGGCGTCTGAGCACAACCGGCACTCTCCCGCTGGTAGACCTCCCCGTCTGCCTCCAAAGGCCGGTTTGCAAGCACTCCCGCCCGCTGTTCCCGCCAGGCACGCACAATGCTCCCAAGCCCGGGAGAAAAGCGCTTCGGGGTGGTGCTCTCCTCGGGCCCTTGCCCCTGAGCCTGGGGGCCAGGGAGTTGGAACACACTCCCAGGCCAAGGCAGAACGACATGCACACGTCTGTTCCTGCCCCCTACACCGGCAGAGAGCTCGGGGGAGCCAGAGACTGCCAGGCTGCTACTGGGCTGGCTGCCTGTGTGGGACGGGGTAGAGCCGACCTAGGGGCAAGTTGGGCCTCTTGCTCTCCCTGCTGCCCTGAGGCTGCTGGGTCAAAGAGGTCTTGGGCATCCAGCCCTTTGCTGGTCCCTTCCCTCTGACGAGGCCCTCTGAGCTCCAGCACCTTGCAGTGTGGAGACAGCCCCTGCCAGCAACCTCCTCTCCAAAGAGGCCTCAACCGAGGCCTACGCCCAGGGGAAAAGCACCAGCGGGGATGATCCTGGGGAGGCGCACGGACATGTCTGGACCCAGTCCCCGCAGCCTGCCCCTTGGTGGGGCAGTACCCCCGGAGGCCAGGAAGGTCTGGGCAAGGCTGGCCAGGGGCAGGGTCCCTGCTGGGTCCTGCCCCTGGCTTGTGAGGCCTCTGAGCACAACCGGCCCTCTCCCACTGGAAGACCTCCCCAGCTGCCTCCAAAGTCCTGTTTGCAAACACTCCCGCCCGCTGTTCACGCCAGGCTCGCACAATGCTCCCAAGCCCGGGAGAAAAGCGCTTCGGGGTGGTGCTCTCTCCGGGCCCTTGCCCCTGAGCCTGGGGGCCAGGCAGTGGGTCCACACTCCCAGACCAAGGCAGAACCACATGCACACATCTGTTCCTGACCCCTGCACCGGCAGAGAGCTCGGGGGAGCCAGAGTCTGTCAGGCAGCTGCTGGGCTGGCCGCCTGTGTGGGAAGGGGCAGAGCCGACCTAGGGGCAAGTTGGGCCTCTTCCTCTCCCTGCTGCCCTGAGGCTGCTGGGCCAAAGAGGTCTTGGGCATCCAGCCCCTTGCTGGTCCCTTCCCTCTGACGAGGCCCTCTGAGCTCCAGCACCTTGCAGTGTGGAGACAGCCCCTGCCAGCAACCTCCTCTCCAATGAGGCCTCAACCGAGGCCTAGGCCCAGGGGAAAGGCACCAGCGGGGATGAGCCTGGGGAGGCGCCCGGGCATGTCTGGACCCAGTCCCCGCAGCCTGCCCCTTGGTGGGCCAGTACCACTGGAGGCCAGGAAGGTCTGGGCAAGGCTGACCAGGGGCAGGGGACCTGCTGGGTCCTGCCCCTGGCCTGTGGGGCCTCTGAGCACAACCGGGCCTCTCCCACTGGAAGACCTCCCCGGCTGCCTCCAAAGGCCGTTTTGCACGCACTCCCGCCCACTCTTCCCACCAAGCGTGGACAATGCTCCCAAGTCCGGGAGAAAAGCGCTTCGGGGTGGTGCTCTCTCCGGGCCCTTGCCCCTGAGACTGGGGTCCAGGCAGGGGGTCCACACTCCCAGGCCAAGGCAGAACCACATGCACACGTCTGTTCCTGACCCCTGAACCGGCAGAGAGCTCGGGGGAGCCAGAGTCTGTCAGGCAGCTGCTGGGCTGGCCGCCTTTGTGGGAAGGGGCAGAGCCGACCTAGGGGCAAGTAGGGCCTCTTGCTCTCCCTGCTGCCCTGAGGCTGCTGGGCCAAAGAGGTCTTGGGCATCCAGCCCTTTGCTTGTCCCTTCCCTCTGACGAGGCCCTCTGAGCTCCAGCACCTTGCAGTGTGGAGACAGCCCCTGCCAGCAACCTCCTCTCCAAGGAGGCCTCAACCGAGACCTAGGACCAGGGGAAAGGCACCAGCGGGGATGAGCCTGGGGAGGCGCCCAGGCATGTCTGGACCCAGTCCCCGCAGCCTGCCCCTTGGTGGGGCAGTAACCCCGGAGGCCAGGAAGGTCTGGGAAAGGCTGGCCAGGGGCAGGGGACCTGCTGGGTCCTGCCCCTGGCCTGTGGGGCCTCTGAGCACAACCGGCCCTCTCCCACTGGAAGACCTCCCCGGCTGCCTCCAAAGGCCAGTTTGCCAACACTCCTGCCCGCTCTTCCCGCCAGGCACGCACAATGCTCCCAAGCCCGGGAGAAAAGCGCTTCGGGGTGGTGGTCTCTCCGGGCCCTTGCCCCTGAGCCTGGGGGCCAGGCAGGGGATCCACAGTCCCAGGCCAAGGCACAACAACATGCACACGTCTGTTCCTGCCCCCTCCACCGGCAGAGAGCTGGGGGGAGCCAGAGTCTGTCAGGCAGCTGCTGGGCTGGCCGCCTGTGTGGGAAGGGGCAGAGCCGACCTAGGGGCAAGTTGGGCCTCTTGCTCTCCCTGCTGCCCTGAGGCTGCTGGGCCAAAGAGGTCTTGGGCATCCAGCCCCTTGCTGGTCCCTTCCCTCTGACGAGGCCCTCTGAGCTCCAGCACCTTGCAGTGTGGAGACAGCCCCTGCCAGCAACCTCCTCTCCAAGGAGGCCTCAACCTAGGCCTAGGCCCAGGGGAAAGGCACCAGCGGGGATGAGCCAGTGGAGGCGCACGGGCATATCAGGACCCAGTCCCCGCAGCCTGCCCCTTGGTGGGGCAGTACCCCCGGAGGCCAGGAAGGTCTGGGCAAGGCTGGCCAGGGGCAGGGTCCCTGCTGGGTCCTGCCCCTGGCCTGTGGGGCCTCTGAGCACAACCGGCCCTCTCCCACTGGAAGACCTCCCCGGCTGGCTCCAAAGGCGGGTTTGCCAACACTCCCGCCCGCTGTTCCCGCCAGGCACGCACAACGCTCCCAAGCCCAGGAGAAAAGCGCTTCGGGGTGTTGCTCTCTCCGGGCCCTTGCCCCTGAGCCTGGGGTCCAGGCAGTGGGTCCACACTCCCAGACCAAGGCAGAACCACATGCACACATCTGTTCCTGACCCCTGCACCGGCAGAGAGCTCGGGGGAGCCAGAGTCTGTCAGGCAGCTGCTGGGTTGGCTGCCTGTGTGGGAAGGGGCAGAGCCGACCTAGGGGCAAGTTGGGCCTCTTGCTCTCCCTGCTGCCCTGAGGCTGCTGGGCCAAAGAGGTCTTGGGCATCCAGCCCCTTGCTGGTCCCTTCCCTCTGACGAGGCCCTCTGAGCTCTAGCACCTTGCAGTGTGGAGACAGCCCCTGCCAGCAACCTCCTCTCCAAGGAGGCATCAACCGAGGCCTATGCCCAGGGGAAAGGCACCAGCGGGGATGATCCTGGGGAGGCGCCCAGGCATGTCTGGACCCAGTCCCCGCAGCCTGCCCCTTGGTGGGGCAGTACCCCCGGAGGCCAGGAAGGTCTGGGCAAGGCTGGCCAGGGGCAGGGGCCCTGCTGGGTCCTGCCCCTGGCCTGTGGGGCCTCTGAGCACAACCGGCCCTCTCCCACTGGAAGAACTCCCCGGCTGACTCCAAAGGCCAGTTTGCCAACACTCCCGCCCGCTGTTCCCGCCAGGCACGCACAATGCTCCCAAGCCCGGGAGAAAAGCACTTCGGGGTGGTGCTCTCCTCGGGCCCTTGCCCCTGAGCCTGGGGGCCAGGCAGTTGGTCCACACTCCCAGACCAAGGCAGAACCACATGCACACGTCTGTTCCTGACCCCTGCACCGGCAGAGAGCTCGGGGGAGCCAGAGTCTGTCAGGCAGCTGCTGGGCTGGCCGCCTGTGTGGGAAGGGGCAGAGCCGACCTAGGGGCAAGTTGGGCCTCTTGCTCTCCCTGCTGCCCTGAGGCTGCTGGGCCAAAGAGGTCTTTGGCATCCAGCCCCTTGCTGGTCCCTTCCCTCTGACGAGGCCCTCTGAGCTCTAGCACCTTGCAGTGTGGAGACAGCCCCTGCCAGCAACATCCTCTCCAAGGAGGCCTCAACCGAGGCCTAGGCCCAGGGGAAAGGCACCAGCGGGGATGAGCCTGGGGAGGCGCCCGGGCATGTCTGGACCCAGTCCCCGCAGCCTGCCCCTTGGTGGGGCAGTACCCCCGGAGCCCAGGAAGATCTGGGCAAGGCTAGCCAGGGGCAGGGGCCCTGCTGGGTCCTCCCCATGGCCTGTGGGGCCTCTGAGCACAACCGGCCCTCTCCCACTGAAAGACCTCCCCGGCTGCCTCCAAAGGCCAGTTTGCCAACACTCCTGCCCGCTCTTCCCGCCAGGCACGCACAATGCTCCCAAGCTCGGGAGAAAAGCGCTTCGGGGTGGTGCTCTCTCCGGGCCCTTGCCCCTGAGCCTGTGGGCAAGGCAGGGGGAACACACTCCCAGACCAAGGCAGAAACACATGCACACGTCTGGTCCTGTCCCCTGCACCGGCAGAGAGCTTGGGGGAGCCAGAGTCTCTCAGGCAGGTGCTGGGCTGGCCGCCTGTGTGGGAAGGGGCAGAGCCGCCCTAGGGGCAAGTTGGGCCTCTTGCTCTCCCTGCTGCCCTGAGGCTGCAGGGCCAAAGACGTCTTGGGCATCCAGCCCCTTACTGGTCCCTTCCCTCTGACGAGGCCCTCTGAGCTCCAGCACCTTGCAGTGTGGAGACAGCCCCTGCCAGCAATCTCCTCTCCAAGGAGGCCTCAACCGAGGCCTAGGCCCAGGGGAAAGGCACCAGCGGGGTTGAGCCAGGGGAGGCGCCCGGGCATGTCTGGACCCTGTCCCCGCAGCCTGCCCCTTGGTGGGGCAGTACCCCCGGAGGCCAGGAAGGTCTGGGCAAGGCTGGCCTGGGGCAGGGGCCCTGCTGGGTCCTGCCCCTGGCCTGTGGGGCCTCTGAGCACAACCGGCCCTCTCCCACTGGAAGACCTCCCCGGCTGCCTCCAAAGGCCGGTTTGCAAGCACTCCCGCCCACTGTTCCCGCCAGGCGCGCACAATGCTCCCAAGCCCGGGAGAAAAGCGCTTCGGGGTGGTGCTCTCTCCCGGCCCTTGGAAGACCTCCCCGGCTGCCTCCAAAGGCTGGTTTTCAAGAACTCCCTCCCGCTGACCCGCCAGCCGCACACAATGCTCCCAAGCCCGGGAGAAAAGCATTTTGAGGTGGTCTCTCTCCGGGCCCTTGGAAGACTCCCCGGCTGCCTCTAAAGGCCGGTTTGCAAGCACTCATGTCCTCTGTTCCCGACAGCCGCGAACAATGCTCCCAATTCCGTGAGAAAAGTGCTTCGGGATGGTGCTCTCTCCGGGCCCTTGGAAGACCTCCCAAGCTGCCTCCAAAGGCCGGTTTGCAAGCACTCCCGCCCGCTGTTCCCGCCAGCCTCGCACAATGCTCCCAAGCCTGGGAGAAAAGCGCTTCGGGGTGGTGTTCTCTCCGTGCCAATGGAGGACCTCCCTGGCTGCCCCCAAAGGCCGGTTTGCAAGCACTCCCACTCGCTGTTCCCGCCAGCCACGCACAATCCTCCAAAACCCCGGAGAAAAGCGCTTCGGGGTGGTGTTCTCTCCGTGCCCATGGAAGACCTCCCGGGGTGCCCCCAAAGGCCGGTTTGGAAGCACTCCCACTCGCTGTTCCCGCCATCCGCGCATTATGCTCCCAAGCCCGGGAGAAAAGCATTTTGGGGTGGTGCTCACACCGGGCCCTGGACGACCTCCCAGGCTGCCTCCAAAGGACGGTTTTCAAGCACTCCTGCCTGCTGTTCCCGCCACCCGCGCAGAATGCTCCCAAGCGCGGGAGAAAAGCGCTTCGGGGTGGTGCTCTCTACAGGCCCTTGGAAGACCTCCCCGGCTGCCTCCAAAGGCCGGTTTGCAAGGACTCCTTCCTGCTGTTCCCGCCAGCCACGCACAATGCTCCCAAGCCCGGGAGAAAAGCATTTTGGGGTGGTGCTCACTGCGGGCCCTTGGAAGACCTCCCCGGCTGCCTCCAATGGCCAGTTTGCAAGCACTCATGTCCGCTGTTCCCACCAGCCGCGCACAATGCTCCCAAGCCCGGGAGAAATGCTTTTTGGGGTGGTGCTCACTCCGGGCCCTGGAAGACCTCCCCGGCTGCCTCCAAAGGCCAGTTTTCAAGCACTCCTGCCTGCTGTTCCCGCCACCTGCGCACAATGCTCCCAAGCCCGGGAGAAAAGCGCTTCGGGGTGGTGCTCTCTACAGGCCCTTGGAAGACCTCCCCGGCTGCCTCCAAAGGCCGGTTTGCAAGGACTCCTTCCTGCTGTTCCCGCCAGCCACGCACAATGCTCCCAAGCCCGGGAGAGAAGCATTTTGGGGTGGTGCTCTCTACAGGCCCTTGGAAGACCTCCCCGGCTGCCTCCAGTGGCCAGTTTGCAAGCACTCATGCCCGCTGTTCCCACCAGCCGCGCACAATGCTCCCAAGCCCGGGAGAAAAGCTTTTTGGGGTGGTGCTCACACCGGGCCCTGGAAGACCTCCCCGGCTGCCTGCAAAGGCCGGTTTTCAAGCACTCCTGCCTGCTGTTCCTGCCACCCGCGCACAATACTCCCAAGCCCGGGAGAAAAGCGCTTCGGGGTGGTGCTCTCTACAGGCCCTTGGAAGACCTCCCCCGCTGCCTCCAAAGGCCGGTTTGCAAGGACTCCTTCCTGCTGTTCCCGCCAGCCACGCACAATGCTCCCAAGCCCGGGAGAAAAGTGCTTCGGGGTGGTGATCTCTCCGGGCCCTTGGAAGTCGTCCCCGGCTGCCTCCAAAGGCCGGTTTGCAAGCACTCATGCCCGTTGTTCCCACCAGCCGCGCACAATGCTCCCAAGCCCGGGAGAAAAGCATTTTGGGGTGGTGCTCACTCCGGGCCCTTGGAAGACCTCCCCGGCTGCCTCCAAAGGCTAGTTTGCAAGCAGTCCTGCCTGCTGTTCCCGCCAGCCGCGCACAATGCTCCCAAGCCCGGGAGAAAAGCGCTTCGGGGTGGTGCTCTCTCCGGGCCCTTGGAAGACGTCCCCGGCTGCCTCCAAAGGCCGGTTTGCAAGCACTCATGCCCGTTGTTCCCACCAGCCGCGCACAATGCTCCCAAGCCCGGGAGAAAAGCATTTTGGGGTGGTGCTCACTCCGGGCCCTTGGAAGACCTCCCCGGCTGCCTCCAAAGGCCAGTTTGCAAGCAGTCCTGCCTGCTGTTCCCGCCAGCCGCGCACAATGTTCCCAAGCTCGGGAGAAAAGCGCTTCGGGGTGGTGCTCTCTCCGGGCACTTTCAAGACCTCCCCGGCTGCCTCCAAAGGCCGGTTTGTAAGTACTCATTCCCGCTGCTTCCGCCAGCCACGCACAATGGTCCCAAGCCCGGGAGAAAAGCATTTTGGGGTGGTGCTCTCTCCGGGCCCTTGGAAGACCTCCCGGGCTGCCTCCAAAGGCCGGTTTGCAAGCATTCATGTCCGTTGTTCCCGACAGCCGCGCACAATGCTCCCAAGCCCGAGAGAAAAGCATTTTGGGGTGGTGATCAGTCCGACCCTTGGAAGACCTCCCCGGCTGCCTCAAAAGGACAGTTTGCAAGCACTCATGCCCGCTGTTCCCGCCAGCCGCGCACAATGCTCCCAAGACCGTGAGAAAAGCGCTTCGGGGTGGTGTTCTCTCAGGGACCATGGAGGACCTCCCCGGCTGCCCCCAAAGGCCGGTTTGCAAGCATTCCCACTCGCTGTTCCCGCCAGGCACACACAATGTTCCAAAACCCCGGAGAAAAGCGCTTCGGGGTGGTGGTCTCTCCGGGCCCATGCCCCTGAGCCTGGGGGCCAGGCAGGGGATCCACAGTCCCAGGCCAAGGCAGAACCACATGCACACGTCTGTTCCTGCCCCCTCCACCGGCAGAGAGCTGGGGGGAGCCAGACTCTGTCAGGCAGCTGCTGGGCTGGCCGCCTGTGTGGGAAGGGGCAGAGCCGACCTAGGGGCAAGTTGGGCCTCTTGCTCTCCCTGCTGCCCTGAGGCTGCTGGGCCAAAGAGGTCTTGGGCATCCAGCCCCTTGCTGGTCCCTTCCCTCTGACGAGGCCCTCTGAGCTCCAGCACCTTGCAGTGTGGAGACAGCCCCTGCCAGCAACCTCCTCTCCAAGGAGGCCTCAACCGAGGCCTAGGCCCAGGGGAAAGGCACCAGCGGAGATGAGCCAGTGGAGGCGCACGGGCATGTCTGGACCCAGTCCCCGCAGCCTGCCCCTTGGTGGGGCAGTACCCCCGGAGGCCAGGAAGGTCTGGGCAAGGCTGCGAGGGGCAGGGGCCCTGCTGGGTCGTGCCCCTGGCCTGTGGGGCGTCTGAGCACAACCGGCACTCTCCCGCTGGAAGACCTCCCCGTCTGCCTCCAAAGGCCGGTTTGCAAGCACTCCCGCCCGCTGTTCCCGCCAGGCACGCACAATGCTCCCAAGCCCAGGAGAAAAGCGCTTCGGGGTGGTGCTCTCTCCGGGCCCTTGCCCCTGAGCCTGGGGGCCAGGCAGTTGGAACACACTCCCAGGCCAATGCAGAACGACATGCACACGTCTGTTCCTGCCCCCTACACCGGCAGAGAGCTCGGGGGAGCCAGAGACTGCCAGGCTGCTGTTGGGCTGGCTGCCAGTGTGGGACGGGGCAGAGCCGACCTAGGGGCAAGTTGGGCCTCTTGCTCTCCCTGCTGCCCTGAGGCTGCTGGGTCAAAGAGGTCTTGGGCATCCAACCCTTTGCTGGTCCCTTCCCTCTGACGAGGCCCTCTGAGCTCCAGCACCTTGCAGTGTGGAGACAGCCCCTGCCAGCAACCTCCTCTCCAAAGAGGCCTCAACCGAGGCCTACGCCCAGGGGAAAAGCACCAGCGGGGATGATCCTGGGGAGGCGCACTGACATGTCTAGACCCAGTCCCCGCAGCCTGCCCCTTGGTGGGGCAGTACCCCCGGAGGCCAGGAAGGTCTGGGCAAGGCTGGCCAGGGGCAGGGTCCCTGCTGGGTCCTGCCCCTGGCCTGTGAGGCCTCTGAGCACAACCGGCCCTCTCCCACTGGAAGACCTCCCCAGCTGCCTCCAAAGTCCTGTTTGCAAACACTCCCGCCCGCTGTTCACGCCAGGCTCGCACAATGCTCCCAAGCCCGGGAGAAAAGCGCTTCGGGGTGGTGCTCTCTCCGGGCCCTTGCCCCTGAGCCTGGGGTCCAGGCAGTGGGTCCACACTCCCAGACCAAGGCAGAACCACATGCACACGTCTGTTCCTGACCCCTGCACCGGCAGAGAGTTCGGGGGAGCCAGAGTCTGTCAGGCAGGTGCTGGGCTGGCCGCCTGTGTGGGAAGGGGCAGAGCCGACCTAGGGGCAAGTTGGGCCTCTTCCTCTCCCTGCTGCCCTGAGGCTGCTGGGCCAAAGAGGTCTTGGGCATCCAGCCCCTTGCTGGTCCCTTCCCTCTGACGAGGCCCTCTGAGCTCCAGCACCTTGCAGTGTGGAGACAGCACCTGCCAGCAACATCCTCTCCAAGGAGGCCTCAACCGAGGCCTAGGCCCAGGGGAAAGGCACCAGCGGGGATGAGCCTGGGGAGGCGCCCGGGCATGTCTGGACCCAGTCCCCGCAGCCTGCCCCTGGTGGGGCAGTACCCCCGGAGGCCAGGAAGATCTGGGCAAGGCTGGCCAGGGGCAGGGGCCCTGCTGGGTCCTCCCCATGGCCTGTGGGTCCTCTGAGCACAACCGGCCCTCTCCCACTGGAAGACCTCCCCGGCTGCCTCCAAAGGCCGGTTTGCAAGCACTCCCGCCCACTGTTCCCGCCAGGCGCGCACAATGCTCCCAAGCCCGGGAGAAAAGCGCTTCGGGGTGGTGCTCTCTCCGGGCCCTTGCCCCTGAGCCTGTGGGCAAGGCAGGGGGATCACACTCCCAGACCAAGGCAGAAACACATGCACACGTCTGTTCCTGTCCCCTGCACCGGCAGAGAGCTCGGGGGAGCCAGAGTCTCTCAGGCAGGTGCTGGGCTGGCCGCCTGTGTGGGAAGGGGCAGAGCCGACCTAGGGGCAAGTTGGGCCTCTTGCTCTCCCTGCTGCCCTGAGGCTGCAGGGCCAAAGACGTCTTGGGCATCCAGCCCCTTACTGGTCCCTTCCCTCTGACGAGGCCCTCTGAGCTCCAGCACCTTGCAGTGTGGAGACAGCCCCTGCCAGCAATCTCCTCTCCAAGGAGGCCTCAACCGAGGCCTAGGCCCAGGGGAAAGGCACCAGCGGGGTTGAGCCAGGGGAGGCGCCCGGGCATGTCTGAACCCTGTCCCCGCAGCCTGCCCCTTGGTGGGGCAGTACCCCCGGAGGCCAGGAAGGCCTGGGCAAGGCTGGCCAGGGGCAGGGGCCCTGCTGGGTCCTGCCCCTGGCCTGTGGGGCCTCTGAGCACAACCGGCCCTCTCCCACTGGAAGACCTCCCCGGCTGCCTCCAAAGGCCGGTTTGCAAGCACTCCCGCCCACTGTTCCCGCCAGGCGCGCACAATGCTCCCAAGCCCGGGAGAAAAGCGCTTCGGGGTGGTGGTCTCTCCGGGCCCTTGCCCCTGAGCCTGGGGGCCAGGCAGGGGGTCCACAGTCCCAGGCCAAGGCACAACAACATGCACACATCTGTTCCTGCCCCCTCCACCGGCAGAGAGCTGGGGGGAGCCAGTGTCTGTCAGGCAGCTGCTGGGCTGGCCGCCTGTGTGGGAAGGGGCAGAGCCGACCTAGGGGCAAGTTGGGCCTCTTGCTCTCCCTGCTGCCCTGAGGCTGCTGTGCCAAAGAGGTCTTGGGCATCCAGCCCCTTGCTGGTCCCTTCCTTCTGACGAGGCCCTCTGAGCTCCAGCACCTTGCAGTGTGGAGACAGACCCTGCCAGCAACCTCCTCTCCAAGGAGGCCTCAACCGAGGCCTAGGCCCAGGGGAAAGGCACCAGCGGGGATGAGCCAGTGGAGGCGCACGGGCATATCAGGACCCAGTCCCCGCAGCCTGCCCCTTGGTGGGGCAGTACCCCCGGAGGCCAGGAAGGTCTGGGCAAGGCTGGCCAGGGGCAGGGTCCCTGCTGGGTCCTGCCCCTGGCCTGTGGGGCCTCTGAGCACAACCGGCCCTCTCCCACTGGAAGACCTCCCCGGCTGCCTTCAAAGGCGGGTTTGCCAACACTCCCGCCCGCTGTTCCCGCCAGGCACGCACAACGCTCCCAAGGCCAGGAGAAAAGCGCTTCGGGGTGTTGCTCTCTCCGGGCCCTTGCCCCTGAGCCTGGGGTCCAGGCAGTGGGTCCACACTCCCAGACCAAGGCAGAACCACATGCACACGTCTGTTCCTGACCCCTGAACCGGCTGAGAGCTCGGGGGAGCCAGAGTCTATCAGGCAGCTGCTGGGTTGGCTGCCTGTGTGGGAAGGGGCAGAGCCGACCTAGGGGCAAGTTGGGCCTCTTGCTCTCCCTGCTGCCCTGAGGCTGCTGGGCCAAAGAGGTCTTGGGCATCCAGCCCCTTGCTGGTCCCTTCCCTCTGACGAGGCCCTCTGAGCTCCAGCACCTTGCAGTGTGGAGACAGCCCCTGCCAGCAACCTCCTCTCCAAGGAGGCATCAACCGAGGCCTATGCCCAGGGGAAAGGCACCAGCGGGGATGAGCCTGGGGAGGCGCCCGGGCATGTCTGGACCCAGTCCCCGCAGCCTGCCCCTTGGTGGGGCAGTACCCCCGGAGGCCAGGAAGGTCTGGGCAAGGCTGGCCAGGGGCAGGGGACCTGCTGGGTCCTGCCCCTGGCCTGTGAGGCCACTGAGCACAACCGGCCCTCTCCCACTGGAAGACATCCACGGCTGCCTCCAAAGTCCTGTTTGCAAACACTCCCGCCCGCTGTTCACGCCAGGCTCGCACAATGCTCCCAAGCCCGGGAGAAAAGCGCTTCGGGGTGGTGCTCTCTCCGGGCCCTTGCCCCTAAGCCTGCGGGCCAGGCAGGGGGAACACACTCCCAGGCCAAGACAGAACGACATGAACACGTCTGTTCCTGCCCCCTACACCGGCAGAGAGCTCGGGGGAGCCAGAGTCTCTCAGGCACGTGCTGGGCTGGCCGCCTGTGTGGGAAGGGGCAGAGCCGACCTAGGGGCAAGTTGGGCCTCTTGCTCTCCCTGTTGCCCTGAGGCTGCTGGGCCAAAGACGTCTTGGGCATCCAGCCCTTTGCTGGTCCCTTCCCTCTGACGAGGCCCTCTGATCTCCAGCACCTTGCAGTGTGGAGACAGCCCCTGCCAGCAACCTTCTCTCCAAGGAGGCCTCAACCGAGGCCTAGGCCCAGGGGAAAGGCACCAGCGGGGATGAGCCTGGGGAGGCGCCCGGGCATGTCTGGACCCAGTCCCCGCAGCCTGCCCCTTGGTGGGGCAGTACCCCTGGAGGCCAGGAAGGTCTGGGCAAGTCTGACCAGGGGCAGGGGACCTGCTGGGTCCTGCCCCTGGCCTGTGGGGCCTCTGAGCACAACCGGCCCTCTCCCACTGGAAGACCTCCCCGGCTGCCTCCAAAGGCCGTTTTGCACGCACTCCCGCCCACTGTTCCCACCAAGCGCGCACAATGCTCCCAAGCCCGGGAGAAAAGCGCTTCGGGGTGGTGCTCTCTCCGGGCCCTTGCCCCTGAGCCTGGGGGCCAGGCAGGGGGTCCACAGTCCCAGGCCAAGGCAGAACCACATGCACACGTCTGTTCCTGACCCCTGCACCGGCAGAGAGCTCGGGGGAGCCAGAGTCTGTCAGGCAGCTGCTGGGCTGGCCGCCTTTGTGGGAAGGGGCAGAGCCGACCTAGGGGCAAGTTGGGCCTCTTGCTCTCCCTGCTGCCCTGAGGCTGCTGGGCCAAAGAGGTCTTGGGCATCCAGCCCTTTGCTTGTCCCTTCACTCTGACGAGGCCCTCTGAGCCCCAGCACCTTGCAGTGTGGAGACAGCCCCTGCCAGCAACCTCCTCTCCAAGGAGGCCTCAACCGAGACCTAGGACCAGGGGAAAGGCACCAGCGGGGATGAGCCTGGGGAGGCGCCCGGGCATGTCTGGACCCAGTCCCCGCAGCCTGCCCCTTGGTGGGGCAGTACCCCCGGAGGCCAGGAAGGTCTGGGAAAGGCTGGCCAGGGGCAGGGGACCTGCTGGGTCCTGCCCCTGGCCTGTGGGGCCTCTGAGCACAACCGGCCCTCTCCCACTGGAAGACCTCCCCGGCTGCCTCCAAAGTCCTGTTTGCCAACACTCCCACCCGCTGTTCATGCCAGACTTGCACAATGCTCCCAAGCCCGGGAGAAAAGCGCTTCGGGGTGGTGCTCTCTCTGGGTCCTTGCCCCTGAGCCTGGGGGCAAGGCAGGGTGTCCACACTCCCAGGCCAAGGCAGAACCACATGCACACGTCTGATCTGCCCCCTGCACCGGCAGAGAGCTCGGGGGAGCCAGAGTCTGTCAGGCAGCTGCTGGGCTGGCCGCCTGTGTGGGAAGTGGCAGAGCCGACCTAGGGGCAAGTTGGGCCTCTTGCTCTCCCTGCTGCCCTGAGGCTGCTGGGCCATAGAGGTCTTGGGCATCCAGCCCCTTGCTGGTCCCTTCCCTCTGACGAGGCCCTCTGAGCTCCAGCACCTTGCAGTGTGGAGACAGCCCCTGCCAGCAACCTCCTCTCCAAGGAGGCCTCAACCGAGGCCTAGGCCCAGGGGAAAGGCACCAGCGGGGATGAGCCTGGGGAGGCGCCCGGGCATGTCTGGACCCAGTCCCCGCAGCCTGCCCCTTGGTGGGGCAGTACCCCCGGAGGCCAGGAAGGTCTGGGCAAGGCTGGCCAGGGGCAGGGGCCCTGCTGGGTCCTGCCCCTGGCCTGTGGGGCCTCTGAGCACAACCGGCCCTCTCCCACAGGAAGAACTCCCCGGCTCCCTCCAAAGGCCAGTTTGCCAACACTCCCGCCCGCTGTTCCCGCCAGGCACGCACAATGCTCCCAAGCCCGGGAGAAAAGCGCTTCGGGGTGGTGCTCTCCTCGGGCCCTTGCCCCTGAGCCTGGGGTCCAGGCAGTTGGTCCACACTCCCAGACCAAGGCAGAACCACATGCACACGTCTGTTCCTGACCCCTGCACCGGCAGAGAGTTCGGGGGAGCCAGAGTCTGTCAGGCAGCTGCTGGGCTCGCCGCCTGTGTGGGAAGGGGCAGAGCCGACCTAGGGGCAAGTTGGGCCTCTTGCTCTCCCTGCTGCCCTGAGGCTGCAGGGCCAAAGACGTCTTGGGCATCCAGCCCCTTACTGGTCCCTTCCCTCTGACGAGGCCCTCTGAGCTCCAGCACCTTGCAGTGTGGAGACAGCCCCTGCCAGCAATCTCCTCTCCAAGGAGGCCTCAACCGAGGCCTAGGCCCAGGGGAAAGGCACCAGCGGGGTTGAGCCAGGGGAGGCGCCCGGGCATGTCTGGACCCTGTCCCCGCAGCCTGCCCCTTGGTGGGGCAGTACCCCCGGAGGCCAGGAAGGTCTGGGCAAGGCTGGCCAGGGGCAGGGGCCCTGCTGGGTCCTGCCCCTGGCCTGTGGGGCCTCTGAGCACAACCGGCCCTCTCCCACTGGAAGACCTCCCCGGCTGCCTCCAAAGGCCGGTTTGCAAGCACTCCCGCCCACTGTTCCCGCCAGGCGCGCACAATGCTCCCAAGCCCGGGAGAAAAGCGCTTCGGGGTGGTGCTCTCTCCCGGCCCTTGGAAGACCTCCCCGGCTGCCTCCAAAGGCTGGTTTTCAAGAACTCCCTCCCGCTGACCCGCCAGCCGCACACAATGCTCCCAAGCCCGGGAGAAAAGCATTTTGAGGTGGTCTCTCTCCGGGCCCTTGGAAGACTCCCCGGCTGCCTCTAAAGGCCGGTTTGCAAGCACTCATGTCCTCTGTTCCCGACAGCCGCGAACAATGCTCCCAATTCCGTGAGAAAAGTGCTTCGGGATGGTGCTCTCTCCGGGCCCTTGGAAGACCTCCCAAGCTGCCTCCAAAGGCCGGTTTGCAAGCACTCCCGCCCGCTGTTCCCGCCAGCCTCGCACAATGCTCCCAAGCCCGGGAGAAAAGCGCTTCGGGGTGGTGTTCTCTCCGTGCCAATGGAGGACCTCCCTGGCTGCCCCCAAAGGCCGGTTTGCAAGCACTCCCACTCGCTGTTCCCGCCAGCCACGCACAATCCTCCAAAACCCCGGAGAAAAGCGCTTCGGGGTGGTGTTCTCTCCGTGCCCATGGAAGACCTCCCGGGGTGCCCCCAAAGGCCGGTTTGGAAGCACTCCCACTCGCTGTTCCCGCCATCCGCGCATTATGCTCCCAAGCCCGGGAGAAAAGCATTTTGGGGTGGTGCTCACACCGGGCCCTGGAAGACCTCCCCGGCTGCCTCCAAAGGACGGTTTTCAAGCACTCCTGCCTGCTGTTCCCGCCACCCGCGCAGAATGCTCCCAAGCGCGGGAGAAAAGCGCTTCGGGGTGGTGCTCTCTACAGGCCCTTGGAAGACCTCCCCGGCTGCCTCCAAAGGCCGGTTTGCAAGGACTCCTTCCTGCTGTTCCCGCCAGCCACGCACAATGCTCCCAAGCCCGGGAGAAAAGCATTTTGGGGTGGTGCTCACTGCGGGCCCTTGGAAGAGCTCCCCGGCTGCCTCCAATGGCCAGTTTGCAAGCACTCATGTCCGCTGTTCCCACCAGCCGCGCACAATGCTCCCAAGCCCGGGAGAAAAGCTTTTTGGGGTGGTGCTCACTCCGGGCCCTGGAAGACCTCCCCGGCTGCCTCCAAAGGCCAGTTTTCAAGCACTCCTGCCTGCTGTTCCCGCCACCTGCGCACAATGCTCCCAAGCCCGGGAGAAAAGCGCTTCGGGGTGGTGCTCTCTACAGGCCCTTGGAAGACCTCCCCGGCTGCCTCCAAAGGCCGGTTTGCAAGGACTCCTTCCTGCTGTTCCCGCCAGCCACGCACAATGCTCCCAAGCCCGGGAGAGAAGCATTTTGGGGTGGTGCTCTCTACAGGCCCTTGGAAGACCTCCCCGGCTGCCTCCAGTGGCCAGTTTGCAAGCACTCATGCCTGCTGTTCCCACCAGCCGCGCACAATGCTCCCAAGCCCGGGAGAAAAGCTTTTTGGGGTGGTGCTCACACCGGGCCCTGGAAGACCTCCCCGGCTGCCTGCAAAGGCCGGTTTTCAAGCACTCCTGCCTGCTGTTCCTGCCACCCGCGCACAATACTCCCAAGCCCGGGAGAAAAGCGCTTCGGGGTGGTGCTCTCTACAGGCCCTTGGAAGACCTCCCCCGCTGCCTCCAAAGGCCGGTTTGCAAGGACTCCTTCCTGCTGTTCCCGCCAGCCACGCACAATGCTCCCAAGCCCGGGAGAAAAGTGCTTCGGGGTGGTGATCTCTCCGGGCCCTTGGAAGTCGTCCCCGGCTGCCTCCAAAGGCCGGTTTGCAAGCACTCATGCCCGTTGTTCCCACCAGCCGCGCACAATGCTCCCAAGCCCGGGAGAAAAGCATTTTGGGGTGGTGCTCACTCCGGGCCCTTGGAAGACCTCCCCGGCTGCCTCCAAAGGCTAGTTTGCAAGCAGTCCTGCCTGCTGTTCCCGCCAGCCGCGCACAATGCTCCCAAGCCCGGGAGAAAAGCGCTTCGGGGTGGTGCTCTCTCCGGGCCCTTGGAAGACGTCCCCGGCTGCCTCCAAAGGCCGGTTTGCAAGCTCTCATGCCCGTTGTTCCCACCAGCCGCGCACAATGCTCCCAAGCCCGGGAGAAAAGCATTTTGGGGTGGTGCTCACTCCGGGCCCTTGGAAGACCTCCCCGGCTGCCTCCAAAGGCCAGTTTGCAAGCAGTCCTGCCTGCTGTTCCCGCCAGCCGCGCACAATGTTCCCAAGCCCGGGAGAAAAGCGCTTCGGGGTGGTGCTCTCTCCGGGCACTTTCAAGACCTCCCCGGCTGCCTCCAAAGGCCGGTTTGTAAGTACTCATTCCCGCTGCTTCCGCCAGCCACGCACAATGCTCCCAAGCCCGGGAGAAAAGCATTTTGGGGTGGTGCTCTCTCCGGGCCCTTGGAAGACCTCCCGGGCTGCCTCCAAAGGCCGGTTTGCAAGCATTCATGTCCGTTGTTCCCGACAGCCGCGCACAATGCTCCCAAGCCCGAGAGAAAAGCATTTTGGGGTGGTGATCAGTCCGACCCTTGGAAGACCTCCCCGGCTGCCTCCAAAGGACAGTTTGCAAGCACTCATGCCCGCTGTTCCCGCCAGCCGCGCACAATGCTCCCAAGACCGTGAGAAAAGCGCTTCGGGGTGGTGTTCTCTCAGGGACCATGGAGGACCTCCCCGGCTGCCCCCAAAGGCCGGTTTGAAAGCATTCCCACTCGCTGTTCCCGCCAGGCACACACAATGTTCCAAAACCCCGGAGAAAAGCGCTTCGGGGTGGTGGTCTCTCCGGGCCCATGCCCCTGAGCCTGGGGGCCAGGCAGGGGATCCACAGTCCCAGGCCAAGGCAGAACCACATGCACACGTCTGTTCCTGCCCCCTCCACCGGCAGAGAGCTGGGGGGAGCCAGACTCTGTCAGGCAGCTGCTGGGCTGGCCGCCTGTGTGGGAAGGGGCAGAGCCGACCTAGGGGCAAGTTGGGCCTCTTGCTCTCCCTGCTGCCCTGAGGCTGCTGGGCCAAAGAGGTCTTGGGCATCCAGCCCCTTGCTGGTCCCTTCCCTCTGACGAGGCCCTCTGAGCTCCAGCACCTTGCAGTGTGGAGACAGCCCCTGCCAGCAACCTCCTCTCCAAGGAGGCCTCAACCGAGGCCTAGGCCCAGGGGAAAGGCACCAGCGGAGATGAGCCAGTGGAGGCGCACGGGCATGTCTGGACCCAGTCCCCGCAGCCTGCCCCTTGGTGGGGCAGTACCCCCGGAGGCCAGGAAGGTCTGGGCAAGGCTGCGAGGGGCAGGGGCCCTGCTGGGTCGTGCCCCTGGCCTGTGGGGCGTCTGAGCACAACCGGCACTCTCCCGCTGGAAGACCTCCCCGTCTGCCTCCAAAGGCCGGTTTGCAAGCACTCCCGCCCGCTGTTCCCGCCAGGCACGCACAATGCTCCCAAGCCCAGGAGAAAAGCGCTTCGGGGTGGTGCTCTCTCCGGGCCCTTGCCCCTGAGCCTGGGGGCCAGGCAGTTGGAACACACTCCCAGGCCAATGCAGAACGACATGCACACGTCTGTTCCTGCCCCCTACACCGGCAGAGAGCTCGGGGGAGCCAGAGACTGCCAGGCTGCTGTTGGGCTGGCTGCCAGTGTGGGACGGGGCAGAGCCGACCTAGGGGCAAGTTGGGCCTCTTGCTCTCCCTGCTGCCCTGAGGCTGCTGGGTCAAAGAGGTCTTGGGCATCCAACCCTTTGCTGGTCCCTTCCCTCTGACGAGGCCCTCTGAGCTCCAGCACCTTGCAGTGTGGAGACAGCCCCTGCCAGCAACCTCCTCTCCAAAGAGGCCTCAACCGAGGCCTACGCCCAGGGGAAAAGCACCAGCGGGGATGATCCTGGGGAGGCGCACGGACATGTCTAGACCCAGTCCCCGCAGCCTGCCCCTTGGTGGGGCAGTACCCCCGGAGGCCAGGAAGGTCTGGGCAAGGCTGGCCAGGGGCAGGGTCCCTGCTGGGTCCTGCCTCTGGCCTGTGAGGCCTCTGAGCACAACCGGCCTTCTCCCACTGGAAGACCTCCCCAGCTGCCTCCAAAGTCCTGTTTGCAAACACTCCCGCCCGCTGTTCACGCCAGGCTCGCACAATGCTCCCAAGCCCGGGAGAAAAGCGCTTCGGGGTGGTGCTCTCTCCGGGCCCTTGCCCCTGAGCCTGGGGTCCAGGCAGTGGGTCCACACTCCCAGACCAAGGCAGAACCACATGCACACGTCTGTTCCTGACCCCTGCACCGGCAGAGAGTTCGGGGGAGCCAGAGTCTGTCAGGCAGGTGCTGGGCTGGCCGCCTGTGTGGGAAGGGGCAGAGCCGACCTAGGGGCAAGTTGGGCCTCTTCCTCTCCCTGCTGCCCTGAGGCTGCTGGGCCAAAGAGGTCTTGGGCATCCAGCCCCTTGCTGGTCCCTTCCCTCTGACGAGGCCCTCTGAGCTCCAGCACCTTGCAGTGTGGAGACAGCACCTGCCAGCAACATCCTCTCCAAGGAGGCCTCAACCGAGGCCTAGGCCCAGGGGAAAGGCACCAGCGGGGATGAGCCTGGGGAGGCGCCCGGGCATGTCTGGACCCAGTCCCCGCAGCCTGCCCCTGGTGGGGCAGTACCCCCGGAGGCCAGGAAGATCTGGGCAAGGCTGGCCAGGGGCAGGGGCCCTGCTGGGTCCTCCCCATGGCCTGTGGGTCCTCTGAGCACAACCGGCCCTCTCCCACTGGAAGACCTCCCCGGCTGCCTCCAAAGGCCGGTTTGCAAGCACTCCCGCCCACTGTTCCCGCCAGGCGCGCACAATGCTCCCAAGCCCGGGAGAAAAGCGCTTCGGGGTGGTGCTCTCTCCGGGCCCTTGCCCCTGAGCCTGTGGGCAAGGCAGGGGGATCACACTCCCAGACCAAGGCAGAAACACATGCACACGTCTGTTCCTGTCCCCTGCACCGGCAGAGAGTTCGGGGGAGCCAGAGTCTCTCAGGCAGGTGCTGGGCTGGCCGCCTGTGTGGGAAGGGGCAGAGCCGACCTAGGGGCAAGTTGGGCCTCTTGCTCTCCCTGCTGCCCTGAGGCTGCAGGGCCAAAGACGTCTTGGGCATCCAGCCCCTTACTGGTCCCTTCCCTCTGACGAGGCCCTCTGAGCTCCAGCACCTTGCAGTGTGGAGACAGCCCCTGCCAGCAATCTCCTCTCCAAGGAGGCCTCAACCGAGGCCTAGGCCCAGGGGAAAGGCACCAGCGGGGTTGAGCCAGGGGAGGCGCCCGGGCATGTCTGGACCCTGTCCCCGCAGCCTGCCCCTTGGTGGGGCAGTACCCCCGGAGGCCAGGAAGGTCTGGGCAAGGCTGGCCAGGGGCAGGGGCCCTGCTGGGTCCTGCCCCTGGCCTGTGGGGCCTCTGAGCACAACCGGCCCTCTCCCACTGGAAGACCTCCCCGGCTGCCTCCAAAGGCCGGTTTGCAAGCACTCCCGCCCACTGTTCCCGCCAGGCGCGCACAATGCTCCCAAGCCCGGGAGAAAAGCGCTTCGGGGTGGTGGTCTCTCCGGGCCCTTGCCCCTGAGCCTGGGGGCCAGGCAGGGGGTCCACAGTCCCAGGCCAAGGCACAACAACATGCACACGTCTGTTCCTGCCCCCTCCACCGGCAGAGAGCTGGGGGGAGCCAGTGTCTGTCAGGCAGCTGCTGGGCTGGCCGCCTGTGTGGGAAGGGGCAGAGCCGACCTAGGGGCAAGTTGGGCCTCTTGCTCTCCCTGCTGCCCTGAGGCTGCTGTGCCAAAGAGGTCTTGGGCATCCAGCCCCTTGCTGGTCCCTTCCTTCTGACGAGGCCCTCTGAGATCCAGCACCTTGCAGTGTGGAGACAGACCCTGCCAGCAACCTCCTCTCCAAGGAGGCCTCAACCGAGGCCTAGGCCTAGGGGAAAGGCACCAGCGGGGATGAGCCAGTGGAGGCGCACGGGCATATCAGGACCCAGTCCCCGCAGCCTGCCCCTTGGTGGGGCAGTACCCCCGGAGGCCAGGAAGGTCTGGGCAAGGCTGGCCAGGGGCAGGGTCCCTGCTGGGTCCTGCCCCTGGCTTGTGGGGCCTCTGAGCACAACCGGCCCTCTCCCACTGGAAGACCTCCCCGGCTGCCTTCAAAGGCGGGTTTGCCAACACTCCCGCCCGCTGTTCCCGCCAGGCACGCACAACGCTCCCAAGGCCAGGAGAAAAGCGCTTCGGGGTGTTACTCTCTCCGGGCCCTTGCCCCTGAGCCTGGGGTCCAGGCAGTGGGTCCACACTCCCAGACCAAGGCAGAACCACATGCACACGTCTGTTCCTGACCCCTGAACCGGCAGAGAGCTCGGGGGAGCCAGAGTCTATCAGGCAGCTGCTGGGTTGGCTGCCTGTGTGGGAAGGGGCAGAGCCGACCTAGGGGCAAGTTGGGCCTCTTGCTCTCCCTGCTGCCCTGAGGCTGCTGGGCCAAAGACGTCTTGGGCATCCAGCCCCTTGCTGGTCCCTTCCCTCTGACGAGGCCCTCTGAGCTCCAGCACCTTGCAGTGTGGAGACAGCCCCTGCCAGCAACCTCCTCTCCAAGGAGGCATCAACCGAGGCCTATGCCCAGGGGAAAGGCACCAGCGGGGATGAGCCTGGGGAGGCGCCCGGGCATGTCTGGACCCAGTCCCCGCAGCCTGCCCCTTGGTGGGGCAGTACCCCCGGAGGCCAGGAAGGTCTGGGCAAGGCTGGCCAGGGGCAGGGGACCTGCTGTGTCCTGCCCCTGGCCTGTGAGGCCACTGAGCACAACCGGCCCTCTCCCACTGGAAGACCTCCACGGCTGCCTCCAAAGTCCTGTTTGCAAACACTCCCGCCCGCTGTTCACGCCAGGCTCGCACAATGCTCCCAAGCCCGGGAGAAAAGCGCTTCGGGGTGGTGCTCTCTCCGGGCCCTTGCCCCTAAGCCTGCGGGCCAGGCAGGGGGAACACACTCCCAGGCCAAGACAGAACGACATGAACACGTCTGTTCCTGCCCCCTACACCGGCAGAGAGCTCGGGGGAGCCAGAGTCTCTCAGGCACGTGCTGGGCTGGCCGCCTGTGTGGGAAGGGGCAGAGCCGACCTAGGGGCAAGTTGGGCCTCTTGCTCTCCCTGTTGCCCTGAGGCTGCTGGGCCAAAGACGTCTTGGGCATCCAGCCCCTTGCTGGTCCCTTCCCTCTGACGAGGCCCTCTGATCTCCAGCACCTTGCAGTGTGGAGACAGCCCCTGCCAGCAACCTTCTCTCCAAGGAGGCCTCAACCGAGGCCTAGGCCCAGGGGAAAGGCACCAGCGGGGATGAGCCTGGGGAGGCGCCCGGGCATGTCTGGACCCAGTCCCCGCAGCCTGCCCCTTGGTGGGGCAGTACCCCTGGAGGCCAGGAAGGTCTGGGCAAGTCTGACCAGGGGCAGGGGACTTGCTGGGTCCTGCCCCTGGCCTGTGGGGCCTCTGAGCACAACCGGCCCTCTCCCACTGGAAGACCTCCCCGGCTGCCTCCAAAGGCCGTTTTGCACGCACTCCCGCCCACTGTTCCCACCAAGCGCGCACAATGCTCCCAAGCCCGGGAGAAAAGCGCTTCGGGGTGGTGCTCTCTCCGGGCCCTTGCCCCTGAGCCTGGGGGCCAGGCAGGGGGTCCACAGTCCCAGGCCAAGGCAGAACCACATGCACACGTCTGTTCCTGACCCCTGCACCGGCAGAGAGCTCGGGGGAGCCAGAGTCTGTCAGGCAGCTGCTGGGCTGGCCGCCTTTGTGGGAAGGGGCAGAGCCGACCTAGGGGCAAGTTGGGCCTCTTGCTCTCCCTGCTGCCCTTAGGCTGCTGGGCCAAAGAGGTCTTGGGCATCCAGCCCTTTGCTTGTCCCTTCACTCTGACGAGGCCCTCTGAGCTCCAGCACCTTGCAGTGTGGAGACAGCCCCTGCCAGCAACCTCCTCTCCAAGGAGGCCTCAACCGAGACCTAGGACCAGGGGAAAGGCACCAGCGGGGATGAGCCTGGGGAGGCGCCCGGGCATGTCTGGACCCAGTCCCCGCAGCCTGCCCCTTGGTGGGGCAGTACCCCCGGAGGCCAGGAAGGTCTGGGCAAGGCTGGCCAGGGGCAGGGGACCTGCTTGGTCCTGCCCCTGGCCTGTGGGGCCTCTGAGCACAACCGGCCCTCTCCCACTGGAAGACCTCCCCGGCTGCCTCCAAAGTCCTGTTTGCCAACACTCCCACCCGCTGTTCACGCCAGACTTGCACAATGCTCCCAAGCCCGGGAGAAAAGCGCTTCGGGGTGGTGCTCTCTCTGGGCCCTTGCCCCTGAGCCTGGGGGCAAGGCAGGGTGTCCACACTCCCAGGCCAAGGCAGAACCACATGCACACGTCTGTTCCTGACCCCTGCACCGGCAGAGAGTTCGTGGGAGCCAGAGTCTGTCAGGCAGCTGCTGGGCTCGCCGCCTGTGTGGGAAGGGGCAGAGCCGACCTAGGGGCAAGTTGGGCCTCTTCCTCTCCCTGCTGCCCTGAGGCTGCTGGACCAAAGAGGTCTTGGGCATCCAGCTCCTTGCTGGTCCCTTCCCTCTGACGAGGCCCTCTGAGCTCCAGCACCTTGCAGTGTGGAGACAGCCCCTGCCAGCAACATCCTCTCCAAGGAGGCCTCAACCGAGGCCTAGGCCCAGGGGAACGGCACCAGCGGGGATGAGCCTGGGGAGGCGCCCGGGCATGTCTGGACCCAGTCCCCGCAGCCTGCCCCTTGGTGGGGCAGTACCCCCGGAGGCCAGGAAGATCTGGGCAAGGCTGGCCAGGGGCAGGGGCCCTGCTGGGTCCTCCCCATGGCCTGTGGGGCCTCTGAGCACAACCGGCCCTCTCCCACTGGAAGACCTCCCCGGCTGCCTCCAAAGGCCGGTTTGCAAGCACTCCCGCCCACTGTTCCCGCCAGGCGCGCACAATGCTCCCAAGCCCGGGAGAAAAGCGCTTCGGGGTGGTGCTCTCTCCGGGCCCTTGCCCCTGAGCCTGTGGGCAAGGCAGGGGGAACACACTCCCAGACCAAGGCAGAAACACATGCACACGTCTGTTCCTGTCCCCTGCACCGGCAGAGAGCTCGGGGGAGCCAGAGTCTCTCAGGCAGGTGCTGGGCTGGCCGCCTGTGTGGGAAGGGGCAGAGCCGACCTAGGGGCAAGTTGGGCCTCTTGCTCTCCCTGCTGCCCTGAGGCTGCAGGGCCAAAGACGTCTTGGGCATCCAGCCCCTTACTGGTCCCTTCCCTCTGACGAGGCCCTCTGAGCTCCAGCACCTTGCAGTGTGGAGACAGCCCCTGCCAGCAATCTCCTCTCCAAGGAGGCCTCAACCGAGGCCTAGGCCCAGGGGAAAGGCACCAGCGGGGTTGAGCCAGGGGAGGCGCCCGGGCATGTCTGGACCCTGTCCCCGCAGCCTGCCCCTTGGTGGGGCAGTACCCCCGGAGGCCAGGAAGGTCTGGGCAAGGCTGGCCAGGGGCAGGGGCTCTGCTGGGTCCTGCCCCTGGCCTGTGGGGCCTCTGAGCACAACCGGCCCTCTCCCACTGGAAGACCTCCCCGGCTGCCTCCAAAGGCCGGTTTGGAAGCACTCCCGCCCACTGTTCCCGCCAGGCGCGCACAATGCTCCCAAGCCCGGGAGAAAAGCGCTTCGGGGTGGTGGTCTCTCCGGGCCCTTGCCCCTGAGCCTGGGGGCCAGGCAGGGGATCCACAGTCCCAGGCCAAGGCACAACAACATGCACACGTCTGTTCCTGCCCCCTCCACCGGCAGAGAGCTGGGGGGAGCCAGAGTCTGTCAGGCAGCTGCTGGGCTGGCCGCCTGTGTGGGAAGGGGCAGAGCCGACCTAGGGGCAAGTTGGGCCTCTTGCTCTCCCTGCTGCCCTGAGGCTGCTGGGCCAAAGAGGTCTTGAGCATCCAGCCCCTTGCTGGTCCCTTCCCTCTGACGAGGCCCTCTGAGCTCCAGCACCTTGCAGTGTTGAGACAGACCCTGCCAGCAACCTCCTCTCCAAGGAGGCCTCAACCGAGGCCTAGGCACAGGGGAAAGGCACCAGCGGGGATGAGCCAGTGGAGGGGCCCGGGCATGTCTGGACCCAGTCCCCGCAGCCTGCCCCTTGGTGGGGCAGTACCCCCGGAGGCCAGGAAGGTCTGGGCAAGGCTGGCCAGGGGCAGGGTCCCTGCTGGGTCCTGCCCCTGGCCTGTGGGGCCTCTGAGCACAACCGGCCCTCTCCCACTGGAAGACCTCCCCGGCTGCCTTCAAAGGCGGGTTTGCCAACACTCCCGCCCGCTGTTCCCGCCAGGCACGCACAACGCTCCCAAGGCCAGGAGAAAAGCGCTTCGGGGTGTTGCTCTCTCCGGGCACTTGCCCCAGAGCCTGGGGTCCAGGCAGTGGGTCCACACTCCCAGACCAAGGCAGAACCACATGCACACGTCTGTTCCTGACCCCTGAACCGGCAGAGAGCTCGCGGGAGCCAGAGTCTATCAGGCAGCTGCTGGGTTGGCTGCCTGTGTGGGAAGGGGCAGAGCCGACCTAGGGGCAAGTTGGGCCTCTTGCTCTCCCTGCTGCCCTGAGGCTGCTGGGCCAAAGAGGTCTTGGGCATCCAGCCCCTTGCTGGTCCCTTCCCGCTGACGAGGCCCTCTGAGCTCCAGCACCTTGCAGTGTGGAGACAGCCCCAGCCAGCAACCTCCTCTCCAAGGAGGCATCAACCGAGGCCTATGCCCAGGGGAAAGGCACCAGCGGGGATGAGCCTGGGGAGGCGCCCAGGCATGTCTGAACCCAGTCCCCGCAGCCTGCCCCTTGGTGGGGCAGTACCCCCGGAGGCCAGGAAGGTCTGGGCAAGGCTGGCCAGGGGCAGGGGACCTGCTGGGTCCTGCCCCTGGCCTGTGAGGCCTCTGAGCACAACCGGCCCTCTCCCACTGGAAGACTTCCACGGCTGCCTCCAAAGTCCTGTTTGCAAACACTCCCGCCCGCTGTTCACGCCAGGCTCGCACAATGCTCCCAAGCCCGGGAGAAAAGCGCTTCGGGGTGGTGCTCTCTCCGGGCCCTTGCCCCTGAGCCTGGGGGCAAGGCAGGGGGAACACACTCCCAGGCCAAGGCAGAACCACATGCCCACGTCTGTTCCTGTCCCCTGCACCGGCAGAGAGCTTGGGGGAGCCAGAGTCTGTCAGGCAGCTGCTGAGTTGGCCGCCTGTGTGGGAAGGGGCAGAGCCGCCCTAGGGGCAAGTTGGGCCTCTTGCTCTCCCTGCTGCCCTGAGGCTGCTGGGCCAAAGACGTCTTGGACATCCAGCCCCTTACTGGTCCCTTCCCTCTGACGAGGCCCTCTGAGCTCCAGCACCTTGCAGTGTGGAGACAGCCCCTGCCAGCAACCTCCTCTCCAAGGAGGCCTCAACCGAGGCCTAGGCCCAGGGGAAAGGCACCAGCGGGGATGAGCCTGGGGAGGCGCCCGGGCATGTCTGGACACAGGCCCCGCAGCCTGCCCCTTGGTGGGGCAGTACCCCCGGAGGCCAGGAAGGTCTGGGCAAGGCTGGCCAGGTGCAGGGGCCCTGCTGCGTCCTGCCCCTGGCCTGTGGGGCCTCTGAGCACAACCGGCCCTCTCCCGCTGGAAGACCTCCCCGTCTGCCTCGAAAGGCCGGTTTGCAAGCACTCCCGCCCGCTGTTCCCGCCAGGCACGCACAATGCTCCCAAGCCCGGGAGAAAAGCGCTTCGGGGTGGTGCTCTCACCGGGCCCTTGCCCCTGAGCCTGGGGGCCAGGCAGGGGGAACACACTCCCAGGCCAAGGCAGAACGACATGCACACGTCTGTTCCTGCCCCCTACACCGGCAGAGAGCTCGGGGGAGCCAGAGACTGCCAGGCTGCTGCTGGGCTGGCCGCCTGTGTGGGACGGGGCAGAGCCGACCTAGGGGCAAGTTGGGCCTCTTGCTCTCCCTGCTGCCCTGAGGCTGCTGGGTCAAAGAGTTCTTGGGCATCCAGCCCTTTGCTGGTCCCTTCCCTCTGACGAGGCCCTCTGATCTCCAGCACCTTGCAGTGTGGAGACAGCCCCTGCCAGCAACCTCCTCTCCAAGGAGGCCTCAACCGAGGCCTAGGCCCAGGGGAAAGGCACCAGCGGGGATGAGCCTGGGGAGGCGCCCGGGGATGTCTGGACCCAGTCCCCGCAGCCTGCCCCTTGGTGGGGCAGTACCCCCGGAGGCCAGGAAGGTCTGGGCAAGGCTGGCCAGGGTCAGGGGCCCTGCTGGGTCCTGCCCCTGGCCTGTGGGGCCTCTGAGCACAACCGGCCCTCTCCCACTGGAAGACCTCCCCGGCTGCCTCCAAAGTCCTGTTTGCTAACACTCCCGCCCGCTGTTCACGCCAGGCTCGCACAATGCTCCCAAGCCCGGGAGAAAAGCGCATTGGGGTGGTTCTCTCTCCGGGCCCTTGCCCCTGAGCCTGGGGGCAAGGCCCGGGGAACACACTCCCTGGCCAAGGCAGAACCACATGCCCACTTCTGTTCCTGTCCCCTGCACCGGCAGAGAGCTTGGGGGAGCCAGAGTCTGACAGGCAGCTGCTGGGTTGGCCGCCTGTGTGGGAAGGGGCAGAGCCGACCTAGGGGCAAGTTGGGCCTCTTGCTCTCCCTGCTGCCCTGAGGCTGCTGGGCCAAAGACGTCTTGGGCATCCAGCCCCTTACTGGTCCCTTCCCTCTGACGAGGCCCTCTGAGCTCCAGCACCTTGCAGTGTGGAGACAGCCCCTGCCAGCAACCTCCTCTCCAAGGAGGCCTCAACCGAGGCCTAGGCCCAGGGGAAAGGCACCAGCGGGGATGAGCCAGGGGAGGCGCCCGAGCATGTCTGGACCCAGTCCCCGCAGCCTGCCCCTTGGTGGGGCAGTACCCCCGGAGGCCAGGAAGGTCTGGGCAAGGCTGGCCAGGGGCAGGGGCCCTGCTGCGTCCTGCCCCTGGCCTGTGGGGCCTCTGAGCACAACCGGCCCTCTCCCACTGGAAGACCTCCCCGGCTGCCTCCAAAGGCCGGTTTGCAAGCGCTCCCGCCCACTGTTCCCAGCAGGCGTGCACAATGCTCCCAAGCCCGGGAGAAAAGCGCTTCAGGGTGGTGCTCTCTCCGGGCCCTTGCCCCTGAGCCTGGGGTCAAGGCACGGTGTCCACACTCCCAGGCCAAGTCAGAACCACATGCTCACGTCTGTTCCTGCCCCCTGCACCGGCAGAGAGCTCGGGGGAGCCAGAGTCTGTCAGGCAGCTGCTGGGCTGGCCGCCTGTGTGGGAAGTGGCAGAGCCGACCTAGGGGCAAGTTGGGCCTCTTGCCCTCCCTGCTGCCCTGAGGCTGCTGGGCCAAAGAGGTCTTGGGCATCCAACCCCTTGCTGGTCCCTTCCCTCTGACGAGGCCCTCTGAGCTCCAGCACCTTGCAGTGTGGAGACAGCCCCTGCCAGCAACCTCCTCTCCAAGGAGGCCTAAACCGAGGCCTAGGCACAGGGGAAAGGCACCAGCGGGGATGAGCCTGGGGAGGCGCCCGGGCATGTATGGACCCAGTCCCCGCAGCCTGCCCCTTGGTGGGGCAGTACCCCCGGAGGCGAGGAAGGTCTGGGAAAGGCTGGCCAGGGGCAGGGGACCTGCTGGGTCCTGCCCCTGGCCTGTGGGGCCTCTGAGCACAACCGGCCCTCTCCCACTGGAAGACCTCCCCGGCTGCCTCCAAAGGCCGGTTTGCAAGCACTCCCGCCCACTGTTCCAACCAAGGGCGCACAACGCTCCCAAGCCCGGGAGAAAATCGCCTCGGGGTGGTGCTCTCTCCGGGCCCTTTCCCATGAGCCTGAGGGCCAGGCAGGGTGTCCACACTCCCAGGCCAAGGCAGAACGACATGCACACGTCTGTTCCTGCCCCATGCACCGGCAGAGAGTTCGGGGGAGCCAGAGACTGCCAGGCTGCTGCTGGGCTGGCTGCCTGTGTGGGACGGGGTAGAGCCGACCTAGGGGCAAGTTGGGCCTCTTGCTCTCCCTGCTGCCCTGAGGCTGCTGGGTCAAAGAGGTCTTGGGCATCCAGCCCTTTGCTGGTCCTTTCCCTCTGACGAGGCCCTCTGAGCTCCAGCACCTTGCAGTGTGCAGACAGCCCCTGCCGGCAACCTCCTCTCCAAGGAGGCCTCAACCGAGGCCTAGGCCCAGGGGAAAGGCACCAGCGGGGATGAGCCTGGGGAGGCGCCCGGGCATGTCTGGACCCAGGCCCCGCAGCTTGCCCCTTGGTTGGGTAGTACCCCCGGAGGCGAGGAAGGTCTGGGCAAGGCTGCCAGAGGCAGGGACACTGCTGGGTCCTGCCCCTGGCCTGTGGGGCCTCTGAGAACAACTGGCACTCTCCCGCTGGAAGACCTCCCCGGCTGCCTCCAAAGGCTGGTTTGCAAGCACTCAATCCCGCTGTTCACGCCAGCTGCGCACAATGCTCCCAAGCCTGGGAGAAAAGCATTTTGGGGTGGTGCTCACTCCGGGCTTTGGAAGACCTCCCCGGCTGCCTCCAAGGCCGGTTTGCAAGCACTTCTGCCTGCTGTTCCCGCCACCCGCGCACAATGCTCCCAAGCCCGGGAGAAAAGCGTTTCGGGGTGGTGTTCTCTCTGGGCCCAAGAAAGACCTCCCGGGCTGCCCCCAAATGCCGGTTTGCAAGCACTCCCACTCGCTGTTCCCGCCATCCGTGCAAATGCTCCAAGCCCAGGAGAAAAGCCCTTCAGGGTGGTGCTCTCTCCCGGCCCTTGGAAGACCTCCCCGGTTGCCTCCAAAGGCTGGATTTCAAGTACTCCCTCCCGCTGTCCCGCCAGCCGCACACAATGCTCCCAATCACGGGAGAAAAGCGCTTCGGGGTGGTGCTCTCTACGGGCCCTTGGAAGACCTCCCCGTTTGTCTCCAAAGGCCGGTTTGCAAGCACTCATGCCCGCTGTTCCCGCCAGCCGCGCACAATGCTCCCAAGCCTAGGAGAAAAGCGCTTCGGGGTGGTGCTCTCTCCCGGCCCTTGGAAGACCTCCCCGGCTGCCTCCAAAGGCCGGTTTGCAAGCACTCAATCCCGCTGTTCCCGCCAGCCGCGCACAATGCTCCCAAGCCCGGGAGAAAAGCGCTTCGGGGTGGTGCTCTCTCCCGGCCCTTGGAAGACCTCCCCGGCTGCCTCCAAAGGCTGGTTTTCAAGAACTCCCTCCCGCTGACCCGCCAGCCGCACACAATGCTCCCAAGCCCGGGAGAAAAGCATTTTGAGGTGGTCTCTCTCCGGGCCCTTGGAAGACTCCCCGGCTGCCTCTAAAGGCCGGTTTGCAAGCACTCATGTCCTCTGTTCCCGACAGCCGCGAACAATGCTCCCAATTCCGTGAGAAAAGTGCTTCGGGATGGTGCTCTCTCCGGGCCCTTGGAAGACCTCCCAAGCTGCCTCCAAAGGCCGGTTTGCAAGCACTCCCGCCCGCTGTTCCCGCCAGCCTCGCACAATGCTCCCAAGCCCGGGAGAAAAGCGCTTCGGGGTGGTGTTCTCTCCGTGCCAATGGAGGACCTCCCTGGCTGCCCCCAAAGGCCGGTTTGCAAGCACTCCCACTCGCTGTTCCCGCCAGCCACGCACAATCCTCCAAAACCCCGGAGAAAAGCGCTTCGGGGTGGTGTTCTCTCCGTGCCCATGGAAGACCTCCCGGGGTGCCCCCAAAGGCCGGTTTGGAAGCAATCCCACTCGCTGTTCCCGCCATCCGCGCACAATGCTCCCAAGCCCGGGAGAAAAGCATTTTGGGGTGGTGCTCACACCGGGCCCTGGAAGACCTCGCCGGCTGCCTCCAAAGGACGGTTTTCAAGCACTCCTGCCTGCTGTTCCCGCCACCCGCGCAGAATGCTCCCAAGCGCGGGAGAAAAGCGCTTCGGGGTGGTGCTCTCTACAGGCCCTTGGAAGACCTCCCCGGCTGCCTCCAAAGGCCGGTTTGCAAGGACTCCTTCCTGCTGTTCCCGCCAGCCACGCACAATGCTCCCAAGCCCGGGAGAAAAGCATTTTGGGGTGGTGCTCACTGCGGGCCCTTGGAAGACCTCCCCGGCTGCCTCCAATGGCCAGTTTGCAAGCACTCATGTCCGCTGTTCCCACCAGCCGCGCACAATGCTCCCAAGCCCGGGAGAAAAGCTTTTTGGGGTGGTGCTCACTCCGGGCCCTGGAAGACCTCCCCGGCTGCCTCCAAAGGCCAGTTTTCAAGCACTCCTACCTGCTGTTCCCGCCACCTGCGCACAATGCTCCCAAGCCCGGGAGAAAAGCGCTTCGGGGTGGTGCTCTCTACAGGCCCTTGGAAGACCTCCCCGGCTGCCTCCAAAGGCCGGTTTGCAAGGACTCCTTCCTGCTGTTCCCGCCAGCCACGCACAATGCTCCCAAGCCCGGGAGAGAAGCATTTTGGGGTGGTGCTCTCTACAGGCCCTTGGAAGACCTCCCCGGCTGCCTCCAGTGGCCAGTTTGCAAGCACTCATGCCCGCTGTTCCCACCAGCCGCGCACAATGCTCCCAAGCCCGGGAGAAAAGCTTTTTGGGGTGGTGCTCACACCGGGCCCTGGAAGACCTCCCCGGCTGCCTGCAAAGGCCGGTTTTCAAGCACTCCTGCCTGCTGTTCCTGCCACCCGCGCACAATACTCCCAAGCCCGGGAGAAAAGCGCTTCGGGGTGGTGCTCTCTACAGGCCCTTGGAAGACCTCCCCCGCTGCCTCCAAAGGCCGGTTTGCAAGGACTCCTTCCTGCTGTTCCCGCCAGCCACGCACAATGCTCCCAAGCCCGGGAGAAAAGTGCTTCGGGGTGGTGATCTCTCCGGGCCCTTGGAAGTCGTCCCCGGCTGCCTCCAAAGGCCGGTTTGCAAGCACTCATGCCCGTTGTTCCCACCAGCCGCGCACAATGCTCCCAAGCCCGGGAGAAAAGCATTTTGGGGTGGTGCTCACTCCGGGCCCTTGGAAGACCTCCCCGGCTGCCTCCAAAGGCTAGTTTGCAAGCAGTCCTGCCTGCTGTTCCCGCCAGCCGCGCACAATGCTCCCAAGCCCGGGAGAAAAGCGCTTCGGGGTGGTGCTCTCTCCGGGCCCTTGGAAGACGTCCCCGGCTGCCTCCAAAGGCCGGTTTGCAAGCACTCATGCCCGTTGTTCCCACCAGCCGCGCACAATGCTCCCAAGCCCGGGAGAAAAGCATTTTGGGGTGGTGCTCACTCCGGGCCCTTGGAAGACCTCCCCGGCTGCCTCCAAAGGCCAGTTTGCAAGCAGTCCTGCCTGCTGTTCCCGCCAGCCGCGCACAATGTTCCCAAGCCCGGGAGAAAAGCGCTTCGGGGTGGTGCTCTCTCCGGGCACTTTCAAGACCTCCCCGGCTGCCTCCAAAGGCCGGTTTGTAAGTACTCATTCCCGCTACTTCCGCCAGCCACGCACAATGCTCCCAAGCCCGGGAGAAAAGCATTTTGGGGTGGTGCTCTCTCCGGGCCCTTGGAAGACCTCCCGGGCTGCCTCCAAAGGCCGGTTTGCAAGCATTCATGTCCGTTGTTCCCGACAGCCGCGCACAATGCTCCCAAGCCCGAGAGAAAAGCATTTTGGGGTGGTGATCAGTCCGGCCCTTGGAAGACCTCCCCGGCTGCCTCCAAAGGCTGGATTTCAAGTACTCCCTCCCGCTGTCCCGCCAGCCGCACACAATGCTCCCAATCACGGGAGAAAAGCGCTTCGGGGTGGTGCTCTCTCCGGGCCCTTGCCCCTGAGCCTGTGGGCAAGGCAGGGGGATCACACTCCCAGACCAAGGCAGAAACACATGCACACGTCTGTTCCTGTCCCCTGCACCGGCAGAGAGCTCGGGGGAGCCAGAGTCTCTCAGGCAGGTGCTGGGCTGGCCGCCTGTGTGGGAAGGGGCAGAGCCGACCTAGGGGCAAGTTGGGCCTCTTGCTCTCCCTGCTGCCCTGAGGCTGCAGGGCCAAAGACGTCTTGGGCATCCAGCCCCTTACTGGTCCCTTCCCTCTGACGAGGCCCTCTGAGCTCCAGCACCTTGCAGTGTGGAGACAGCCCCTGCCAGCAATCTCCTCTCCAAGGAGGCCTCAACCGAGGCCTAGGCCCAGGGGAAAGGCACCAGCGGGGTTGAGCCAGGGGAGGCGCCCGGGCATGTCTGGACCCTGTCCCCACAGCCTGCCCCTTGGTGGGGCAGTACCCCCGGAGGCCAGGAAGGTCTGGGCAAGGCTGGCCAGGGGCAGGGGCCCTGCTGGGTCCTGCCCCTGTCCTGTGGGGCCTCTGAGCACAACCGGCCCTCTCCCACTGGAAGACCTCCCCGGCTGCCTCCAAAGGCCGGTTTGCAAGCACTCCCGCCCACTGTTCCCTCCAGGCGCGCACAATGCTCCCAAGCCCGGGAGAAAAGCGCTTCGGGGTGGTGGTCTCTCCGGGCCCTTGCCCCTGAGCCTGGGGGCCAGGCAGGGGGTCCACAGTCCCAGGCCAAGGCACAACAACATGCACACGTCTGTTCCTGCCCCCTCCACCGGCAGAGAGCTGGGGGGAGCCAGAGACTGTCAGGCAGCTGCTGGGCTGGCCGCCTGTGTGGGAAGGGGCAGAGCCGACCTAGGGGCAAGTTGGGCCTCTTGCTCTCCCTGCTGCCCTGAGGCTGCTGTGCCAAAGAGGTTTTGGGCATCCAGCCCCTTGCTGGTCCCTTCCCTCTGACGAGGCCCTCTGAGCTCCAGCACCTTGCAGTGTGGAGACAGACCCTGCCAGCAACCTCCTCTCCAAGGAGGCCTCAACCGAGGCCTAGGCCCAGGGGAAAGGCACCAGCGGGGATGAGCCAGTGGAGGCGCACGGGCATATCAGGACCCAGTCCCCGCAGCCTGCCCCTTGGTGGGGCAGTACCCCCGGAAGCCAGGAAGGTCTGGGAAAGGCTGGCCAGGGGCAGGGTCCCTGCTGGGTCCTGCCCCTGGCCTGTGGGGCCTCTGAGCACAACCGGCCCTCTCCCACTGGAAGACCTCCACGGCTGCCTTCAAAGGCGGGTTTGCCAACACTCCCGCCCGCTGTTCCCGGCAGGCACGCACAACGCTCCCAAGGCCAGGAGAAAAGCGCTTCGGGGTGTTGCTCTCTCCGGGCCCTTGCCCCTGAGCCTGGGGTCCAGGCAGTGGGTCCACACTCCCAGACCAAGGCAGAACCACATGCACACGTCTGTTCCTGACCCCTGAACCGGCAGAGAGCTCGGGGGAGCCAGAGTCTATCAGGCAGCTGCTGGGTTGGCTGCCTGTGTGGGAAGGGGCAGAGCCGACCTAGGGGCAAGTTGGGCCTCTTGCTCTCCCTGCTGCCCTGAGGCTGCTGGGCCAAAGAGGTCTTGGGCATCCAGCCCCTTGCTGGTCCCTTCCCTCTGACGAGGCCCTCTGAGCTCCAGCACCTTGCAGTGTGGAGACAGCCCCTGCCAGCAACCTCCTCTCCAAGGAGGCATCAACCGAGGCCTATGCCCAGGGGAAAGGCACCAGCGGGGATGAGCCTGGGGAGGCGCCCGGGCATGTCTGGACCCAGTCCCCGCAGCCTGCCCCTTGGTGGGGCAGTACCCCCGGAGGCCAGGAAGGTCTGGGCAAGGCTGGCCAGGGGCAGGGGACCTGCTGGGTCCTGCCCCTGGCCTGTGAGGCCTCTGAGCACAACCGGCCCTCTCCCACTGGAAGACCTCCACGGCTGCCTCCAAAGTCCTGTTTGCAAACACTCCCGCCCGCTGTTCACGCCAGGCTCGCACAATGCTCCCAAGCCCGGGAGAAAAGCGCTTCGGGGTGGTGCTCTCTCCGGGCCCTTGCCCCTAAGCCTGCGGGCCAGGCAGGGGGAACACACTCCCAGGCCAAGACAGAACGACATGAACACGTCTGTTCCTGCCCCCTACACCGGCAGAGAGCTCGGGGGAGCCAGAGTCTCTCAGGCAGGTGCTGGGCTGGCCGCCTGTGTGGGAAGGGGCAGAGCCGACCTAGGGGCAAGTTGGGCCTCTTGCTCTCCCTGTTGCCCTGAGGCTGCTGGGCCAAAGACGTCTTGGGCATCCAGCCCTTTGCTGGTCCCTTCCCTCTGACGAGGCCCTCTGAGCTCCAGCACCTTGCAGTGTGGAGACAGCACCTGCCAGCAATCTCCTCTCCAAGGATGCCTCAACCGAGGCCTAGGCCCAGGGGAAAGGCACCAGCGAGGATGAGCCTGGGGAGGCGCCCGGGCATGTCTGGACCCAGTCCCCGCAGCCTGCCCCTTGGTGGGGCAGTACCCCTGGAGGCCAGGAAGGTCTGGGCAAGTCTGACCAGGGGCAGGGGACCTGCTGGGTCCTGCCCCTGGCCTGTGGGGCCTCTGAGCACAACCGGCCCTCTCCCACTGGAAGACCTCCCCCGCTGCCTCCAAAGGCCGGTTTGCTCGCACTCCCGCCCACTGTTCCCACCAAGCGCGCACAATGCTCCCAAGCCCGGGAGAAAAGCGCTTCGGGGTGGTGCTCTCTCCGGGCCCTTGCCCCTGAGCCTGGGGGCCAGGCAGGGGGTCCACAGTCCCAGGCCAAGGCAGAACCACATGCACACGTCTGTTCCTGACCCCTGCACCGGCAGAGAGCTCGGGGGAGCCAGAGTCTGTCAGGCAGCTGCTGGGCTGGCCGCCTTTGTGGGAAGGGGCAGAGCCGACCTAGGGGCAAGTTGGGCCTCTTGCTCTCCCTGCTGCCCTGAGGCTGCTGGGCCAAAGAGGTCTTGGGCATCCAGCCCTTTGCTTGTCCCTTCACTCTGACGAGGCCCTCTGAGCTCCAGCACCTTGCAGTGTGGAGACAGCCCCTGCCAGCAACCTCCTCTCCAAGGAGGCCTCAACCGAGACCTAGGACCAGGGGAAAGGCACCAGCGGGGATGAGCCTGGGGAGGCGCCCGGGCATGTCTGGACCCAGTCCCCGCAGCCTGCCCCTTGGTGGGGCAGTACCCCCGGAGGCCAGGAAGGTCTGGGAAAGGCTGGCCAGGGGCAGGGGACCTGCTGGGTCCTGCCCCTGGCCTGTGGGGCCTCTGAGCACAACCGGCCCTCTCCCACTGGAAGACCTCCCCGGCTGCCTCCAAAGTCCTGTTTGCCAACACTCTCACCTGCTGTTCACGCTAGACTTGCACAATGCTCCCAAGCCCGGGAGAAAAGCGCTTCGGGGTGGTGCTCTCTCTGGGCCCTTGCCCCTGAGCCTGGGGGCAAGGCAGGGTGTCCACACTCCCAGGCCAAGGCAGAACCACATGCACACGTCTGATCTGCCCCCTGCACCGGCAGAGAGCTCGGGGGAGCCAGAGTCTGTCAGGCAGCTGCTGGGCTGGCCGCCTGTGTGGGAAGGGGCAGAGCCGACCTAGGGGCAAGTTGGGCCTCTTGCTCTCCCTGCTGCCCTGAGGCTGCTGGGCCATAGAGGTCTTGGGCATCCAGCCCCTTGCTGGTCCCTTCCCTCTGACGAGGCCCTCTGAGCTCCAGCACCTTGCAGTGTGGAGACAGCCCCTGCCAGCAACCTCCTCTCCAAGGAGGCCTCAACCGAGGCCTAGGCCCAGGGGAAAGGCACCAGCGGGGATGAGCCTGGGGAGGCGCCCGGGCATGTCTGGACCCAGTCCCCGCAACCTGCCCCTTGGTGGGGCAGTACCCCCGGAGGCCAGGAAGGTCTGGGCAAGGCTGGCCAGGGGCAGGGGCCCTGCTGGGTCCTGCCCCTGGCCTGTGGGGCCTCTGAGCACAACCGGCCCTCTCCCACTGGAAGAACTCCCCGGCTCCCTCCAAAGGCCAGTTTGCCAACACTCCCGCCCGCTGTTCCCGCCAGGCACGCACAATGCTCCCAAGCCCGGGAGAAAAGCGCTTCGGGGTGGTGCTCTCCTCGGGCCCTTGCCGCTGAGCCTGGGGTCCAGGCAGTTGGTCCACACTCCCAGACCAAGGCAGAACCACATGCACACGTCTGTTCCTGACCCCTGCACCGGCAGAGAGTTCGGGGGAGCCAGAGTCTGTCAGGCAGCTGCTGGGCTGGGCGCCTGTGTGGGAAGGGGCAGAGCCGACCTAGGGGCAAGTTGGGCCTCTTCCTCTCCCTGCTGCCCTGAGGCTGCTGGGCCAAAGAGGTCTTGGGCATCCAGCCCCTTGCTGGTCCCTTCCCTCTGACGAGGCCCTCTGAGCTCCAGCACCTTGCAGTGTGGAGACAGCCCCTGCCAGCAACATCCTCTCCAAGGAGGCCTAAACCGAGGCCTAGGCCCAGGGGAAAGGCACCAGCGGGGATGAGCCTGGGGAGGCGCCCGGGCATGTCTGGACCCAGTCCCCGCAGCCTGCCCCTTGGTTGGGCAGTACCCCCGGAGGCCAGGAAGATCTGGGCAAGGCTGGCCAGGGGCAGGGGCCCTGCTGGGTCCTCCCCATGGCCTGTGGGGCCTCTGAGCACAACCGGCCCTCTCCCACTGGAAGACCTCCCCGGCTGCCTCCAAAGGCCGGTTTGCAAGCACTCCCGCCCACTGTTCCCGCCAGGCGCGCACAATGCTCCCAAGCCCGGGAGAAAAGCGCTTCGGGGTGGTGCTCTCTCCGGGCCCTTGCCCCTGAGCCTGTGGGCAAGGCAGGGGGAACACACTCCAGACCAAGGCAGAAACACATGCACACGTCTGTTCCTGTCCCCTGCACCGGCAGAGAGCTCGGGGGAGCCAGAGTCTGTCAGGCAGCTGCTGGGCTGGCCGCCTGTGTGGGAAGGGGCAGAGCCGACCTAGGGGCAAGTTGGGCCTCTTGCTCTCCCTGCTGCCCTGAGGCTGCAGGGCCAAAGACGTCTTGGGCATCCAGCCCCTTACTGGTCCCTTCCCTCTGACGAGGCCCTCTGAGCTCCAGCACCTTGCAGTGTGGAGACAGCCCCTGCCAGCAACCTCCTCTCCAAGGAGGCCTCAACCGAGGCCTAGGCCCAGGGGAAAGGCACCAGCGGGGTTGAGCCAGGGGAGGCGCCCGGGCATGTCTGGACCCTGTCCCCGCAGCCTGCCCCTTGGTGGGGCAGTACCCCCGGAGGCCAGGAAGGTCTGGGCAAGGCTGGCCAGGGGCAGGGGCCCTGCTGGGTCCTGCCCGTGGCCTGTGGGGCCTCTGAGCACAACCGGCCCTCTCCCACTGGAAGACCTCCCCGGCTGCCTCCAAAGGCCGGTTTGCAAGCACTCCCGCCCACTGTTCCCGCCAGGCGCGCACAATGCTCCCAAGACCGGGAGAAAAGCGCTTCGGTGTGGTGGTCTCTCCGGGCCCTTGCCCCTGAGCCTGGGGGCCAGGCAGGGGATCCACAGTCCCAGGCCAAGGCACAACAACATGCACACGTCTGTTCCTGCCCCCTCCACCGGCAGAGAGCTGGGGGGAGCCAGAGTCTGTCAGGCAGCTGCTGGGCTGGCCGCCTGTGTGGGAAGGGGCAGAGCCGCCCTAGGGGCAAGTTGGGCCTCTTGCTCTCCCTGCTGCCCTGAGGCTGCTGTGCCAAAGAGGTCTTGGGCATCCAGCCCCTTGCTGGTTCCTTCCCTCTGACGAGGCCCTCTGAGCTCCAGCACCTTGCAGTGTGGAGACAGACCCTGCCAGCAACCTCCTCTCCAAGGAGGCCTCAACCGAAGCCTAGGCCCAGGGGAAAGGCACCAGCGGGGATGAGCCAGTGGAGGCGCACGGGCATATCAGGACCCAGTCCCCGCAGCCTGCCCCTTGGTGGGGCAGTACCCCCGGAGGCCAGGAAGGTCTGGGCAAGGCTGGCCAGGGGCAGGGTCCCTGCTGGGTCCTGCCCCTGGCCTGTGGGGCCTCTGAGCACAACCGGCCCTCTCCCACTGGAAGACCTCCCCGGCTGCCTTCAAAGGCGGGTTTGCCAACACTCCCGCCCGCTGTTCCCGCCAGGCACGCACAACGCTCGCAAGGCCAGGAGAAAAGCGCTTCGGGGTGTTGCTCTCTCCGGGCCCTTGCCCCTGAGCCTGGGGTCCAGGCAGTGGGTCCACACTCCCAGACCAAGGCAGAACCACATGCACACGTGTGTTCCTGACCCCTGAACCGGCAGAGAGCTCGGGGGAGCCAGAGTCTATCAGGCAGCTGCTGGGTTGGCTGCCTGTGTGGGAAGGGGCAGAGCCGACCTAGGGGCAATTTGGGCCTCTTGCTCTCCCTGCTGCCCTGAGGCTGCTGGGCCAAAGAGGTCTTGGGCATCCAGCCCCTTGCTGGTCCCTTTCCGCTGACGAGGCCCTCTGAGCTCCAGCACCTTGCAGTGTGGAGACAGCCCCTGCCAGCAACCTCCTCTCCAAGGAGGCATCAACCGAGGCCTATGCCCAGGGGAAAGGCACCAGCGGGGATGAGCCTGGGGAGGCGCCCAGGCATGTCTGGACCCAGTCCCCGCAGCCTGCCCCTTGGTGGGGCAGTACCCCCGGAGGCCAGGAAGGTCTGGGCAAGGCTGGCCAGGGGCAGGGGACCTGCTGGGTCCTGCCCCTGGCCTGTGAGGCCTCTGAGCACAACCGGCCCTCTCCCACTGGAAGACCTCCACGGCTGCCTCCAAATTCCTGTTTTCAAACACTCCCGCCCGCTGTTCACGCCAGGCTCGCACAATGCTCCCAAGCCCGGGAGAAAAGCGCTTCGGGGTGGTGCTCTCTCCGGGCCCTTGCCCCTGAGCCTGGGGGCAAGGCAGGGGGAACACACTCCCAGGCCAAGGCAGAACCACATGCCCACGTCTGTTCCTGTCCCCTGCACCGGCAGAGAGCTTGGGGGAGCCAGAGTCTGTCAGGCAGCTGCTGAGTTGGCCGCCTGTGTGGGAAGGGGCAGAGCCGCCCTAGGGGCAAGTTGGGCCTCTTGCTCTCCCTGCTGCCCTGAGGCTGCTGGGCCAAAGACGTCTTGGGCATCCAGCCCCTTACGGGTCCCTTCCCTCTGACGAGGCCCTCTGAGCTCCAGCACCTTGCAGTGTGGAGACAGCCCCTGCCAGCAACCTCCTCTCCAAGGAGGCCTCAACCGAGGCCTAGGCCCAGGGGAAAGGCACCAGCGGGGATGAGCCTGGGGAGGCGCCCGGGCATGTCTGGACCCAGGCCCCGCAGCCTGCCCCTTGGTGGGGCAGTACCCCCGGAGGCCAGGAAGGTCTGGGCAAGGCTGGCCAGGGGCAGGGTCCGTGCTGCGTCCTGCCCCTGGCCTGTGGGGCCTCTGAGCACAACCGGCCCTCTCCCACTGGAAGACCTCCCCGGCTGCCTCCAAAGGCCGGTTTGCAAGCGCTCCCGCCCACTGTTCCCAGCAGGCGTGCACAATGCTCCCAAGCCCGGGAGAAAAGCGCTTCAGGGTGGTGCTCTTTCCGGGCCCTTGCCCCTGAGCCTGGGGCAAGGCAGGGTGTCCACACTCCCAGGACAAGGCAGAACCACATGCACACGTCTGATCTGCCCCCTGCACCAGCAGAGATCTCGGGGGATCCAGAGTCTGTCAGGCAGCTGCTGGGCTGGCCGCCTGTGTGGGAAGGGGCAGAGCCGACCTAGGGGCAAGTTGGGCCTCTTGCTCTCCCTGCTGCCCTGAGGCTGCTGGGCCAAAGAGGTCTTGGGCATCCAGCCCCTTGCTGGTCCCTTCCCTCTGACGAGGCCCTCTGAGCTCCAGCACCTTGCAGTGTGGAGACAGCCCCTGCCAGCAACCTCCTCTCCAAGGAGGCCTCAACTGAGGCCTAGGCCCAGGGGAAAGGCACCAGCGGGGATGAGCCTGGGGAGGTGCCCGGCCATGTCTGGACCCAGTCCCCGCAGCCTGCCCCTTGGTGGGGCAGTACCCCCGGAGGCCAGGAGGGTCTGGGCAAGGCTGCCAGGGGCAGGGACACTGCTGGGTCCTGCCCCTGGCCTGTGGGGCGTCTGAGCACAACCGGCACTCTCCCACTGGAAGACCTCCCCGGCTGCCTCCAAAGGCCGGTTTGCAAGCACTCCCGCCCGCTGTTCCCGCCAGGCACGCACAATGCTCCCAAGCCCGGGAGAAAAGCGCTTCGGGGTGGTGCTCTCTCCGGGCCCTTGCCCCTGAGCCTGGGGGACAGGCAGGGGGAACACACTCCCAGGCCAAGGCAGAACGACATGCACACGTCTGTTCCTGCCCCCTACACCGGCAGAGAGTTCGGGGGAGCCAGAGACTGCCAGGCTGCTGCTGGGCTGGCTGCCTGTGTGGGACGGGGTAGAGCCGACCTAGGGGCAAGTTGGGCCTCCTGCTCTCCCTGCTGCCCTGAGGCTGCTGGGTCAAAGAGGTCTTGGGCATCCAGCCCTTTGCTGGTCCTTTCCCTCTGACGAGGCCCTCTGAGCTCCAGCACCTTGCAGTGTGCAGACAGCCCCTGCCGGCAACCTCCTCTCCAAGGAGGCCTCAACCGAGGCCTAGGCCCAGGGGAAAGGCACCAGCGGGGATGAGCCTGGGGAGGCGCCCGGGCATGTCTGGACCCAGGCCCCGCAGCCTGCCCCTTGGTGGGGTAGTACCCCCGGAGGCCAGGAAGGTCTGGGCAAGGCTGCCAGAGGCAGGGACACTGCTGGGTCCTGCCCCTGGCCTGTGGGGCCTCTGAGAACAACTGGCACTCTCCCGCTGGAAGACCTCCCCGGCTGCCTCCAAAGGCTGGTTTGCAAGCCCTCAATCCCGCTGTTCACGCCAGCTGCGCACAATGCTCCCAAGCCCGGGAGAAAAGCATTTTGGGGTGGTGCTCACTCCGGGCTTTGGAAGACCTCCCCGGCTGCCTCCAAGGCCGGTTTGCAAGCACTTCTGCCTGCTGTTCCCGCCACCCGCGCACAATGCTCCCAAGCCCGGGAGAAAAGCGTTTCGGGGTGGTGTTCTCTCTGGACCCAAGAAAGACCTCCCGGGCTGCCCCCAAATGCCGGTTTGCAAGCACTCCCACTCACTGTTCCCGCCATCCGTGCAAATGCTCCAAGCCCAGGAGAAAAGCCCTTCAGGGTGGTGCTCTCTCCCGGCCCTTGGAAGACCTCCCCGGCTGCCTCCAAAGGCTGGATTTCAAGTACTCCCTCCCGCTGTCCCGCCAGCCGCACACAATGCTCCCAATCACGGGAGAAAAGCGCTTCGGGGTGGTGCTCTCTACGGGCCCTTGGAAGACCTCCCCGTTTGTCTCCAAAGGCCGGTTTGCAAGCACTCATGCCCGCTGTTCCCACCAGCCACGCACAATGCTCCCAAGCCTAGGAGAAAAGCGCTTCGGGGTGGTGCTCTCTCCCGGCCCTTGGAAGACCTCCCCGGCTGCCTCCAAAGGCCGGTTTGCAAGCACTCAATCCCGCTGTTCCCGCCAGCCGCGCACAATGCTCCCAAGCCCGGGAGAAAAGCGCTTCGGGGTGGTGCTCTCTCCCGGCCCTTGGAAGACCTCCCCGGCTGCCTCCAAAGGCTGGTTTTCAAGAACTCCCTCCCGCTGACCCGCCAGCCGCACACAATGCTCCCAAGCCCGGGAGAAAAGCATTTTGAGGTGGTCTCTCTCTGGGCCCTTGGAAGACTCCCCGGCTGCCTCTAAAGGCCGGTTTGCAAGCACTCATGTCCTCTGTTCCCGACAGCCGCGAACAATGCTCCCAATTCCGTGAGAAAAGTGCTTCGGGATGGTGCTCTCTCCGGGCCCTTGGAAGACCTCCCAAGCTGCCTCCAAAGGCCGGTTTGCAAGCACTCCCGCCCGCTGTTCCCGCCAGCCTCGCACAATGCTCCCAAGCCCGGGAGAAAAGCGCTTCGGGGTGGTGTTCTCTCCGTGCCAATGGAGGACCTCCCTGGCTGCCCCCAAAGGCCGGTTTGCAAGCACTCCCACTCGCTGTTCCCGCCAGCCACGCACAATCCTCCAAAACCCCGGAGAAAAGCGCTTCGGGGTGGTGTTCTCTCCGTGCCCATGGAAGACCTCCCGGGGTGCCCCCAAAGGCCGGTTTGGAAGCACTCCGACTCGCTGTTCCCGCCATCCGCGCACAATGCTCCCAAGCCCGGGAGAAAAGCATTTTGGGGTGGTGCTCACACCGGGCCCTGGAAGACCTCCCCGGCTGCCTCCAAAGGACGGTTTTCAAGCACTCCTGCCTGCTGTTCCCGCCACCCGCGCACAATGCTCCCAAGCCCGGGAGAAAAGCGCTTCGGGGTGGTGCTCTCTACAGGCCCTTGGAAGACCTCCCCGGCTGCCTCCAAAGGCCGGTTTGCAAGGACTCCTTCCTGCTGTTCCCGCCATCCGCGCACAATGCTCCCAAGCCCGGGAGAAAAGCATTTTGGGGTGGTGCTCACACCGGGCCCTGGAAGACCTCCCCGGCTGCCTCCAAAGGACGGTTTTCAAGCACTCCTGCCTGCTGTTCCCGCCACCCGCGCAGAATGCTCCCAAGCGCGGGAGAAAAGCGCTTCGGGGTGGTGCTCTCTACAGGCCCTTGGAAGACCTCCCCGGCTGCCTCCAAAGGCCGGTTTGCAAGGACTCCTTCCTGCTGTTCCCGCCAGCCACGCACAATGCTCCCAAGCCCGGGAGAAAAGCATTTTGGGGTGGTGCTCACTCCGGGCCCTTGGAAGACCTCCCCGGCTGCCTCCAATGGCCAGTTTGCAAGCACTCATGTCCGCTGTTCCCACCAGCCGCGCAGAATGCTCCCAAGCCCGGGAGAAAAGCTTTTTGGGGTGGTGCTCACACCGGGCCCTGGAAGACCTCCCCAGCTGCCTGCAAAGGCCGGTTTTCAAGCACTCCTGCCTGCTGTTCCCGCCAGCCGCGCACAATGCTCCCAAGCCCGGGAGAAAAGCTTTTTGGGGTGGTGCTCACACCGGGCCCTGGAAGACCTCCCCGGCTGCCTCCAAAGGACGGTTTTCAAGCACTCCTGCCTGCTGTTCCCGCCACCTGCGCACAATGCTCCCAAGCCCGGGAGAAAAGCGCTTCGGGGTGGTGCTCTCTACAGGCCCTTGGAAGACCTCCCCGGCTGCCTCCAAAGGCCGGTTTGCAAGGACTCCTTCCTGCTGTTCCCGCCAGCCACGCACAATGCTCCCAAGCCCGGGAGAGAAGCATTTTGGGGTGGTGCTCTCTACAGGCCCTTGGATGACCTCCCCGGCTGCCTCCAGTGGCCAGTTTGCAAGCACTCATGCCCGCTGTTCCCACCAGCCGCGCACAATGCTCCCAAGCCCGGGAGAAAAGCTTTTTGGGGTGGTGCTCACACCGGGCCCTGGAAGACCTCCCCGGCTGCCTGCAAAGGCCGGTTTTCAAGCACTCCTGCCTGCTGTTCCTGCCACCTGCGCACAATGCTCCCAAGCCCGGGAGAAAAGTGCTTCGGGGTGGTGATCTCTCCGGGCCCTTGGAAGTCGTCCCCGGCTGCCTCCAAAGGCCGGTTTGCAAGCACTCATGCCCGTTGTTCCCACCAGCCGCGCACAATGCTCCCAAGCCCGGGAGAAAAGCGCTTTGGGGTGGTGCTCTCTCCGGGCCCTTGGAAGACGTCCCCGGCTGCCTCCAAAGGCCGGTTTGCAAGCACTCATGCCCGTTGTTCCCACCAGCCGCGCACAATGCTCCCAAGCCCGGGAGAAAAGCATTTTGGGGTGGTGCTCACTCCGGGCCCTTGGAAGACCTCCCCGGCTGCCTCCAAAGGCCAGTTTGCAAGCAGTCCTGCCTGCTGTTCCAGCCAGCCGCGCACAATGTTCCCAAGCCCGGGAGAAAAGCGCTTCGGGGTGGTGCTCTCTCCGGGCACTTTCAAGACCTCCCCGGCTGCCTCCAAAGGCCGGTTTGTAAGTACTCATTCCCGCTGCTTCCGCCAGCCATGCACAATGCTCCCAAGCCCGGGAGAAAAGCGCTTCAGGGTGGTGCTCTCTCCGGGCCCTTGCCCCTGAGCCTGGGGGCAAGGCAGGGTGTCCACACTCCCAGGACAAGGCAGAACCACATGCACACGTCTGATCTGCCCCCTGCACCGGCAGAGAGCTCGGGGGAGCCAGAGTCTGTCAGGCAGCTGCTGGGCTGGCCGCCTGTGTGGGAAGGGGCAGAGCCGACCTAGGGGCAAGTTGGGCCTCTTGCTCTCCCTGCTGCCCTGAGGCTGCTGGGCCAAAGAGGTCTTGGACATCCAGCCCCTTGCTGGTCCCTTCCCTCGGACGAGGCCCTCTGAGCTCCAGCACCTTGCAGTGTGGAGACAGCCCCTGCCAGCAACCTCCTCTCCAAGGAGTCCTCAACCGAGGCCTAGGCCCAGGGGAATGGCACCAGCGGGGTTGAGCCTGGGGAGGCGCCCGGGCATGTCTGGACCCAGTCCCCGCAGCCTGCCCCTTGGTGGGGCAGTACCCCCGGAGGCCAGGAAGGTCTGGGCAAGGCTGCCAGGGGCAGGGACACTGCTGGGTCCTGCCCCTGGCCTGTGGGGCGTCTGAGCACAACCGGCACTCTCCCGCTGGAAGACCTCCCCGGCTGCCTCCAAAGGCCGGTTTGCAAGCGCTCCCGCCCACTGTTCCCAGCAGGCGTGCACAATGCTCCCAAGCCCGGGAGAAAAGCGCTTCAGGGTGGTGCTCTCTCCGGGCCCTTGCCCCTGAGCCTGGGGGCCAGGCAGTGGGTCCACACTCCCAGACCAAGGCAGAACCACATGCACACGTCTGTTCCTGACCCCTGCACCGGCAGAGAGCTCTGGGGAGCCAGAGTCTGTCAGGCAGGTGCTGGGCTGGCCGCCTGTGTGGGAAGGGTTAGAGCCGACCTAGGGGCAAGTTGGGCCTCTTCCTCTCCCTGCTGCCCTGAGGCTGCTGGGCCAAAGAGGTCTTGGGCATCCAGCCCCTTGCTGGTCCCTTCCCTCTGACGAGGCCCTCTGAGCTCCAGCACCTTGCAGTGTGGAGACAGCACCTGCCAGCAATCTCCTCTCCAAGGAGGCCTCAACCGAGGCCTAGGCCCAGGGGAAAAGCACCAGCGGGGATGAGCCTGGGGAGGCGCCCGGGCATGTCTGGACCCAGTCCCCGCAGCCTGCCCCTTGGTGGGGCAGTACCCCTGGAGGCCAGGAAGGTCTGGGCAAGTCTGACCAGGGGCAGGGGACCTGCTGGGTCCTGCCCCTGGCCTGTGGGGCCTCTGAGCACAACCGGCCCTCTCCCACTGGAAGACCTCCCCGGCTGCCTCCAAAGGCCGTTTTGCACGCACTCCCGCCCACTGTTCCCACCAAGTGCGCACAATGCTCCCAAGCCCGGGAGAAAAGCGCTTCGGGGTGGTGCTCTTTCCGGGTCCTTGCCCCTGAGCCTGGGGGCCAGGCAGGGGGAACACACTCCCAGGCCAAGGCAGAACCACATGCACACGTCTGTTCCTGACCCCTGCACCGGCAGAGAGCTCGGGGGAGCCAGAGTCTGTCAGGCAGCTGCTGGGCTGGCCGCCTTTGTGGGAAGGGGCAGAGCCGACCTAGGGGCAAGTTGGGCCTCTTGCTCTCCCTGCTGCCCTGAGGCTGCTGGGCCAAAGAGGTCTTGGACATCCAGCCCTTTGCTTGTCCCTTCCCTCTGACGAGGCCCTCTGAGCTCCAGCACCTTGCAGTGTGGAGACAGCCCCTGCCAGCAACCTCCTCTCCAAGGAGGCCTCAACCGAGACCTAGGACCAGGGGAAAGGCACCAGCGGGGATGAGCCTGGGGAGGCGCCCGGGCATGTCTGGACCCAGTCCCCGCAGCCTGCCCCTTGGTGGGGCAGTACCCCCGGAGGCCAGGAAGGTCTGGGAAAGGCTGGCCAGGGGCAGGGGACCTACTGGGTCCTGCCCCTGGCCTGTGGGGCCTCTGAGCACAACCGGCCCTCTCCCACTGGAAGACCTCCCCGGCTGCCTCCAAAGGCCGGTTTGCAAGCACTCCCGCCCACTGTTCCCGCCAGGCGCGCACAATGCTCCCAAGCCCGGGAGAAAAGCGCTTCGGGGTGGTGCTCTCTCCGGGCCCTTGCCCCTGAGCCTGTGGGCAAGGCAGGGGGAACACACTCCCAGACCAAGGCAGAAACACATGCACACGTCTGTTCCTGTCCCCTGCACCGGCAGAGAGCTCGGGGGAGCCAGAGTCTCTCAGGCAGGTGCTGGGCTGGCCGCCTGTGTGGGAAGGGGCAGAGCCGACCTAGGGGCAAGTTGGGCCTCTTGCTCTCCCTGCTGCCCTGAGGCTGCAGGGCCAAAGACGTCTTGGGCATGCAGCCCCTTACTGGTCCCTTCCCTCTGACGAGGCCCTCTGAGCTCCAGCACCTTGCAGTGTGGAGACAGCCCCTGCCAGCAACCTCCTCTCCAAGGAGGCCTCAACCGAGGCCTAGGCCCAGGGGAAAGGCACCAGCGGGGATGAGCCTGGGGAGGCGCCCGGGCATGTCTGGACCCTGTCCCCGCAGCCTGCCCCTTGGTGGGGCAGTACCCCCGGAGGCCAGGAAGGTCTGGGCAAGGCTGGCCAGGGGCAGGGGCTCTGCTGGGTCCTGCCCCTGGCCTGTGGGGCCTCTGAGCACAACCGGCCCTCTCCCACTGGCAGACCTCCCCGGCTGCCTCCAAAGGCCGGTTTGGAAGCACTCCCGCCCACTGTTCCCGCCAGGCGCGCACAATGCTCCCAAGCCCGGGAGAAAAGCGCTTCGGGGTGGTAGTCTCTCCGGGCCCTTGACCCTGAGCCTGGGGGCCAGGCAGGGGATCCACAGTCCCAGGCCAAGGCACAACAAGATGCACACGTCTGTTCCTGCCCCCTCCACCGGCAGAGAGCTGGGGGGAGCCAGAGTCTGTCAGGCAGCTGCTGGGCTGGCCGCCTGTGTGGGAAGGGGCAGAGCCGACCTAGGGGCAAGTTGGGCCTCTTGCTCTCCCTGCTGCCCTGAGGCTGCTGGGCCAAAGAGGTCTTGAGCATCCAGCCCCTTGCTGGTCCCTTCCCTCTGACGAGGCCCTCTGAGCTCCAGCACCTTGCAGTGTTGAGACAGACCCTGCCAGCAACCTCCTCTCCAAGGAGGCCTCAACCGAGGCCTAGGCCCAGGGGAAAGGCACCAGCGGGGATGAGCCAGTGGAGGGGCCCGGGCATGTCTGGACCCAGTCCCCGCAGCCTGCCCCTTGGTGGGGCAGTACCCCCGGAGGCCGGGAAGGTCTGGGCAAGGCTGGCCAGGGGCAGGGGCCCTGCTGCGTCCTGCCCCTGGCCTGTGGGGCCTCTGAGCACAACCGGCCCTCTCCCACTGGAAGACCTCCCCGGCTGCCTCCAAAGGCCGGTTTGCAAGCGCTCCCGCCCACTGTTCCCAGCAGGCGTGCACAATGCTCCCAAGCCCGGGAGAAAAGCGCTTCAGGGTGGTGCTCTCTCCGGGCCCTTGCCCCTGAGCCTGGGGGCAAGGCAGGGTGTCCACACCCCCAGGACAAGGCAGAACCACATGCACACGTCTGATCTGCCCCCTGCACCGGCAGAGAGCTCGGGGGAGCCAGAGTCTGTCAGGCAGCTGCTGGGCTGGCCGCCTGTGTGGGAAGGGGCAGAGCCGACCTAGGGGCAAGTTGGGCCTCTTGCTCTCCCTGCTGCCCTGAGGCTCCTGGGCCAAAGAGGTCTTGGGCATCCAGCCCCTTGCTGGTCCCTTCCCTCTGACGAGGCCCTCTGAGCTCCAGCACCTTGCAGTGTGGAGACAGCCCCTGCCAGCAACCTCCTCTCCAAGGAGTCCTCAACCGAGGCCTAGGCCCAGGGGAAAGGCACCAGCGGGGATGAGCCTGGGGAGGCGTCCGGGCATGTCTGGACCCAGTCCCCGCAGCCTGCCCCTTGGTGGGGCAGTACCCCCGGAGGCCAGGAAGGTCTGGGCAAGGCTGCCAGGGGCAGGGACACTGCTGGGTCCTGCCCCTGGCCTGTGGGGCGTCTGAGCACAACCGGCACTCTCCCGCTGGAAGACCTCCCCGTCTGCCTCGAAAGGCCGGTTTGCAAGCACTCCCGCCCGCTGTTCCCGCCAGGCACGCACAATGCTCCCAAGCCCGGGAGAAAAGCGCTTCGGGGTGGTGCTCTCACCGGGCCCTTGCCCCTGAGCCTGGGGGCCAGGCAGGGGGAACACACTCCCAGGCCAAGGCAGAACGACATGCACACGTCTGTTCCTGCCCCCTACACCGGCAGAGAGCTCGGGGGAGCCAGAGACTGCCAGGCTGCTGCTGGGCTGGCCGCCTGTGTGGGACGGGGCAGAGCCGACCTAGGGGCAAGTTGGGCCTTTTGCTCTCCCTGCTGCCCTGAGGCTGCTGGGTCAAAGAGGTCTTGGGCATCCAGCCCTTTGCTGGTCCCTTCCCTCTGACGAGGCCCTCTGATCTCCAGCACCTTGCAGTGTGGAGACAGCCCCTGCCAGCAACCTCCTCTCCAAGGAGGCCTCAACCGAGGCCTAGGCCCAGGGGAAAGGCACCAGCGGGGATGAGCCTGGGGAGGCGCCCGGGGATGTCTGGACCCAGTCCCCGCAGCCTGCCCCTTGGTGGGGCAGTATCCCCGGAGGCCAGGAAGGTCTGGGCAAGGCTGGCCAGGGTCAGGGGCCCTGCTGGGTCCTGCCCCTGGCCTGTGGGGCCTCTGAGCACAACCGGCCCTCTCCCACTGGAAGACCTCCCCGGCTGCCTCCAAAGTCCTGTTTGCTAACACTCCCGCCCGCTGTTCACGCCAGGCTCGCACAAAGCTCCCAAGCCCGGGAGAAAAGCGCATTGGGGTGGTTCTCTCTCCGGGCCCTTGCCCCTGAGCCTGGGGGCAAGGCACGGGGAACACACTCCCTGGCCAAGGCAGAACCACATGCCCACGTCTGTTCCTGTCCCCTGCACCGGCAGAGAGCTTGGGGGAGCCAGAGTCTGACAGGCAGCTGCTGGGTTGGCCGCCTGTGTGGGAAGGGGCAGAGCCGACCTAGGGGCAAGTTGGGCCTCTTGCTCTCCCTGCTGCCCTGAGGCTGCTGGGCCAAAGACGTCTTGGGCATCCAGCCCCTTACTGGTCCCTTCCCTCTGACGAGGCCCTCTGAGCTCCAGCACCTTGCAGTGTGGAGACAGCCCCTGCCAGCAACCTCCTCTCCAAGGAGGCCTCAACCGAGGCCTAGGCCCAGGGGAAAGGCACCAGCGGGGATGAGCCTGGGGAGGCGCCCGGGCATGTCTGGACCCAGTCCACGCAGCCTGCCCCTTGGTGGGGCAGTACCCCCGGAAGCCAGGAAGGTCTGGGCAAGGCTGGCCACGGGCAGGGGCCCTGCTGGGTCCTGCCCCTGGCCTGTGGGGCCTCTAAGCACAACCGGCCCTCTCCCACTGGAAGACTTTCCCGGCTGCCTCCAAAGGCCGGTTTGCCAACACTCCCGCCCGCTGTTCCCGCCAGGCACGCACAATTCTCCCAAGCCCGGGAGAAAAGCGCTTCGGGGTGGTGCTCTCTCCGGGCCCTTGCCCCTGAGCCTGGGGTCAAGGCACGGTGTCCACACTCCCAGGCCAAGTCAGAACCACATGCACACGTCTGTTCCTGCCCCCTGCACCGGCAGAGAGCTCGGGGGAGCCAGAGTCTGTCAGGCAGCTGCTGGGCTGGCCGCCTGTGTGGGAAGTGGCAGAGCCGACCTAGGGGCAAGTTGGGCCTCTTGCCCTCCCTGCTGCCCTGAGGCTGCTGGGCCAAAGAGGTCTTGGGCATCCAATCCCTTGCTGGTCCCTTCCCTCTGACGAGGCCCTCTGAGCTCCAGCACCTTGCAGTGTGGAGACAGCCCCTGCCAGCAACCTCCTCTCCAAGGAGGCCTAAACCGAGGCCTAGGCACAGGGGAAAGGCACCAGCGGGGATGAGCCTGGGGAGGCGCCCGGGCATGTATGGACCCAGTCCCCGCAGCCTGCCCCTTGGTGGGGCAGTACCCCCGGAGGCGAGGAAGGTCTGGGAAAGGCTGGCCAGGGGCAGGGGACCTGCTGGGTCCTGCCCCTGGCCTGTGGGGCCTCTGAGCACAACCGGCCCTCTCCCACTGGAAGACGTCCCCGGCTGCCTCCAAAGGCCGGTTTGCAAGCACTCCCGCCCACTGTTCCAACCAAGGGCGCACAACGCTCCCAAGCCCGGGAGAATATCGCCTCGGGGTGGTGCTCTCTCCGGGCCCTTTCCCCTGAGCCTGTGGGCCAGGCAGGGTGTCCACACTCCCAGGCCAAGGCAGAACGACATGCACACGTCTGTTCCTGCCCCATGCACCGGCAGAGAGCTCGGGGGAGCCAAAGTCTGTCAGGCAGCTGCTGGGCTGGCCGCTTGTGTGGGAAGGGGCAGAGCCGACCTAGGGGCAAGTTGGGCCTCTTGCTCTCCCTGATGCCCTGAGGCTGCTGGGTCAAAGAGATCTTGGGCATCCAGCCCCTTGCTTGTCCCTTCCCTCTGACGAGGCCCTCTGAGCTCCAGCACCTTGCAGTGTGTAGACAGCCCCTGCCAGCAACCTCCTCTCCAAGGAGGCCTCAACCGAGGCCTAGGCCCAGGGGAAAGGCACCAGCGGGGATGAGCCTGGGGAGGCGCCCGGGCATGTCTGGACCCAGTCCACGCAGCCTGCCCCTTGGTGGGGCAGTACCCCCGGAAGCCAGGAAGGTCTGGGCAAGGCTGGCCACGGGCAGGGGCCCTGCTGGGTCCTGCCCCTGGCCTGTGGGGCCTCTGAGCACAACCGGCCCTCTCCCACTGGAAGACTTCCCCGGCTGCCTCCAAAGGCCGGTTTGCCAACACTCCCGCCCGCTGTTCCCGCCAGGCACGCACAATTCTCCCAAGCCCGGGAGAAAAGCGCTTCGGGGTGGTGCTCTCTCCGGGCCCTTGCCCCTGAGCCTGGGGGCAAGGCATGGGGAACACACTCCCAGGCCAAGGCAGAACCACATGCCCACGTCTGTTCCTGTCTCCTGCACCGGCAGAGAGCTTGGGGGAGCCAGAGTCTGTCAGGCAGCTGCTGGGTTGGCCGCCTGTGTGGGAAGGGGCAGAGCCGCCCTAGGGGCAAGTTGGGCCTCTTGCTCTCCCTGCTGCCCTGAGGCTGCTGGGCCAAAGACGTCTTGGGCATCCAGCCCCTTACTGGTCCCTTCCCTCTGACGAGGCCCTCTGAGCTCCAGCACCTTGCAGTGTGGAGACAGCCCCTGCCAGCAACCTCCTCTCCAAGGAGGCCTCAACCGAGGCCTAGGCCCAGGGGAAAGGCACCAGCGGGGATGAGCCTGGGGAGGCGCCCGGCCATGTCTGGACCCAGTCCCCGCAGCCTGCCCCTTGGTGGGGCAGTACCCCCGGAGGCCAGGAATGTCTGGGCAAGGCTGCCAGAGGCAGGGACACTGCTGGGTCCTGCCCCTGGCCTGTGGGGCCTCTGAGAACAACTGGCACTCTCCCGCTGGAAGACCTCCCCGGCTGCCTCCAAAGGCTGGTTTGCAAGCACTCAATCCCGCTGTTCACGCCAGCTGCGCACAATGCTCCCAAGCCCGGGAGAAAAGCATTTTCGGGTGGTGCTCACTCCGGGCTTTGGAAGACCTCCCCGGCTGCCTCCAAGGCCGGTTTGCAAGCACTTCTGCCTGCTGTTCCCGCCACCCGCGCACAATGCTCCCAAGCCTGGGAGAAAAGCGTTTCGGGGTGGTGTTCTCTCTGGGCCCAAGAAAGACCTCCCGGGCTGCCCCCAAATGCCGGTTTGCAAGCACTCCCACTCGCTGTTCCCGCCATCCGTGCAAATGCTCCAAGCCCAGGAGAAAAGCCCTTCAGGGTGGTGCTCTCTCCCGGCCCTTGGAAGACCTCCCCGGCTGCCTCCAAAGGCTGGATTTCAAGTACTCCCTCCCGCTGTCCCGCCAGCTGCACACAATGCTCCCAATCACGGGAGAAAAGCGCTTCGGGGTGGTGCTCTCTACGGGCCCTTGGAAGACCTCCCCGTTTGTCTCCAAAGGCCGGTTTGCAAGCACTCATGCCCGCTGTTCCCGCCAGCCGCGCACAATGCTCCCAAGCCTAGGAGAAAAGCGCTTCGGGGTGGTGCTCTCTCCCGGCCCTTGGAAGACCTCCCCGGCTGCCTCCAAAGGCCGGTTTGCAAGCACTCAATCCCGCTGTTCCCGCCAGCCGCGCACAATGCTCCCAAGCCCGGGAGAAAAGCGCTTCGGGGTGGTGCTCTCTCCTGGCCCTTGGAAGACCTCCCCGGCTGCCTCCAAAGGCTGGTTTTCGAGAACTCCCTCCCGCTGACCCGCCAGCCGCACACAATGCTCCCAAGCCCGGGAGAAAAGCATTTTGGGGTGGTCTCTCTCCGGGCCCTTGGAAGACTCCCCGGCTGCCTCTAAAGGCCGGTTTGCAAGCACTCATGTCCTCTGTTCCCGACAGCCGCGAACAATGCTCCCAATTCCGTGAGAAAAGTGCTTCGGGATGGTGCTCTCTCCGGGCCCTTGGAAGACCTCCCAAGCTGCCTCCAAAGGCCGGTTTGCAAGCACTCCCGCCCGCTGTTCCCGCCAGCCTCGCACAATGCTCCCAAGCCCGGGAGAAAAGCGCTTCGGGGTGGTGTTCTCTCCGTGCCAATGGAGGACCTCCCTGGCTGCCCCCAAAGGCCGGTTTGCAAGCACTCCCACTCGCTGTTCCCGCCAGCCACGCACAATCCTCCAAAACCCCGGAGAAAAGCGCTTCGGGGTGGTGTTCTCTCCGTGCCCATGGAAGACCTCCCGGGGTGCCCCCAAAGGCCGGTTTGCAAGCACTCCCACTCGCTGTTCCCGCCATCCGCGCACAATGCTCCCAAGCCCGGGAGAAAAGCATTTTGGGGTGGTGCTCACACCGGGCCCTGGAAGACCTCCCCGGCTGCCTCCAAAGGACGGTTTTCAAGCACTACTGCCTGCTGTTCCCGCCACCCGCGCACAATGCTCCCAAGCCCGGGAGAAAAGCGCTTCGGGGTGGTGCTCTCTACAGGCCCTTGGAAGACCTCCCCGGCTGCCTCCAAAGGCCGGTTTGCAAGGACTCCTTCCTGCTGTTCCCGCCATCCGCGCACAATGCTCCCAAGCCCGGGAGAAAAGCATTTTGGGGTGGTGCTCACACCGGGCCCTGGAAGACCTCCCAGGCTGCCTCCAAAGGACGGTTTTCAAGCACTCCTGCCTGCTGTTCCCGCCACCCGCGCAGAATGCTCCCAAGCGCGGGAGAAAAGCGCTTCGGGGTGGTGCTCTCTACAGGCCCTTGGAAGACCTCCCCGGCTGCCTCCAAAGGCCGGTTTGCAAGGACTCCTTCCTGCTGTTCCCGCCAGCCACGCACAATGCTCCCAAGCCCGGGAGAAAAGCATTTTGGGGTGGTGCTCACTCCGGGCCCTTGGAAGACCTCCCCGGCTGCCTCCAATGGCCGGTTTGCAAGCACTCATGTCCGCTGTTCCCACCAGCCGCGCACAATGCTCCCAAGCCCGGGAGAAAAGCTTTTTGGGGTGGTGCTCACACCGGGCCCTGGAAGACCTCCCCGGCTGCCTCCAAAGGCCAGTTTTCAAGCACTCCTGCCTGCTGTTCCCGCCACCTGCGCACAATGCTCCTAAGCCCGGGAGAAAAGCGCTTCGGGGTGGTGCTCTCTACAGGCCCTTGGAAGACCTCCCCGGCTGCCTCCAAAGGCCGGTTTGCAAGGACTCCTTCCTGCTGTTCCCGCCAGCCACGCACAAAGCTCCCAAGCCCGGGAGAGAAGCATTTTGGGGTGGTGCTCTCTACAGGCCCTTGGAAGACCTCCCCGGCTGCCTCCAGTGGCCAGTTTGCAAGCACTCATGCCCGCTGTTCCCACCAGCCGCGCACAATGCTCCCAAGCCCGGGAGAAAAGCTTTTTGGGGTGGTGCTCACACCGGGCCCTGGAAGACCTCCCCGGCTGCCTGCAAAGGCCGGTTTTCAAGCACTCCTGCCTGCTGTTCCCGCCACCCGCGCACAATACTCCCAAGCCCGGGAGAAAAGCGCTTCGGGGTGGTGCTCTCTACAGGCCCTTGGAAGACCTCCCCGGCTGCCTCCAAAGGCCGGTTTGCAAGGACTCCTTCCTGCTGTTCCCGCCAGCCACGCACAATGCTCCCAAGCCCGGGAGAAAAGTGCTTCGGGGTGGTGATCTCTCCGGGCCCTTGGAAGTCGTCCCCGGCTGCCTCCAAAGGCCGGTTTGCAAGCACTCATGCCCGTTGTTCCCACCAGCCGCGCACAATGCTCCCAAGCCCGGGAGAAAAGCATTTTGGGGTGGTGCTCACTCCGGGCCCTTGGAAGACCTCCCCGGCTGCCTCCAAAGGCCAGTTTGCAAGCAGTCCTGCCTGCTGTTCCCGCCAGCCGCGCACAATGCTCCCAAGCCCGGGAGAAAAGCGCTTCGGGGTGGTGCTCTCTCCGGGCCCTTGGAAGACGTCCCCGGCTGCCTCCAAAGGCCGGTTTGCAAGCACTCATGCCCGTTGTTCCCACCAGCCGCGCACAATGCTCCCAAGCCCGGGAGAAAAGCATTTTGGGGTGGTGCTCACTCCGGGCCCTTGGAAGACCTCCCCGGCTGCCTCCAAAGGCCAGTTTGCAAGCAGTCCTGCCTGCTGTTCCCGCCAGCCGCGCACAATGTTCCCAAGCCCGGGAGAAAAGCGCTTCGGGGTGGTGCTCTCTCCGGGCACTTTCAAGACCTCCCCGGCTGCCCCCAAAGGCCGGTTTGTAAGTACTCATTCCCGCTGCTTCCGCCAGCCACGCACAATGCTCCCAAGCCCGGGAGAAAAGCATTTTGGGGTGGTGCTCTCTCCGGGCCCTTGGAAGACCTCCCGGGCTGCCTCCAAAGGCCGGTTTGCAAGCATTCATGTCCGTTGTTCCCGACAGCCGCGCACAATGCTCCCAAGCCCGAGAGAAAAGCATTTTGGGGTGGTGATCAGTCCGGCCCTTGGAAGACCTCCCCGGCTGCCTCCAAAGGACAGTTTGCAAGCACTCATGCCCGCTGTTCCCGCCAGCCACGCACAATGCTCCCAAGACCGTGAGAAAAGCGCTTCGGGGTGGTGTTCTCTCAGGGACCATGGAGGACCTCACCGGCTGCCCCCAAAGGCCGGTTTGCAAGCATTCCCACTCGCTGTTCCCGCCAGGCACACACAATGTTCCAAAACCCCGGAGAAAAGCGCTTCGGGGTGGTGCTCTCTCCGCGCCCTTGGAAGACTTCTCTGGCTGCCGCCAAATGCCGGTTTGCAAGAATTCCCTCCCGCTGTCCCACCAGCCGCACACAATGCTCCAAAACCCGAGAGAAAAGCGCTTCGAGGTGGTGCTCTCTCCGGGCCCTTGGAAGACCTCCCCGGCTGCCTCCAAAGGCCGGTTTGCAAGCACTCCTGCCTGCTGTTCCCGCCACGCGCGCACAATGCTCCCAAGCCCGGAAGAAAAGCATTTTGGGGTAGTGTTCTCTCCGGGCGCTTGGAAGACCTCCCGGGCGGCCTCCAAAGGCCGGTTTGCAAGCACTCATGTCCGCTGTTCCCGACAGCCGCACACAATGCTCCCAAGCCCGGGAGAAAAGCATTTTGGGGTGGTGATCAGTCCGGGCCCTTGGAAGACCTCCCCGGCTGCCTCCAAAGGACAGTTTGCAAGAACTCATGCCCGCTGTTCCCGCCAGGCACGCACAATGCTCCCAAGCCCGGGAGAAAAGCGCTTCGGGGTGGTGCTCTCACCGGTCCCTTGCCCCTGAGCCTGGGGGCAATGCAGGGGGAACACACTCCCAGGCCAAGGCAGAACCACATGCAAACGTCTGTTCCTGGTCCCTGCACCGGCAGAGAGCTCGGGGGAGCCAGAGTATGCCAGGCAGCTGCTGGGTTGGCGGCCTGTGTGGAAAGGGGCAGAGCCGACCTAGGGGCAAGTTGGGCCTCTTGCTCTCCCTGCTGCCCTGAGGCTGCTGGGCCAAAGAGGTCTTGGGCATCCAGCCCCTTGCTGGTCCCTTCCCTCTGATGAGGCCCTCTGAGCTCCAGCACCTTGCAGTGTGGAGACAGCCCCTGCCAGCAACCTCCTCTCCAAGGCGGCCTCAACCGAGGCCTAGGCCCAGGGGAAAGGCACCAGCGGGGATGAGCCTGGGGAGGCGCCCGGGCATGTCTGGACCCAGTCCCCGCAGCCTGCCCCTTGGTGGGGCAGTACCCCCGGAGGCCAGGAAGGTCTGGGCAAGGCTGCCAGGGGCAGGGACACTGCTGGGTCCTGCCCCTGGCCTGTGGGGCGTCTGAGCACAACCAGCACCCTCCCGCTGGAAGACCTCCCCGGCTGCCTCCAAAGGCCTGTTGGCAAGCACTCCCACCCGCTGTTCCCGCCAGGCACGCACAATGCTCCCAAGCCCGGGAGAAAAGCGCTTCGGGGTGGTGCTCTCCTCGGGCCCTTGCCCCTGAGCCTGGGGGCCAGGCAGGTGGAACACACTCCCAGGCCAAGGGAGAACGACATGCACACGTCTGTTCCTGCCCCCTACACCGGCAGAGAGCTCGGGGGAGCCAGAGTCTGTCAGGCAGCTGCTGGGCTGGCCGCCTGTGTGGGAAGTGGCAGAGCCGACCTAGGGGCATGTTGGACCTCTGCTCTCCCTGCTGCCCTGAGGCTGCTGGGCCAAAGAGGTCTTGGGCATCCAGCCCCTTGCTGGTCCCTTCCCTCTGACGAGGCCCTCTGAGCTCCAGCACCTTGCAGTGTGGAGACAGCCCCTGCCAGCAACCTCCTCTCCAAGGAGGCCTCAACCGAGGCCTAGCCCCAGGGGAAAGGCACCAGCTGGGAAGAGCCTGGGGAGGCGCCCGGGCATGTCTGGACCCAGTCCCCGCAGCCTGCCCCTTGGTGAGGCAGTACCCCCGGAGGCCAGGAAGGTCTGGGCAAGGCTGGTCAGGGGCAGGGGCCCTGCTGGGTCCTGCCCCTGGCCTGTGGGGCCTCTGAGCACAACCGGCCCTCTCCCACTGGAAGACCTCCCCGGCTGCCTCCAAAGGCCGGTTTGCCAACACTCCCGCCCGCTGTTCCCGCCAGGCACGCACAATTCTCCCAAGCCCGGGAGAAAAGCGCTTCGGGGTGGTGCTCTCTCCGGGCCCTTGCCCATGAGCCTGGGGGCAAGGCAGGGAGAACACACTCCCAGGCCAAGGCAGAACCACATGCCCACGTCTGTTCCTGTCCCCTGCACCGGCAGAGAGCTTGGGGGAGCCAGAGTCTGTCAGGCAGCTGCTGGGTTGGCCGCCTGTGTGGGAAGGGGCAGAGCCGAATAGGGGCAAGTTGGGCCTCTTGCTCTCCCTGCTGCCCTGAGGATGCTGGGCCAAAGATGTCTTGGGCATCCAGCCCTTTACTGGTCCCTTCTCTCTGACGAGGCTCTCTGAGCTGCAGCACCTTGCAGTGTGGAGACAGCCCCTGCCAGCAACCTCCTCTCCAAGGAGGCCTCAACCGAGGCCTAGGCCCAGGGGAAAGGCACCAGCGGGGATGAGCCAGGGGAGGCGCCCGAGCATGTCTGGACCCAGTCCCCGCAGCCTGCCCCTTGGTGGGGCAGTACCCCCGGAGGCCAGGAAGGTATGGGCAAGGCTGGCCAGGGGCAGGGGCCCTGCTGGGTCCTGCCCCTGGCCTGTGGGGCCTCTGAGCACAACCGGCCCTCTCCCACTGGAAGACCTCCCCGGCTGCCTCCAAAGGCCGGTTTGCAAGCGCTCCCGCCCACTGTTCCCAGCAGGCACGCACAATGCTCCCAAGCCCAGGAGAAAAGCGCGTCGGGGTGGTGGTCTCTCCGGGCCCCTGCCCGTGAGCCTGGGGGCCAGGCAGGGGATCCACAGTCCCAGGCCAAGGCAGAACCACATGCACACGTCTGTTCCTGCCCCCTAAACCGGCAGAGAGCTCGGGGGAGCCAGAGACTGCCAGGCTGCTGCTGGGCTGGCTGCCTGTGTGGGACGGGTCAGAGCCGACCTAGGGGCAAGTTGGGCCTCTTGCTCTCCCTGCCGCCCTGAGGCTGCTGGGTCAAAGAGGTCTTGGGCATCCAGCCCTTTGCTGGTCCCTTCCCTCTGACGAGGCCCTCTGAGCTCCAGCACCTTGCAGTGTGGAGAGAGCCCCTGCCAGCAACCTCCTCTCCAAAGAGGCCTCAACCGAGGCCTACGCCCAGGGGAAAAGCACCAGCGGGGATGATCCTGGGGAGGCGCACGGACATGTCTGGACCCAGTCCCCGCAGCCTGCCCCTTGGTGGGACAGTACCCCCGGAGGCCAGGAAGGTCTGGGCAAGGCTGGCCAGGGGCAGGGGCCCTGCTGGGTCCTGCCCCTGGCCTGTGAGGCCTCTGAGCACAACCGGCCCTCTCCCACTGGAAGACCTCCCCGGCTGCCTCCAAAGTCCTCTTTGCAAACACTCCCGCCCGCTGTTCACGCCAGGCTCGCACAATGCTCCCAAGCCCGGGAGAAAAGCGCTTCGGGGTGGTGCTCTCTCCGGGCCCTTGCCCCTGAGCCTGGGGGCCAGGCAGTGGGTCCACACTCCCAGACCAAGGCAGAACCACATGCACACGTCTGTTCCTGCCCCCTAAACCGGCAGAGAGCTCGGGGGAGCCAGAGACTGCCAGGCTGCTGCTGGGCTGGCTGCCTGTGTGGGACGGGGCAGAGCCGACCTAGGGGCAAGTTGGGCCTCTTGCTCTCCCTGCTGCCCTGAGGCTGCTGGGTCAAAGAGGTCTTGGGCATCCAGCCCTTTGCTGGTCCCTTCCCTCTGACGAGGCCCTCTGAGCTCCAGCACCTTGCAGTGTGGAGAGAGCCCCTGCCAGCAACCTCCTCTCCAAAGAGGCCTCAACCGAGGCCTACGCCCAGGGGAAAAGCACCAGCGGGGATGATCCTGGGGAGGCGCACGGACATGTCTGGACCCAGTCCCCGCAGCCTGCCCCTTGGTGGGACAGTACCCCCGGAGGCCAGGAAGGTCTGGGCAAGGCTGGCCAGGGGCAGGGGCCCTGCTGGGTCCTGCCCCTGGCCTGTGAGGCCTCTGAGCACAACCGGCCCTCTCCCACTGGAAGACCTCCCCGGCTGCCTCCAAAGTCCTCTTTGCAAACACTCCCGCCCGCTGTTCCCGCCAGGCACGCACAATGCTCCCAAGCCCGGTAGAAAAGCGCTTCGGGGTGGTGCTCTCTCCGGGCCCTTGCCCCTAAGCCTGCGGGCCAGGCAGGGGGAACACACTCCCAGGCCAAGACAGAACGACATGAACACGTCTGTTCCTGCCCCCTACACCGGCAGAGAGCTCGGGGGAGCCAGAGTCTCTCAGGCAGGTGCTGGGATGGCCGCCTGTGTGGGAAGGGGCAGAGCCGACCTAGGGGCAAGTTGGGCCTCTTGCTCTCCCTGCTGCCCTGAGGTTGCTGGGCCAAAGACGTCTTGGGCATCCAGCCCTTGCTGGTCCCTTCCCTCTGACGAGGCCCTCTGAGCTCCAGCACCTTGCAGTGTGGAGACAGCCCCTGCCAGCAACCTCCTCTCCAAGGAGGCCTCAACCGAGGCCTAGGCCCAGGGGAAAGGCACCAGCGGGGATGAGCCTGGGGAGGCGCCCGGGCATGTCTGGACCCAGTCCCCGCAGCCTGCCCCTTGATGGGGCAGTACCCCTGGAGGCCAAGAAGGTCTGGGCAAGGCTGACCAGGGGCAGGGGACCTGCTGGGTCCTGCCCCTGGCCTGTGGGTCCTCTGAGCACAACCGGCCCTCTCCCACTGGAAGACCTCCCCGGCTGCCTCCAAAGGCCGTTTTGCATGCACTCCCGCCCACTGTTCCCACCAAGCGCGCACAATGCTCCCATCCCGGGAGAAAAGCGCTTCGGGGTGGTGCTCTCTCCGGGCCCTTGCCCCTGAGACTGGGGGCCAGGCAGGGGGTCCACACTCCCAGGCCAAGGCAGAACCACATGCACACGTCTGTTCCTGACCCCTGCACCGGCAGAGAGCTCGGGGGAGCCAGAGTCTGACAGGCAGCTGCTGGGTTGGCCGCCTGTGTGGGAAGGGGCAGAGCCGACCTAGGGGCAAGTTGGGCCTCTTGCTCTCCCTGCTGCCCTGAGGCTGCTGGGCCAAAGACGTCTTGGGCATCCAGCCCCTTACTGGTCCCTTCCCTCTGACGAGGCCCTCTGAGCTCCAGCACCTTGCAGTGTGGAGACAGCCCCTGCCAGCAACCTCCTCTCCAAGGAGGCCTCAACCGAGGCCTAGGCCCAGGGGAAAGGCACCAGCGGGGATGAGCCTGGGGAGGCGCCCGGGCATGTCTGGACACAGGCCCCGCAGCCTGCCCCTTGGTGGGGCAGTACCCCCGGAGGCCAGGAAGGTCTGGGCAAGGCTGGCCAGGGGCAGGGGCCCTGCTGCGTCCTGCCCCTGGCCTGTGGGGCCTCTGAGCACAACTGGCCCTCTCCCACTGGAAGACCTCCCCGGCTGCCTCCAAAGGCCGGTTTGCAAGCGCTCCCGCCCACTGTTCCCAGCAGGCGTGCACAATGCTCCCAAGCCCGGGAGAAAAGCGCTTCAGGGTGGTGCTCTCTCCGGACCCTTGCCCCTGAGCCTGGGGGCAAGGCAGGGTGTCCACACTCCCAGGACAAGGCAGAACCACATGCACACGTCTGATCTGCCCCCTGCACCGGCAGAGAGCTCGGGGGAGCCAGAGTCTGTCAGGCAGCTGCTGGGCTGGCCGCCTGTGTGGGAAGGGGCAGAGCCGACCTAGGGGCAAGTTGGGCCTTTTGCCCTCCCTGCTGCCCTGAGGCTGCTTGGCCAAAGAGGTCTTGGGCATCCAACCCCTTGCTGGTCCCTTCCCTCTGACGAGGCCCTCTGAGCTCCAGCACCGTGCAGTGTGGAGACAGCCCCTGCCAGCAACCTCCTCTCCAAGGAGGCCTAAACCGAGGCCTAGGCACAGGGGAAAGGCACCAGCGGGGATGAGCCTGGGGAGGCGCCCGGGCATGTATGGACCCAGTCCCCGCAGCCTGCCCCTTGGTGGGGCAGTACCCCCGGAGGCGAGGAAGGTCTGGGAAAGGCTGGCCAGGGGCAGGGGACCTGCTGGGTCCTGCCCCTGGCCTGTGGGGCCTCTGAGCACAACCGTCCCTCTCCCACTGGAAGACGTCCCCGGCTGCCTCCAAAGGCCGGTTTGCAAGCACTCCCGCCCACTGTTCCAACCAAGGGCGCACAACGCTCCCAAGCCCGGGAGAAAATCGCCTCGGGGTGGTGCTCTCTCCGGGCCCTTTCCCCTGAGCCTGGGCGCCAGGCAGGGTGTCCACACTCCCAGGCCAAGGCAGAACGACATGCACACGTCTGTTCCTGCCCCATGCACTGGCAGAGAGCTCGGGGGAGCCAAAGTCTGTCAGGCAGCTGCTGGGCTGGCCGCCTGTGTGGGAAGGGGCAGAGCCGACCTAGGGGCAAGTTGGGCCTCTTGCTCTCCCTGCTGCCCTGAGGCTGCTGGGTCAAAGAGGTCTTGGGCATCCAGCCCTTTGCTGGTCCCTTCCCTCTGACGAGGCCCTCTGAGCTCCAGCACCTTGCAGTGTGGAGACAGCCCCTGCCAGCAACCTCCTCTCCAAAGAGGCCTCAACCGAGGCCTACGCCCAGGGGAAAAGCACCAGCGGGGATGATCCTGGGGAGGCGCACGGACATGTCTGGACCCAGTCCCCGCAGCCTGCCCCTTGGTGGGGCAGTACCCCCGGAGGCCAGGAAGGTCTGGGCAAGGCTGGCCAGGGCAGGGGCCCTGCTGGGTCCTGCCCCTGGCCTGTGAGGCCTCTGAGCACAACCAGCCCTCTCCCACTGGAGGACCTCCCCAGCTGCCTCCAAAGTCCTGTTTGCAAACACTCCCGCCCGCTGTTCACGCCAGGCTCGCACAATGCTCCCAAGCCCGGGAGAAAAGCGCTTCGGGGTGGTGCTCTCTCCGGGCCCTTGCCCCTGAGCCTGGGGGCCAGGCAGTGGGTCCACACTCCCAGACCAAGGCAGAACCACATGCACACGTCTGTTCCTGACCCCTGCACCGGCAGAGAGCTCGGGGGAGCCAGAGTCTGTCAGGCAGGTGCTGGGCTGGCCGCCTGTGTGGGAAGGGGCAGAGCCGACCTAGGGGCAAGTTGGGCCTCTTACTCTCCCTGCTGCCCTGAGGCTGCTGGGCCAAAGAGGTCTTGGGCATCCAGCCCCTTGCTGGTCCCTTCCCTCTGACGAGGCCCTCTGAGCTCCAGCACCTTGCAGTGTGGAGACAGCCCCTGCCAGCAACCTCCTCTCCAATGAGGCCTCAACCGAGGCCTAGGCCTAGGGGAAAGACACCAGCGGGGATGAGCCTGGGGAGGCGCCCGGGCATGTCTGGACCCAGTCCCCGCAGCCTGCCCCTTGGTGGGGCAGTACCCCCGGAGGCCAGGAAGGTCTGTGCAAGGCTGCCAGGGGCAGGGACAGTGCTGGGTCCTGCCCCTGGCCTGTTGGACGTCTGAGCACAACCGGCACTCTCGCGCTGGAAGACCTCCCCGTCTGCCTCCAAAGGCCGGTTTGCAAGCACTCCCGCCCGCTGTTCCCGCCAGGCACGCACAATGCTCCCAAGCCCGGGAGAAAAGCGCTTCGGGGTGGTGCTCTCTCCGGGCCCTTGCCCCTAAGCCTGCGGGCCAGGCAGGGGGAACACACTCCCAGGCCAAGACAGAACGACATGAACACGTCTGTTCCTGCCCCCTACACTGGCAGAGAGCTCGGGGGAGCCAGAGTCTCTCAGGCAGGTGCTGGGCTGGCCGCCTGTGTGGGAAGGGGCAGAGCCGACCTAGGGGCAAGTTGGGCCTCTTGCTCTCCCTGCTGCCCTGAGGCTGCTGGGCCAAAGACGTCTTGGGCATCCAGCCCTTTGCTGGTCCCTTCCCTCGGACGAGGCCTTCTGAGCTCCAGCACCTTGCAGTGTGGAGACAGCCCCTGCCAGCAACCTCCTCTCCAAGGAGGCCTCAACCGAGACCTAGGACCAGGGGAAAGGCACCAGCGGGGATGAGCCTGGGGAGGCGCCCGGGCATGTCTGGACCCAGTCCCCGCAGCCTGCCCCTTGGTGGGGCAGTACCCCCGGAGGCCAGGAAGGTCTGGGAAAGGCTGGCCAGGGGCAGGGGACCTACTGGGTCCTGCCCCTGACCTGTGGGGCCTCTGAGCACAACCGGCCCTCTCCCACTGGAAGACCTCCCCGGCTGCCTCCAAAGTCCTGTTTGCCAACACTCCCACCCGCTGTTCACGCCAGACTTGCACAATGCTCCCAAGCCCGGGAGAAAAGCGCTTCGGGGTGGTGCTCACTCCGGGCCCTTGCCCCTGAGCCTGGGGGCAAGGCACGGTGTCCACACTCCCAGGCCAAGTCAGAACCACATGCACACGTCTGTTCCTGCCCCCTGCACCGGCAGAGAGCTCGGGGGAGCCAGAGTCTGTCAGGCAGCTGCTGGGCTGGCCGCCTGTGTGGGAAGTGGCAGAGCCGACCTAGGGGCAAGTTGGGCCTCTTGCCCTCCCTGCTGCCCTGAGGCTGCTTGGCCAAAGAGGTCTTGGGCATCCAACCCCTTGCTGGTCCCTTCCCTCTGACGAGGCCCTCTGAGCTCCAGCACCTTGCAGTGTGGAGACAGCCCCTGCCAGCAACCTCCTCTCCAAGGAGGCCTAAACCGAGGCCTAGGCACAGGGGAAAGGCACCAGCGGGGATGAGCCTGGGGAGGCGCCCGGGCATGTATGGACCCAGTCCCCGCAGCCTGCCCCTTGGTGGGGCAGTACCCCCGGAGGCGAGGAAGGTCTGGGAAAGGCTGACCAGGGGCAGGGGACCTGCTGGGTCCTGCCCCTGGCCTGTGGGGCCTCTGAGCACAACCGGCCCTCTCCCACTGGAAGACGTCCCCGGCTGCCTCCAAAGGCCGGTTTGCAAGCACTCCCGCCCACTGTTCCAACCAAGGGCGCACAACGCTCCCAAGCCCGGGAGAAAATCGCCTCGGGGTGGTGCTCTCTCCGGGCCCTTTCCCCTGAGCCTGGGGGCCAGGCAGGGTGTCCACACTCCCAGGCCAAGGCAGAACGACATGCACACGTCTGTTCCTGCCCCATGCACCGGCAGAGAGCTCGGGGGAGCCAAAGTCTGTCAGGCAGCTGCTGGGCTGGCCGCCTGTGTGGGAAGGGGCAGAGCCGACCTAGGGGCAAGTTGGGCCTCTTCCTCTCCCTGCTGCCCTGAGGCTCCTGGGCCAAAGAGATCTTGGGCATCCAGCCCTTTGCTGGTCCCTTCCCTCTGACGAGGCCCTCTGAGCTCCAGCACCTTGCAGTGTGGAGACAGCCCCTGCCAGCAACCTCCTCTCCAAAGAGGCCTCAACCGAGGCCTACGCCCAGGGGAAAAGCACCAGCGGGGATGATCCTGGGGAGGCGCACGGACATGTCTGGACCCAGTCCCCGCAGCCTGCCCCTTGGTGGGGCAGTACCCCCGGAGGCCAGGAAGGTCTGGGCAAGGCTGGCCAGGGGCAGGGGCCCTACTGGGTCCTGCCCCTGGCCTGTGAGGCCTCTGAGCACAACCGGCCCTCTCCCACTGGAAGACCTCCCCAGCTGCCTCCAAAGTCCTGTTTGCAAACACTCCCGCCCGCTGTTCACGCCAGGCTCGCACAATGCTCCCAAGCCCGGGAGAAAAGCGCTTCGGGGTGGTGCTCTCTCCGGGCCCTTGCCCCTGAACCTGGGGGCCAGGCAGTGGGTCCACACTCCCAGACCAAGGCAGAACCACATGCACACGTCTGTTCCTGACCCCTGCACCGGCAGAGAGCTCTGGGGAGCCAGAGTCTGTCAGGCAGGTGCTGGGCTGGCCGCCTGTGTGGGAAGGGTTAGAGCCGACCTAGGGGCAAGTTGGGCCTCTTCCTCTCCCTGCTGCCCTGAGGCTGCTGGGCCAAAGAGGTCTTGGGCATCCAGCCCCTTGCTGGTCCCTTCCCTCTGACGAGGCCCTCTGAGCTCCAGCACCTTGCAGTGTGGAGACAGCCCCTGCCAGCAACCTCCTCTCCAATGAGGCCTCAACCGAGGCCTAGGCCTAGGGGAAAGACACCAGCGGGGATGAGCCTGGGGAGGCGCCCGGGCATGTCTGGACCCAGTCCCCGCAGCCTGCCCCTTGGTGGGGCAGTACCCCCGGAGGCCATGAAGGTCTGTGCAAGGCTGCCAGGGGCAGGGACAGTGCTGGGTCCTGCCCCTGGCCTGTTGGACGTCTGAGCACAACCGGCACTCTCGCGCTGGAAGACCTCCCCGTCTGCCTCCAAAGGCCGGTTTGCAAGCACTCCCGCCCGCTGTTCCCGCCAGGCACGCACAATGCTCCCAAGCCCGGGAGAAAAGCGCTTCGGGGTGGTGCTCTCTCCGGGCCCTTGCCCCTAAGCCTGCGGGCCAGGCAGGGGGAACACACTCCCAGGCCAAGACAGAACGACATGAACACGTCTGTTCCTGCCCCCTATACCGGCAGAGAGCTCGGGGGAGCCAGAGTCTCTCAGGCAGGTGCTGGGCTGGCCGCCTGTGTGGGAAGGGGCAGAGCCGACCTAGGGGCAAGTTGGGCCTCTTGCTCTCCCTGCTGCCCTGAGGCTGCTGGGCCAAAGACGTCTTGGGCATCCAGCCCTTTGCTGGTCCCTTCCCTCTGACGAGGCCCTCTGAGCTCCAGCACCTTGCAGTGTGGAGACAGCACCTGCCAGCAATCTCCTCTCCAAGGAGGCCTCAACCGAGGCCTAGGCCCAGGGGAAAAGCACCAGCGGGGATGAGCCTGGGGAGGCGCCCGGGCATGTCTGGACCCAGTCCCCGCAGCCTGCCCCTTGGTGGGGCAGTACCCCTGGAGGCCAGGAAGGTCTGGGCAAGTCTGACCAGGGGCAGGGGACCTGCTGGGTCCTGCCCCTGGCCTGTGGGGCCTCTGAGCACAACCGGCCCTCTCCCACTGGAAGACCTCCCCGGCTGCCTCCAAAGGCCGGTTTGGAAGCACTCCCGCCCACTGTTCCCGCCAGGCGCGCACAATGCTCCCAAGCCCGGGAGAAAAGCGCTTCGGGGTGGTAGTCTCTCCGGGCCCTTGCCCCTGAGCCTGGGGGCCAGGCAGGGGATCCACAGTCCCAGGCCAAGGCACAACAACATGCACACGTCTGTTCCTGCCCCCTCCACCGGCAGAGAGCTGGGGGGAGCCAGAGTCTGTCAGGCAGCTGCTGGGCTGGCCGCCTGTGTGGGAAGGGGCAGAGCCGACCTAGGGGCAAGTTGGGCCTCTTGCTCTCCCTGTTGCCCTGAGGCTGCTGGGCCAAAGAGGTCTTGAGCATCCAGCCCCTTGCTGGTCCCTTCCCTCTGACGAGGCCCTCTGAGCTCCAGCACCTTGCAGTGTTGAGACAGACCCTGCCAGCAACCTCCTCTCCAAGGAGGCCTCAACCGAGGCCTAGGCCCAGGGGAAAGGCACCAGCGGGGATGAGCCAGTGGAGGGGCCCGGGCATGTCTGGACCCAGTCCCCGCAGCCTGCCCCTTGGTGGGGCATTACCCCCGGAGGCCAGGAAGGTCTGGGCAAGGCTGGCCAGGGGCAGGGTCCCTGCTGGGTCCTGCCCCTGGCCTGTGGGGCCTCTGAGCACAACCGGCCCTCTCCCACTGGAAGACCTCCCCGGCTGCCTTCAAAGGCGGGTTTGCCAACACTCCCGCCCGCTGTTCCCGCCAGGCACGCACAACGCTCCCAAGGCCAGGAGAAAAGCGCTTCGGGTTGTTGCTCTCTCCGGGCCCTTGCCCCAGAGCCTGGGGTCCAGGCAGTGGGTCCACACTCCCAGACCAAGGCAGAACCACATGCACATGTCTGTTCCTGACCCCTGAACCGGCAGAGAGCTCGGGGGAGCCAGAGTCTATCAGGCAGCTGCTGGGTTGGCTGCCTGTGTGGGAAGGGGCAGAGCCGACCTAGGGGCAAGTTGGGCCTCTTGCTCTCCCTGCTGCCCTGAGGCTGCTGGGCCAAAGAGGTCTTGGGCATCCAGCCCCTTGCTGGTCCCTTCCCGCTGACGAGGCCCTCTGAGCTCCAGCACCTTGCAGTGTGGAGACAGCCCCTGCCAGCAACCTCCTCTCCAAGGAGGCATCAACCGAGGCCTATGCCCAGGGGAAAGGCACCAGCGGGGATGAGCCTGGGGAGGCGCCCAGGCATGTCGGGACCCAGTCCCCGCAGCCTGCCCCTTGGTGGGGCAGTACCCCCGGAGGCCAGGAAGGTCTGGGCAAGGCTGGCCAGGGGCAGGGGACCTGCTGGGTCCTGCCCCTGGCCTGTGAGGCCTCTGAGCACAACCGGCCCTCTCCCACTGGAAGACCTCCACGGCTGCCTCCAAAGTCCTGTTTACAAACACTCCCGCCCGCTGTTCACGCCAGGCTCGCACAATGCTCCCAAGCCCGGGAGAAAAGCGCTTCGGGGTGGTGCTCTCTCCGGGCCCTTGCCCCTGAGCCTGGGGGCAAGGCAGGGGGAACACACTCCCAGGCCAAGGCAGAACCACATGCCCACGTCTGTTCCTGTCCCCTGCACCGGCAGAGAGCTTGGGGGAGCCAGAGTCTGTCAGGCAGCTGCTGAGTTGGCCGCCTGTGTGGGAAGGGGCAGAGCCGCCCTAGGGGCAAGTTGGGCCTCTTGCTCTCCCTGCTGCCCTGAGGCTGCTGGGCCAAAGACGTCTTGGGCATCCAGCCCCTTACTGGTCCCTTCCCTCTGACGAGGCCCTCTGAGCTCCAGCACCTTGCAGTGTGGAGACAGCCCCTGCCAGCAACCTCCTCTCCAAGGAGGCCTCAACCGAGGCCTAGGCCGAGGGGAAAGGCACCAGCGGGGATGAGCCTGGGGAGGCGCCCGGGCATGTCTGGACACAGGCCCCGCAGCCTGCCCCTTGGTGGGGCAGTACCCCCGGAGGCCAGGAAGGTCTGGGCAAGGCTGGCCAGGGGCAGGGGCCCTGCTGCGTCCTGCCCCTGGCCTGTGGGGCCTCTGAGCACAACCGGCCCTCTCCCACTGGAAGACCTCCCTGGCTGCCTCCAAAGTCCTGTTTGCAAACACTCCCGCCCGCTGTTCACGCCAGGCTCGCACAATGCTCCCAAGCCCGTGAGGAAAGCGCTTCAGGGTGGTGCTCTCTCCGGGCCCTTGCCCCTGAGCCTGGGGGCAAGGCAGGGTGTCCACACTCCCAGGACAAGGCAGAACCACATGCACACGTCTGATCTGCCCCCTGCACCGGCAGAGAGCTCGGGGGAGCCAGAGTCTGTCAGGCAGCTGCTGGGCTGGCCGCCTGTGTGGGAAGGGGCAGAGCCAACCTAGGGGCAATTTGGGCCTCTTGCTCTCCCTGCTGCCCTGAGGCTGCTGGGCCAAAGAGGTCTTGGGCATCCAGCCCCTTGCTGGTCCCTTCCCTCTGACGAGGCCCTCTGAGCTCCAGCACCTTGCAGTGTGGAGACAGCTCCTGCCAGCAACCTCCTCTCCAAGGAGGCCTCAACCGAGGCCTAGGCCCAGGGGAAAGGCACCAGCGGGGATGAGCCTGGGGAGGCGCCCGGGCATGTCTGGACCCAGTCCCCGCAGCCTGCCCCTTGGTGGGGCAGTACCCCCGGAGGCCAGGAAGGTCTCGGCAAGGCTGCCAGGGGCAGGGACACTGCTGGGTCCTGCCCCTGGTCTGTGGGGCGTCTGAGCACAACCGGCACTCTCCCGCTGGAAGACCTCCCCGTCTGCCTCGAAAGGCCGGTTTGCAAGCACTCCCGCCCGATGTTCCCGCCAGGCACGCACAACGCTCCCAAGGCCAGGAGAAAAGCGCTTCGGGGTGTTGCTCTCTCCGGGCCCTTGCCCCTGAGCCTGGGGTCCAGGCAGTGGGTCCACACTCCCAGACCAAGGCAGAACCACATGCACACGTCTGTTCCTGACCCCTGCACCGGCAGAGAGCTCGGGGGAGCCAGAGTCTGTCAGGCAGCTGCTGGGTTGGCTGCCTGTGTGGGAAGGGGCAGAGCCGACCTAGGGGCAAGTTGGGCCTCTTGCTCTCCCTGCTGCCCTGAGGCTGCTGGGCCAAAGAGGTCTTGGGCATCCAGCCCCTTGCTGGTCCCTTCCCGCTGACGAGGCCCTCTGAGCTCCAGCACCTTGCAGTGTGGAGACAGCCCCTGCCAGCAATCTCCTCTCCAAGGAGGCCTCAACCGAGGCCTATGCCCAGGGGAAAGGCACCAGCGGGGATGAGCCTGGGGAGGCGCCCAGGCATGTCTGGACCCAGTCCCCGCAGCCTGCCCCTTGGTGGGGCAGTACCCCCGGAGGCCAGGAAGGTCTGGGCAAGGCTGGCCAGGGGCAGGGGACCTGCTGGGTCCTGCCCCTGGCCTGTGAGGCCTCTGAGCACAACCGGCCCTCTCCCACTGGAAGACCTCCACGGCTGCCTCCAAAGTCCTGTTTGCAAACACTCCCGCCCGCTGTTCACGCCAGGCTCGCACAATGCTCCCAAGCCCGGGAGAAAAGCGCTTCGGGGTCGTGCTCTCTCCGGGCCCTTGCCCCTGAGCCTGGGGGCAAGGCAGGGGGAACACACTCCCAGGCCAAGGCAGAACGACATGCACACGTCTGTTCCTGCCCCCTACACCGGCAGAGAGCTCGGGGGAGCCAGAGACTGCCAGGCTGCTGCTGGGCTGGCCGCCTGTGTGGGACGGGGCAGAGCCGACCTAGGGGCAAGTTGGGCCTCTTGCTCTCCCTGCTGCCCTGAGGCTGCTGGGTCAAAGAGGTCTTGGGCATCCAGCCCTTTGCTGGTCCCTTCCCTCTGACGAGGCCCTCTGATCTCCAGCACCTTGCAGTGTGGAGACAGCCCCTGCCAGCAACCTCCTCTCCAAGGAGGCCTCAACCGAGGCCTAGGCCCAGGGGAAAGGCACCAGCGGGGATGAGCCTGGGGAGGCGCCCGGGGATGTCTGGACCCAGTCCCCGCAGCCTGCCCCTTGGTGGGGCAGTACCCCCGGAGGCCAGGAAGGTCTGGGCAAGGCTGGCCAGGGTCAGGGGCCCTGCTGGGTCCTGCCCCTGGCCTGTGGGGCCTCTGAGCACAACCGGCCCTCTCCCACTGGAAGACCTCCCCGGCTGCCTCCAAAGTCCTGTTTGCTAACACTCCCGCCCGCTGTTCACGCCAGGCTCGCACAAAGCTCCCAAGCCCGGGAGAAAAGCGCATTGGGGTGGTTCTCTCTCCGGGCCCTTGCCCCTGAGCCTGGGGGCCAGGCAGGGTGTCCACACTCCCAGGCCAAGGCAGAACGACATGCACACGTCTGTTCCTGCCCCATGCACCGGCAGAGAGCTTGGGGGAGCCAGAGTCTGACAGGCAGCTGCTGGGTTGGCCGCCTGTGTGGGAAGGGGCAGAGCCGACCTAGGGGCAAATTGGGCCTCTTGCTCTCCCTGCTGCCCTGAGGCTGCTGGGCCAAAGACGTCTTGGGCATCCAGCCCCTTACTGGTCCCTTCCCTCTGACGAGGCCCTCTGAGCTCCAGCACCTTGCAGTGTGGAGACAGCCCCTGCCAGCAACCTCCTCTCCAAGGAGGCCTCAACCGAGGCCTAGGCCCAGGGGAAAGGCACCAGCGGGGATGAGCCAGGGGAGGCGCCCGAGCATGTCTGGACCCAGTCCCCGCAGCCTGCCCCTTGGTGGGGCAGTACCCCCGGAGGCCAGGAAGGTCTGGGCAAGGCTGGCCAGGGGCAGGGGCCCTGCTGCGTCCTGCCCCTGGCCTGTGGGGCCTCTGAGCACAACCGGCCCTCTCCCACTGGAAGACCTCCCCGGCTGCCTCCAAAGGCCGGTTTGCAAGCGCTCCCGCCCACTGTTCCCAGCAGGCGTGCACAATGCTCCCAAGCCCGGGAGAAAAGCGCTTCAGGGTGGTGCTCTCTCCGGGCCCTTGCCCCTGAGCCTGGGGTCAAGGCACGGTGTCCACACTCCCAGGCCAAGTCAGAACCACATGCACACGTCTGTTCCTGCCCCCTGCACCGGCAGAGAGCTCGGGGGAGCCAGAGTCTGTCAGGCAGCTGCTGGGCTGGCCGCCTGTGTGGGAAGTGGCAGAGCCGACCTAGGGGCAAGTTGGGCCTCTTGCCCTCCCTGCTGCCCTGAGGCTGCTGGGCCAAAGAGGTCTTGGGCATCCAACCCCTTGCTGGTCCCTTCCCTCTGACGAGGCCCTCTGAGCTCCAGCACCTTGCAGTGTGGAGACAGCCCCTGCCAGCAACCTCCTCTCCAAGGAGGCCTCAACCGAGGCCTAGGCCCAGGGGAAAGGCACCAGCGGGGATGAGCCTGGGGAGGCGCCCGGGCATGTATGGACCCAGTCCCCGCAGCCTGCCCCTTGGTGGGGCAGTACCCCCGGAGGCGAGGAAGGTCTGGGAAAGGCTGGCCAGGGGCAGGGGACCTGCTGGGTCCTGCCCCTGCCCTGTGGGGCCTCTGAGCACAACCGGCCCTCTCCCACTGGAAGACGTCCCCGGCTGCCTCCAAAGGCCGGTTTGCAAGCACTCCCGCCCACTGTTCCAACCAAGGGCGCACAACGCTCCCAAGCCCGGGAGAAAATCGCCTCGGGGTGGTGCTCTCTCCGGGCCCTTTCCCCTGAGCCTGTGGGCCAGGCAGGGTGTCCACACTCCCAGGCCAAGGCAGAACGACATGCACACGTCTGTTCCTGCCCCATGCACCGGCAGAGAGCTCGGGGGAGCCAAAGTCTGTCAGGCAGCTGCTGGGCTGGCCGCCTGTGTGGGAAGGGGCAGAGCCGACCTAAGGGCAAGTTGGGCCTCTTGCTCTCCCTGATGCCCTGAGGCTGCTGGGTCAAAGAGATCTTGGGCATCCAGCCCCTTGCTTGTCCCTTCCCTCTGACGAGGCCCTCTGAGCTCCAGCACCTTGCAGTGTGGAGACAGCCCCTGCCAGCAACCTCCTCTCCAAGGAGGCCTCAACCGAGGCCTAGGCCCAGGGGAAAGGCACCAGCGGGGATGAGCCTGGGGAGGCGCCCGGGCATGTCTGGACCCAGTCCACGCAGCCTGCCCCTTGGTGGGGCAGTACCCCTGGAAGCCAGGAAGGTCTGGGCAAGGCTGGCCACGGGCAGGGGCCCTGCTGGGTCCTGCCCCTGGCCTGTGGGGCCTCTGAGCACAACCGGCCCTCTCCCACTGGAAGACTACCCCGGCTGCCTCCAAAGGCCGGTTTGCCAACACTCCCGCCCGCTGTTCCCGCCAGGCACGCACAATTCTCCCAAGCCCGGGAGAAAAGCGCTTCGGGGTGGTGCTCTCTCCGGGCCCTTGCCCCTGAGCCTGGGGGCAAGGCATGGGGAACACACTCCCAGGCCAAGGCAGAACCACATGCCCACGTCTGTTCCTGTCTCCTGCACCGGCAGAGAGCTTGGGGGAGCCAGAGTCTGTCAGGCAGCTGCTGGGTTGGCCGCCTGTGTGGGAAGGGGCAGAGCCGCCCTAGGGGCAAGTTGGGCCTCTTGCTCTCCCTGCTGCCCTGAGGCTGCTGGGCCAAAGACGTCTTGGGCATCCAGCCCCTTACTGGTCCCTTCCCTCTGACGAGGCCCTCTGAGCTCCAGCACCTTGCAGTGTGGAGACAGCCCCTGCCAGCAACCTCCTCTCCAAGGAGGCCTCAACCGAGGCCTAGGCCCAGGGGAAAGGCACCAGCGGGGATGAGCCTGGGGAGGCGCCCGGCCATGTCTGGACCCAGTCCCCGCAGCCTGCCCCTTGGTGGGGCAGTACCCCCGGAGGCCAGGAGGGTCTGGGCAAGGCTGCCAGGGGCAGGGACACTGCTGGGTCCTGCCCCTGGCCTGTGGGGCGTCTGAGCACAACCGGCACTCTCCCACTGGAAGACCTCCCCGGCTGCCTCCAAAGGCCGGTTTGCAAGCACTCCCGCCCGCTGTTCCCGCCAGGCACGCACAATGCTCCCAAGCCCGGGAGAAAAGCGCTTCGGGGTGGTGCTCTCTCCGGGCCCTTGCCCCTGAGCCTGGGGGACAGGCAGGGGGAACACACTCCCAGGCCAAGGCAGAACGACATGCACACGTCTGTTCCTGCCCCCTACACCGGCAGAGAGTTCGGGGGAGCCAGAGACTGCCAGGCTGCTGCTGGGCTGGCTGCCTGTGTGGGACGGGGTAGAGCCGACCTAGGGGCAAGTTGGGCCTCTTGCTCTCCCTGCTGCCCTGAGGCTGCTGGGTCAAAGAGGTCTTGGGCATCCAGCCCTTTGCTGGTCCTTTCCCTCTGACGAGGCCCTCTGAGCTCCAGCACCTTGCAGTGTGCAGACAGCCCCTGCCGGCAACCTCCTCTCCAAGGAGGCCTCAACCGAGGCCTAGGCCCAGGGGAAAGGCACCAGCGGGGATGAGCCTGGGGAGGCGCCCGGGCATGTCTGGACCCAGGCCCCGCAGCCTGCCCCTTGGTGGGGTAGTACCCCCGGAGGCCAGGAAGGTCTGGGCAAGGCTGCCAGAGGCAGGCACACTGCTGGGTCCTGCCCCTGGCCTGTGGGGCCTCTGAGAACAACTGGCACTCTCCCGCTGGAAGACCTCCCCGGCTGCCTCCAAAGGCTGGTTTGCAAGCACTCAATCCCGCTGTTCACGCCAGCTGCGCACAATGCTCCCAAGCCCGGGAGAAAAGCATTTTCCGGTGGTGCTCACTCCGGGCTTTGGAAGACCTCCCCGGCTGCCTCCAATGCCGGTTTGCAAGCACTTCTGCCTGCTGTTCCCGCCACCCGCGCACAATGCTCCCAAGCCTGGGAGAAAAGCGTTTCAGGGTGGTGTTCTCTCTGGGCCCAAGAAAGACCTCCCGGGCTGCCCCCAAATGCCGGTTTGCAAGCACTCCCACTCACTGTTCCCGCCATCCGTGCAAATGCTCCAAGCCCAGGAGAAAAGCCCTTCAGGGTGGTGCTCTCTCCCGGCCCTTGGAAGACCTCCCCGGCTGCCTCCAAAGGCTGGATTTCAAGTACTCCCTCCCGCTGTCCCGCCAGCTGCACACAATGCTCCCAATCACGGGAGAAAAGCGCTTCGGGGTGGTGCTCTCTACGGGCCCTTGGAAGACCTCCCCGTTTGTCTCCAAAGGCCGGTTTGCAAGCACTCATGCCCGCTGTTCCCGTCAGCCGCGCACAATGCTCCCAAGCCTAGGAGAAAAGCGCTTCGGGGTGGTGCTCTCTCCCGGCCCTTGGAAGACCTCCCCGGCTGCCTCCAAAGGCCGGTTTGCAAGCACTCAATCCCGCTGTTCCCGCCAGCCGCGCACAATGCTCCCAAGCCCGGGAGAAAAGCGCTTCGGGGTGGTGCTCTCTCCTGGCCCTTGGAAGACCTCCCCGGCTGCCTCCAAAGGCTGGTTTTCGAGAACTCCCTCCCGCTGACCCGCCAGCCGCACACAATGCTCCCAAGCCCGGGAGAAACGCATTTTGGGGTGGTCTCTCTCCGGGCCCTTGGAAGACTCCCCGGCTGCCTCTAAAGGCCGGTTTGCAAGCACTCATGTCCTCTGTTCCCGACAGCCGCGAACAATGCTCCCAATTCCGTGAGAAAAGTGCTTCGGGATGGTGCTCTCTCCGGGCCCTTGGAAGACCTCCCAAGCTGCCTCCAAAGGCCGGTTTGCAAGCACTCCCGCCCGCTGTTCCCGCCAGCCTCGCACAATGCTCCCAAGCCCGGGAGAAAAGCGCTTCGGGGTGGTGTTCTCTCCGTGCCAATGGAGGACCTCCCTGGCTGCCCCCAAAGGCCGGTTTGCAAGCACTCCCACTCGCTGTTCCCGCCAGCCACGCACAATCCTCCAAAACCCCGGAGAAAAGCGCTTCGGGGTGGTGTTCTCTCCGTGCCCATGGAAGACCTCCCGGGGTGCCCCCAAAGGCCGGTTTGCAAGCACTCCCACTCGCTGTTCCCGCCATCCGCGCACAATGCTCCCAAGCCCGGGAGAAAAGCATTTTGGGGTGGTGCTCACACCGGGCCCTGGAAGACCTCCCCGGCTGCCTCCAAAGGACGGTTTTCAAGCACTCCTGCCTGCTGTTCCCGCCACCCGCGCACAATGCTCCCAAGCCCGGGAGAAAAGCGCTTCGGGGTGGTGCTCTCTACAGGCCCTTGGAAGACCTCCCCGGCTGCCTCCAAAGGCCGGTTTGCAAGGACTCCTTCCTGCTGTTCCCGCCATCCGCGCACAATGCTCCCAAGCCCGGGAGAAAAGCATTTTGGGGTGGTGCTCACACCGGGCCCTGGAAGACCTCCCCGGCTGCCTCCAAAGGACGGTTTTCAAGCACTCCTGCCTGCTGTTCCCGCCACCCGCGCAGAATGCTCCCAAGCGCGGGAGAAAAGCGCTTCGGGGTGGTGCTCTCTACAGGCCCTTGGAAGACCTCCCCGGCTGCCTCCAAAGGCCGGTTTGCAAGGACTCCTTCCTGCTGTTCCCGCCAGCCACGCACAATGCTCCCAAGCCCGGGAGAAAAGCATTTTGGGGTGGTGCTCACTCCGGGCCCTTGGAAGACCTCCCCGGCTGCCTCCAATGGCCGGTTTGCAAGCACTCATGTCCGCTGTTCCCACCAGCCGCGCACAATGCTCCCAAGCCCGAGAGAAAAGCTTTTTGGGGTGGTGCTCACACCGGGCCCTGGAAGACCTCCCCGGCTGCCTCCAAAGGCCAGTTTTCAAGCACTCCTGCCTGCTGTTCCCGCCACCTGCGCACAATGCTCCTAAGCCCGGGAGAAAAGCGCTTCGGGGTGGTGCTCTCTACAGGCCCTTGGAAGACCTCCCCGGCTGCCTCCAAAGGCCGGTTTGCAAGGACTCCTTCCTGCTGTTCCCGCCAGCCACGCACAAAGCTCCCAAGCCCGGGAGAGAAGCATTTTGGGGTGGTGCTCTCTACAGGCCCTTGGAAGACCTCCCCGGCTGCCTCCAGTGGCCAGTTTGCAAGCACTCATGCCCGCTGTTCCCACCAGCCGCGCACAATGCTCCCAAGCCCGGGAGAAAAGCTTTTTGGGGTGGTGCTCACACCGGGCCCTGGAAGACCTCCCCGGCTGCCTGCAAAGGCCGGTTTTCAAGCACTCCTGCCTGCTGTTCCCGCCACCCGCGCACAATACTCCCAAGCCCGGGAGAAAAGCGCTTCGGGGTGGTGCTCTCTACAGGCCCTTGGAAGACCTCCCCGGCTGCCTCCAAAGGCCGGTTTGCAAGGACTCCTTCCTGCTGTTCCCGCCAGCCACGCACAATGCTCCCAAGCCCGGGAGAAAAGTGCTTCGGGGTGGTGATCTCTCCGGGCCCTTGGAAGTCGTCCCCGGCTGCCTCCAAAGGCCGGTTTGCAAGCACTCATGCCCGTTGTTCCCACCAGCCGCGCACAATGCTCCCAAGCCCGGGAGAAAAGCATTTTGGGGTGGTGCTCACTCCGGGCCCTTGGAAGACCTCCCCGGCTGCCTCCAAAGGCCAGTTTGCAAGCAGTCCTGCCTGCTGTTCCCGCCAGCCGCGCACAATGCTCCCAAGCCCGGGAGAAAAGCGCTTCGGGGTGGTGCTCTCTCCGGGCCCTTGGAAGACGTCCCCGGCTGCCTCCAAAGGCCGGTTTGCAAGCACTCATGCCCGTTGTTCCCACCAGCCGCGCACAATGCTCCCAAGCCCGGGAGAAAAGCATTTTGGGGTGGTGCTCACTCCGGGCCCTTGGAAGACCTCCCCGGCTGCCTCCAAAGGCCAGTTTGCAAGCAGTCCTGCCTGCTGTTCCCGCCAGCCGCGCACAATGTTCCCAAGCCCGGGAGAAAAGCGCTTCGGGGTGGTGCTCTCTCCGGGCACTTTCAAGACCTCCCCGGCTGCCTCCAAAGGCCGGTTTGTAAGTATTCATTCCCGCTGCTTCTGCCAGCCACGCACAATACTCCCAAGCCCGGGAGAAAAGCATTTTGGGGTGGTGCTCTCTCCGGGCCCTTGGAAGACCTCCCGGGCTGCCTCCAAAGGCCGGTTTGCAAGCATTCATGTCCGTTGTTCCCGACAGCCGTGCACAATGCTCCCAAGCCCGAGAGAAAAGCATTTTGGGGTGGTGATCAGTCCGGCCCTTGGAAGACCTCCCCGGCTGCCTCCAAAGGACAGTTTGCAAGCACTCATGCCCGCTGTTCCCGCCAGCCGCGCACAATGCTCCCAAGACCGTGAGAAAAGCGCTTCGGGGTGGTGTTCTCTCAGGGACCATGGAGGACCTCCCCGGCTGCCCCCAAAGGCCGGTTTCCAAGCATACCCACTCGCTGTTCCCGCCAGGCACACACAATGTTCCAAAACCCCGGAGAAAAGCGCTTCGGGGTGGTGGTCTCTCCGGGCCCCTGCCCCTGAGCCTGGGGGCCAGGCAGGGGATCCACAGTCCCAGGCCAAGGCAGAACCACATGCACACGTCTGTTCCTGCCCCCTCCACCGGCAGAGAGCTGGGGGGAGCCAGAGTCTGTCAGGCAGCTGCTGGGCTGGCCGCCTGTGTGGGAAGGGGCAGAGCCGACCTAGGGGCAAGTTGGGCCTCTTGCTCTCCCTGCTGCCCTGAGGCTGCTGGGCCAAAGAGGTCTTGGGCATCCAGCCCCTTGCTGGTCCCTTCCCTCTGACGAGGCCCTCTGAGCTCCAGCACCTTGCAGTGTGGAGACAGCCCCTGCCAGCAACCTCCTCTCCAAGGAGGCCTCAACCGAGGCCTAGGCCCAGGGGAAAGGCACCAGCGGAGATGAGCCAGTGGAGGCGCCCGGGCATGTCTGGACCCAGTCCCCGCAGCCTGCCCCTTGGTGGGGCAGTACCCCCGGAGGCCAGGAAGGTCTGGGCAAGGCTGCGAGGGGCAGGGGCCCTGCTGGGTCGTGCCCTTGGCCTGTGGGGCGTCTGAGCGCAACCGGCACTCTCCCGCTGGAAGACCTCCCCGTCTGCCTCCAAAGGCCGGTTTGCAAGCACTCCCGCCCGCTGTTCCCGCCAGGCACGCACAATGCTCCCAAGCCCGGGAGAAAAGCGCTTCGGGGTGGTGCTCTCTCCGGGCCCTTGCCCCTGAGCCTGGGGGCCAGGCAGTTGGAACACACTCCCAGGCCAATGCAGAACGACATGCACACGTCTGTTCCTGCCCCCTACACCGGCAGAGAGCTCGGGGGAGCCAGAGACTGCCAGGCTGCTGCTGGGCTGGCTGCCTGTGTGGGACGGGGCAGAGCCGACCTAGGGGCAAGTTGGGCCTCTTGCTCTCCCTGCTGCCCTGAGGCTGCTGGGTCAAAGAGGTCTTGGGTATCCAGCCCTTTGCTGGTCCCTTCCCTCTGACGAGGCCCTCTGAGCTCCAGCACCTTGCAGTGTGGAGACAGCCCCTGCCAGCAACCTCCTCTCCAAAGAGGCCTCAACCGAGGCCTACGCCCAGGGGAAAAGCACCAGCAGGGATGATCCTGGGGAGGCGCACGGACATGTCTGGACCCAGTCCCCGCAGCCTGCCCCTTGGTGGGGCAGTACCCCCGGAGGCCAGGAAGGTCTGGGCAAGGCTGGCCAGGGGCAGGGTCCCTGCTGGGTCCTGCCCCTGGCCTGTGAGGCCTCTGAGCACAACCGGCCCTCTCCCACTGGAAGACCTCCCCGGCTGCCTCCAAAGTCCTGTTTGCAAACACTCCCGCCCGCTGTTCACGCCAGGCTCGCACAATGCTCCCAAGCCCGGGAGAAAAGCGCTTCGGGGTGGTGCTCTCTCCGGGCCCTTGCCCCTGAGCCTGGGGGCCAGGCAGTGGGTCCACACTCCCAGACCAAGGCAGAACCACATGCACACGTCTGTTCCTGACCCCTGCACCGGCAGAGAGCTCTGGGGAGCCAGAGTCTGTCAGGCAGGTGCTGGGCTGGCCGCCGGTGTGGGAAGGGGCAGAGCCGCCCTAGGGGCAAGTTGGGCCTCTTGCTCTCCCTGCTGCCCTGAGGCTGCTGGGCCAAAGACGTCTTGGGCATCCAGCCCCTTACTGGTCCCTTCCCTCTGACGAGGCCCTCTGAGCTCCAGCACCTTGCAGTGTGGAGACAGCCCCTGCCAGCAACCTCCTCTCCAAGGAGGCCTCAACCGAGGCCTAGGCCCAGGGGAAAGGCACCAGCGGGGATGAGCCTGGGGAGGCGCCCGGGGATATCTGGACCCAGTCCCCGCAGCCTGCCCCTTGGTGGGGCAGTTCCCCCGGAGGCCAGGAAGGTCTGGGCAAGGCTGGCCAGTGTCAGGGGCCCTGCTGGGTCCTGCCCCTGGCCTGTGGGGCCTCTGAGCACAACCGGCCCTCTCCCACTGGAAGACCTCCCCGGCTGCCTCCAAAGTCCTGTTTGCAAGCACTCCCGCCCACTGTTCCCGCCAGGCGCGCACAATGCTCCAAAGCCCGGGAGAAAAGCGCTTCGGGGTGGTGGTCTCTCCGGGCCCTTGCCCCTGAGCCTGGGGGCCAGGCAGGGGATCCACAGTCCCAGGCCAAGGCACAACAACATGCACACGTCTGTTCCTGCCCCCTCCACCGGCAGAGAGCTGGGGGGAGACAGAGTATGTCAGGCAGCTGCTGGGCTGGCCGCCTGTGTGGGAAGGGGCAGAGCCGACCTAGGGGCAAGTTGGGCCTCTTGCTCTCCCTGCTGCCCTGAGGCTGCTGGGCCAAAGAGGTCTTGGGCATCCAGCCCCTTGCTGGTCCCTTCCCTCTGACGAGGCCCTCTGAGCTCCAGCACCTTGCAGTGTGGAGACAGCCCCTGCCAGCAACCTCCTCTCCAAGGAGGCCTCAACCGAGGCCTAGGCACAGGGGAAAGGCACCAGCGGGGATGAGCCAGTGGAGGCGCACGGGCATATCAGGACCCAGTCCCTGCAGCCTGCCCCTTGGTGGGGCAGTACCCCCGGAGGCCAGGAAGGTCTGGGCAAGGCTGGCCAGGGGCAGGGTCCCTGCTGGGTCCTGCCCCTGGCCTGTGGGGCCTCTGAGCACAACCGGCCCTCTCCCACTGGAAGACCTCCCCGGCTGCCTCCAAAGGCGGGTTTGCCAACACTCCCGCCCGCTGTTCCCGCCAGGCACGCACAACGCTCCCAAGGCCAGGAGAAAAGCGCTTCGGGGTGTTGCTCTCTCCGGGCACTTGCCCCTGAGCCTGGGGTCCAGGCAGTGGGTCCACACTCCCAGACCAAGGCAGAACCACATGCACACGTCTGTTCCTGACCCCTGCACCGGCAGAGAGCTCGGGGGAGCCAGAGTCTGTCAGGCAGCTGCTGGGTTGGCTGCCTGTGTGGGAAGGGGCAGAGCCGACCTAGGGGCAAGTTGGGCCTCTTGCTCTCCCTGCTGCCCTGAGGCTGCTGGGCCAAAGAGGTCTTGGGCATCCAGCCCCTTGCTGGTCCCTTCCCGCTGACGAGGCCCTCTGAGCTCCAGCACCTTGCAGTGTGGAGACAGCCCCTGCCAGCAACCTCCTCTCCAAGGAGGCCTCAACCGAGGCCTAGGCCCAGGGGAAAGGCACCAGCGGGGATGAGCCTGGGGAGGCGCCCGGGCATCTCTGGACCCAGGCCCCGCAGCCTGCCCCTTAGTGGGGCAGTACCCACGGAGGCCAGGAAGGTCTGGGCAAGGCTGGCCAGGGGCAGGGGCCCTGCTGCGTCCTGCCCCTGGCCTGTGGGGCCTCTGAGCACAACCGGCCCTCTCCCACTGGAAGACCTCCCCGGCTGCCTCCAAGGCCGGTTTGCAAGCGCTCCCGCCCACTGTTCCCAGCAGGCGTGCACAATGCTCCCAAGCCCGGGAGAAAAGCGCTTCAGGGTGGTGCTCTCTCCGGGCCCTTGCCCCTGAGCCTGGGGGCAAGGCAGGGTGTCCACACTCCCAGGACAAGGCAGAACCACATGCACACGTCTGATCTGCCCCCTGCACCGGCAGAGAGCTCGGGGGAGCCAGAGTCTGTCAGGCAGCTGCTGGGCTGGCCGCCTGTGTGCGAAGGGGCAGAGCCGACCTAGGGGCAAGTTGGGCCTCTTGCTCTCCCTGCTGCCCTGAGGCTGCTGGGCCAAAGAGGTCTTGGGCATCCAGCCCCTTGCTGGTCCCTTCCCTCTGACGAGGCCCTCTGAGCTCCAGCACCTTTCAGTGTGGAGACAGCCCCTGCCAGCAACCTCCTCTCCAAGGAGGCCTCAACCGAGGCCTAGGCCCAGGGGAAAGGCACCACCGGGGATGAGCCTGGGGAGGCGCCCGGGCATGTCTGGACCCAGTCCCCGCAGCCTGCCCCTTGGTGGGGCAGTACCCCCGGAGGCCAGGAAGGTCTGGGCAAGGCTGCCAGGGGCAGGGACACTGCTGGGTCCTGCCCCTGGCCTGTGGGGCGTCTGAGCACAACCGGCACTCTCCCGCTGGAAGACCTCCCCGTCTGCCTCGAAAGGCCGGTTTGCAAGCACTCGTGCGCGCTGTTCCCGCCAGGCACGCACAATGCTCCCAAGCCCGGGAGAAAAGCGCTTCGGGGTGGTGCTCTCTCCGGGCCCTTGCCCCTGAGCCTGGGGGCAAGGCATGGGGAACACACTCCCAGGCCAAGGCAGAACCACATGCCCACGTCTGTTCCTGTCCCCTGCACCGGCAGAGAGCTTGGGGGAGCCAGAGTCTGTCAGGCAGCTGCTGGGTTGGCCGCCTGTGTGGGAAGGGGCAGAGCCGCCCTAGGGGCAAGTTGGGCCTCTTGCTCTCCCTGCTGCCCTGAGGCTGCTGGGCCAAAGACGTCTTGGGCATCCAGCCCCTTACTGGTCCCTTCCCTCTGACGAGGCCCTCTGAGCTCCAGCACCTTGCAGTGTGGAGACAGCCCCTGCCAGCAACCTCCTCTCCAAGGAGGCCTCAACCGAGGCCTAGGCCCAGGGGAAAGGCACCAGCGGGGATGAGCCAGGGGAGGCGCCCGAGCATGTCTGGACCCAGTCCCCGCAGCCTGCCCCTTGGTGGGGCAGTACCCCCGGAGGCCAGGAAGGTCTGGGTAAGACTGGCCAGGGGCAGGGGCCCTGCTGGGTCCTGCCCCTGGCCTGTGGGGCCTCTGAGCACAACCGGCCCTCTCCCACTAGAAGACCTCCCCGGCTGCCTCCAAAGGCCGGTTTGCAAGCGCTCCCGGCCACTGTTACCAGCAGGCGGGCACAATGCTCCTAAGCCCGGAAGAAAAGCGCTTCAGGGTGGTGCTCTCTCTGGGCCCTTGCCCCTGAGCCTGGGGGCAAGGCAGGGTGTCCACACTCCCAGGCCAAGGCAGAACCACATGCACACGTCTGACCTGCCCCCTGCACCGGCAGAGAGCTCGGGGGAGCCAGAGTCTGTCAGGCAGCTGCTGGGCTGGCCGCCTGTGTGGGAAGTGGCAGAGCCGACCTAGGGGCAAGTTGGGCCTCTTGCTCTCCCTGCTGCCCTGAGGCTGCTGGGCCAAAGAGGTCTTGGGCATCCAGCCCCTTGCTGGTCCCTTCCCTCTGACGAGGCCCTCTGAGCTCCAGCACCTTGCAGTGTGGAGACAGCCCCTGCCAGCAACCTCCTCTCCAAGGAGGCCTCAACCGAGGCCTAGGCCCAGGGGAAAGGCACCAGCGGGGATGAGCCTGGGGAGGCGCCCGGGCATGTCTGGACCCAGTCCCCGCAGCCTGCCCCTTGGTGGGGCAGTACCCCCGGAGGCCAGGAAGGTCTGGGCAAGGCTGGCCAGGGGCAGGGGCCCTGCTGGGTCCTGCCCCTGGCCTGTGGGGTCTCTGAGCACAACCGGCCCTCTCCCACTGGAAGAACTCCCCGGCTGCCTCCAAAGGCCAGTTTGCCAACACTCCCGCCCGCTGTTCCCGCCAGGCACGCACAATGCTCCCAAGCCCGGGAGAAAAGCGCTTCGGGGTGGTGCTCTCCTCGGGCCCTTGCCCCTGAGCCTGGGGGCCAGGCAGTTGGTCCACACTCCCAGACCAAGGCAGAACCACATGCACACGTCTGTTCCTGACCCCTGCACCGGCAGAGAGCTCGGGGGAGCCAGAATCTGTCAGGCAGCTGCTGGGCTGGCCGCCTGTGTGGGAAGGGGCAGAGCCGACCTAGGGGCAAGTTGGGCCTCTTCCTCTCCCTGCTGCCCTGAGGCTGCTGGGCCAAAGAGGTCTTGGGCATCCAGCCACTTGCTGGTCCCTTCCCTCTGACGAGGCCCTCTGAGCTCCAGCACCTTGCAGTGTGGAGACAGCCCCTGCCAGCAACATCCTCTCCAAGGAGGCCTCAACCGAGGCCTAGGCCCAGGGGAAAGGCACCAGCGGGGATGAGCCTGGGGAGGCGCCCGGGCATGTCTGGACCCAGTCCCCGCAGCCTGCCCCTTGGTGGGGCAGTTCCCCCGGAGGCCAGGAAGGTCTGGGCAAGGCTGGCCAGGGGCAGGGGCCCTGCTGGGTCCTCCCCATGGCCTGTGGGGCCTCTGAGCACAACCGGCCCTCTCCCACTGGAAGACCTCCCCGGCTGCCTCCAAAGGCCAGTTTGCCAACACTCCTGCCCGCTCTTCCCGCCAGGCACGCACAATGCTCCCAAGCCCGGGAGAAAAGCGCTTCGGGGTGGTGGTCTCTCCGGGCCCTTGCCCCTGAGCCTGGGGGCCAGGCAGGGGATCCACAGTCCCAGGCCAAGGCACAACAACATGCACACGTCTGTTCCTGCCCCCTCCACCGGCAGAGAGCTGGGGGGAGCCAGAGTCTGTCAGGCAGCTGCTGGGCTGGCCGCCTGTGTGGGAAGGGGCAGAGCCGACCTAGGGGCAAGTTGGGCCTCTTGCTCTCCCTGCTGCCCTGAGGCTGCTGGGCCAAAGAGGTCTTGGGCATCCAGCCCCTTGCTGGTCCCTTCCCTCTGACGAGGCCCTCTGAGCTCCAGCACCTTGCAGTGTGGAGACAGCCCCTGCCAGCAACCTCCTCTCCAAGGAGGCATCAACCGAGGCCTATGCCCAGGGGAAAGGCACCAGCGGGGATGAGCCTGGGGAGGTGCCCAGGCATGTCTGGACCCAGTCCCCGCAGCCTGCCCCTCGGTGGGGCAGTACCCCCGGAGGCCAGGAAGGTCTGGGCAAGGCTGGCCAGGGGCAGGGGCCCTGCTGGGTCCTGCCCCTGGCCTGTGGGGCCTCTGAGCACAACCGGCCCTCTCCCACTGGAAGAACTCCCCGGCTGACTCCAAGGGCCAGTTTGCCAACACTCCCGCCCGCTGTTCCCGCCAGGCACGCACAATGCTCCTAAGCCCGGAAGAAAAGCGCTTCAGGGTGGTGCTCTCTCTGGGCCCTTGCCCCTGAGCCTGGGGGCAAGGCAGGGTGTCCACACTCCCAGGCCAAGGCAGAACCACATGCACACGTCTGACCTGCCCCCTGCACCGGCAGAGAGCTCGGGGGAGCCAGAGTCTGTCAGGCAGCTGCTGGGCTGGCCGCCTGTGTGGGAAGTGGCAGAGCCGACCTAGGGGCAAGTTGGGCCTCTTGCTCTCCCTGCTGCCCTGAGGCTGCTGGGCCAAAGAGGTCTTGGGCATCCAGCCCCTTGCTGGTCCCTTCCCTCTGACGAGGCCCTCTGAGCTCCAGCACCTTGCAGTGTGGAGACAGCCCCTGCCAGCAACCTCCTCTCCAAGGAGGCCTCAACCGAGGCCTAGGCCCAGGGGAAAGGCACCAGCGGGGATGAGCCTGGGGAGGCGCCCGGGCATGTCTGGACCCAGTCCCCGCAGCCTGCCCCTTGGTGGGGCAGTACCCCCAGAGGCCAGGAAGGTCTGGGCAAGGCTGGCCAGGGGCAGGGTCCCTGCTGGGTCCTGCCCCTGGCCTGTGGGGTCTCTGAGCACATCCGGCCCTCTCCCACTGGAAGAACTCCCCGGCTGCCTCCAAAGGCCAGTTTGCCAACACTCCCGCCCGCTGTTCCCGCCAGGCACGCACAATGCTCCCAAGCCCGAGAGAAAAGCGCTTCGGGGTGGTGCTCTCCTCGGGCCCTTGCCCCTGAGCCTGGGGGCCAGGCAGTTGGTCCACACTCCCAGACCAAGGCAGAACCACATGCACACGTCTGTTCCTGACCCCTGCACCGGCAGAGAGCTCGGGGGAGCCAGAATCTGTCAGGCAGCTGCTGGGCTGGCCGCCTGTGTGGGAAGGGGCAGAGCCGACCTAGGGGCAAGTTGGGCCTCTTCCTCTCCCTGCTGCCCTGAGGCTGCTGGGCCAAAGAGGTCTTGGGCATCCAGCCACTTGCTGGTCCCTTCCCTCTGACGAGGCCCTCTGAGCTCCAGCACCTTGCAGTGTGGAGACAGCCCCTGCCAGCAACATCCTCTCCAAGGAGGCCTCAACCGAGGCCTAGGCCCAGGGGAAAGGCACCAGCGGGGATGAGCCTGGGGAGGCGCCCGGGCATGTCTGGACCCAGTCCCCGCAGCCTGCCCCTTGGTGGGGCAGTACCCCCGGAGGCCAGGAAGGTCTGGGCAAGGCTGGCCAGGGGCAGGGTCCCTGCTGGGTCCTGCCCCTGGCCTGTGAGGCCTCTGAGCACAACCGGCCCTCTCCCACTGGAAGACCTCCCCGGCTGCCTCCAAAGTCCTGTTTGCAAACACTCCCGCCCGCTGTTCACGCCAGGCTCGCACAATGCTCCCAAGCCCGGGAGAAAAGCGCTTCGGGGTGGTGCTCTCTCCGGGCCCTTGCCCCTGAGCCTGGGGGCCAGGCAGTGGGTCCACACTCCCAGACCAAGGCAGAACCACATGCACACGTCTGTTCCTGACCCCTGCACCGGCAGAGAGCTCTGGGGAGCCAGAGTCTGTCAGGCAGGTGCTGGGCTGGCCGCCGGTGTGGGAAGGGGCAGAGCCGCCCTAGGGGCAAGTTGGGCCTCTTGCTCTCCCTGCTGCCCTGAGGCTGCTGGGCCAAAGACGTCTTGGGCATCCAGCCCCTTACTGGTCCCTTCCCTCTGACGAGGCCCTCTGAGCTCCAGCACCTTGCAGTGTGGAGACAGCCCCTGCCAGCAACCTCCTCTCCAAGGAGGCCTCAACCGAGGCCTAGGCCCAGGGGAAAGGCACCAGCGGGGATGAGCCTGGGGAGGCGCCCGGGGATATCTGGACCCAGTCCCCGCAGCCTGCCCCTTGGTGGGGCAGTTCCCCCGGAGGACAGGAAGGTCTGGGCAAGGCTGGCCAGTGTCAGGGGCCCTGCTGGGTCCTGCCCCTGGCCTGTGGGGCCTCTGAGCACAACCGGCCCTCTCCCACTGGAAGACCTCCCCGGCTGCCTCCAAAGTCCTGTTTGCAAGCACTCCCGCCCACTGTTCCCGCCAGGCGCGCACAATGCTCCAAAGCCCGGGAGAAAAGCGCTTCGGGGTGGTGGTCTCTCCGGGCCCTTGCCCCTGAGCCTGGGGGCCAGGCAGGGGATCCACAGTCCCAGGCCAAGGCACAACAACATGCACACGTCTGTTCCTGCCCCCTCCACCGGCAGAGAGCTGGGGGGAGACAGAGTATGTCAGGCAGCTGCTGGGCTGGCCGCCTGTGTGGGAAGGGGCAGAGCCGACCTAGGGGCAAGTTGGGCCTCTTGCTCTCCCTGCTGCCCTGAGGCTGCTGGGCCAAAGAGGTCTTGGGCATCCAGCCCCTTGCTGGTCCCTTCCCTCTGACGAGGCCCTCTGAGCTCCAGCACCTTGCAGTGTGGAGACAGCCCCTGCCAGCAACCTCCTCTCCAAGGAGGCCTCAACCGAGGCCTAGGCACAGGGGAAAGGCACCAGCGGGGATGAGCCAGTGGAGGCGCACGGGCATATCAGGACCCAGTCCCTGCAGCCTGCCCCTTGGTGGGGCAGTACCCCCGGAGGCCAGGAAGGTCTGGGCAAGGCTGGCCAGGGGCAGGGTCCCTGCTGGGTCCTGCCCCTGGCCTGTGGGGCCTCTGAGCACAACCGGCCCTCTCCCACTGGAAGACCTCCCCGGCTGCCTCCAAAGGCGGGTTTGCCAACACTCCCGCCCGCTGTTCCCGCCAGGCACGCACAACGCTCCCAAGGCCAGGAGAAAAGCGCTTCGGGGTGTTGCTCTCTCCGGGCACTTGCCCCTGAGCCTGGGGTCCAGGCAGTGGGTCCACACTCCCAGACCAAGGCAGAACCACATGCACACGTCTGTTCCTGACCCCTGCACCGGCAGAGAGCTCGGGGGAGCCAGAGTCTGTCAGGCAGCTGCTGGGTTGGCTGCCTGTGTGGGAAGGGGCAGAGCCGACCTAGGGGCAAGTTGGGCCTCTTGCTCTCCCTGCTGCCCTGAGGCTGCTGGGCCAAAGAGGTCTTGGGCATCCAGCCCCTTGCTGGTCCCTTCCCGCTGACGAGGCCCTCTGAGCTCCAGCACCTTGCAGTGTGGAGACAGCCCCTGCCAGCAACCTCCTCTCCAAGGAGGCCTCAACCGAGGCCTAGGCCCAGGGGAAAGGCACCAGCGGGGATGAGCCTGGGGAGGCGCCCGGGCATCTCTGGACCCAGGCCCCGCAGCCTGCCCCTTAGTGGGGCAGTACCCACGGAGGCCAGGAAGGTCTGGGCAAGGCTGGCCAGGGGCAGGGGCCCTGCTGCGTCCTGCCCCTGGCCTGTGGGGCCTCTGAGCACAACCGGCCCTCTCCCACTGGAAGACCTCCCCGGCTGCCTCCAAGGCCGGTTTGCAAGCGCTCCCGCCCACTGTTCCCAGCAGGCGTGCACAATGCTCCCAAGCCCGGGAGAAAAGCGCTTCAGGGTGGTGCTCTCTCCGGGCCCTTGCCCCTGAGCCTGGGGGCAAGGCAGGGTGTCCACACTCCCAGGACAAGGCAGAACCACATGCACACGTCTGATCTGCCCCCTGCACCGGCAGAGAGCTCGGGGGAGCCAGAGTCTGTCAGGCAGCTGCTGGGCTGGCCGCCTGTGTGCGAAGGGGCAGAGCCGACCTAGGGGCAAGTTGGGCCTCTTGCTCTCCCTGCTGCCCTGAGGCTGCTGGGCCAAAGAGGTCTTGGGCATCCAGCCCCTTGCTGGTCCCTTCCCTCTGACGAGGCCCTCTGAGCTCCAGCACCTTTCAGTGTGGAGACAGCCCCTGCCAGCAACCTCCTCTCCAAGGAGGCCTCAACCGAGGCCTAGGCCCAGGGGAAAGGCACCACCGGGGATGAGCCTGGGGAGGCGCCCGGGCATGTCTGGACCCAGTCCCCGCAGCCTGCCCCTTGGTGGGGCAGTACCCCCGGAGGCCAGGAAGGTCTGGGCAAGGCTGCCAGGGGCAGGGACACTGCTGGGTCCTGCCCCTGGCCTGTGGGGCGTCTGAGCACAACCGGCACTCTCCCGCTGGAAGACCTCCCCGTCTGCCTCGAAAGGCCGGTTTGCAAGCACTCGTGCGCGCTGTTCCCGCCAGGCACGCACAATGCTCCCAAGCCCGGGAGAAAAGCGCTTCGGGGTGGTGCTCTCTCCGGGCCCTTGCCCCTGAGCCTGGGGGCAAGGCATGGGGAACACACTCCCAGGCCAAGGCAGAACCACATGCCCACGTCTGTTCCTGTCCCCTGCACCGGCAGAGAGCTTGGGGGAGCCAGAGTCTGTCAGGCAGCTGCTGGGTTGGCCGCCTGTGTGGGAAGGGGCAGAGCCGCCCTAGGGGCAAGTTGGGCCTCTTGCTCTCCCTGCTGCCCTGAGGCTGCTGGGCCAAAGACGTCTTGGGCATCCAGCCCCTTACTGGTCCCTTCCCTCTGACGAGGCCCTCTGAGCTCCAGCACCTTGCAGTGTGGAGACAGCCCCTGCCAGCAACCTCCTCTCCAAGGAGGCCTCAACCGAGGCCTAGGCCCAGGGGAAAGGCACCAGCGGGGATGAGCCAGGGGAGGCGCCCGAGCATGTCTGGACCCAGTCCCCGCAGCCTGCCCCTTGGTGGGGCAGTACCCCCGGAGGCCAGGAAGGTCTGGGTAAGACTGGCCAGGGGCAGGGGCCCTGCTGGGTCCTGCCCCTGGCCTGTGGGGCCTCTGAGCACAACCGGCCCTCTCCCACTAGAAGACCTCCCCGGCTGCCTCCAAAGGCCGGTTTGCAAGCGCTCCCGGCCACTGTTACCAGCAGGCGGGCACAATGCTCCTAAGCCCGGAAGAAAAGCGCTTCAGGGTGGTGCTCTCTCTGGGCCCTTGCCCCTGAGCCTGGGGGCAAGGCAGGGTGTCCACACTCCCAGGCCAAGGCAGAACCACATGCACACGTCTGACCTGCCCCCTGCACCGGCAGAGAGCTCGGGGGAGCCAGAGTCTGTCAGGCAGCTGCTGGGCTGGCCGCCTGTGTGGGAAGTGGCAGAGCCGACCTAGGGGCAAGTTGGGCCTCTTGCTCTCCCTGCTGCCCTGAGGCTGCTGGGCCAAAGAGGTCTTGGGCATCCAGCCCCTTGCTGGTCCCTTCCCTCTGACGAGGCCCTCTGAGCTCCAGCACCTTGCAGTGTGGAGACAGCCCCTGCCAGCAACCTCCTCTCCAAGGAGGCCTCAACCGAGGCCTAGGCCCAGGGGAAAGGCACCAGCGGGGATGAGCCTGGGGAGGCGCCCGGGCATGTCTGGACCCAGTCCCCGCAGCCTGCCCCTTGGTGGGGCAGTACCCCCGGAGGCCAGGAAGGTCTGGGCAAGGCTGGCCAGGGGCAGGGGCCCTGCTGGGTCCTGCCCCTGGCCTGTGGGGTCTCTGAGCACAACCGGCCCTCTCCCACTGGAAGAACTCCCCGGCTGCCTCCAAAGGCCAGTTTGCCAACACTCCCGCCCGCTGTTCCCGCCAGGCACGCACAATGCTCCCAAGCCCGGGAGAAAAGCGCTTCGGGGTGGTGCTCTCCTCGGGCCCTTGCCCCTGAGCCTGGGGGCCAGGCAGTTGGTCCACACTCCCAGACCAAGGCAGAACCACATGCACACGTCTGTTCCTGACCCCTGCACCGGCAGAGAGCTCGGGGGAGCCAGAATCTGTCAGGCAGCTGCTGGGCTGGCCGCCTGTGTGGGAAGGGGCAGAGCCGACCTAGGGGCAAGTTGGGCCTCTTCCTCTCCCTGCTGCCCTGAGGCTGCTGGGCCAAAGAGGTCTTGGGCATCCAGCCACTTGCTGGTCCCTTCCCTCTGACGAGGCCCTCTGAGCTCCAGCACCTTGCAGTGTGGAGACAGCCCCTGCCAGCAACATCCTCTCCAAGGAGGCCTCAACCGAGGCCTAGGCCCAGGGGAAAGGCACCAGCGGGGATGAGCCTGGGGAGGCGCCCGGGCATGTCTGGACCCAGTCCCCGCAGCCTGCCCCTTGGTGGGGCAGTTCCCCCGGAGGCCAGGAAGGTCTGGGCAAGGCTGGCCAGGGGCAGGGGCCCTGCTGGGTCCTCCCCATGGCCTGTGGGGCCTCTGAGCACAACCGGCCCTCTCCCACTGGAAGACCTCCCCGGCTGCCTCCAAAGGCCAGTTTGCCAACACTCCTGCCCGCTCTTCCCGCCAGGCACGCACAATGCTCCCAAGCCCGGGAGAAAAGCGCTTCGGGGTGGTGGTCTCTCCGGGCCCTTGCCCCTGAGCCTGGGGGCCAGGCAGGGGATCCACAGTCCCAGGCCAAGGCACAACAACATGCACACGTCTGTTCCTGCCCCCTCCACCGGCAGAGAGCTGGGGGGAGCCAGAGTCTGTCAGGCAGCTGCTGGGCTGGCCGCCTGTGTGGGAAGGGGCAGAGCCGACCTAGGGGCAAGTTGGGCCTCTTGCTCTCCCTGCTGCCCTGAGGCTGCTGGGCCAAAGAGGTCTTGGGCATCCAGCCCCTTGCTGGTCCCTTCCCTCTGACGAGGCCCTCTGAGCTCCAGCACCTTGCAGTGTGGAGACAGCCCCTGCCAGCAACCTCCTCTCCAAGGAGGCATCAACCGAGGCCTATGCCCAGGGGAAAGGCACCAGCGGGGATGAGCCTGGGGAGGTGCCCAGGCATGTCTGGACCCAGTCCCCGCAGCCTGCCCCTCGGTGGGGCAGTACCCCCGGAGGCCAGGAAGGTCTGGGCAAGGCTGGCCAGGGGCAGGGGCCCTGCTGGGTCCTGCCCCTGGCCTGTGGGGCCTCTGAGCACAACCGGCCCTCTCCCACTGGAAGAACTCCCCGGCTGACTCCAAGGGCCAGTTTGCCAACACTCCCGCCCGCTGTTCCCGCCAGGCACGCACAATGCTCCTAAGCCCGGAAGAAAAGCGCTTCAGGGTGGTGCTCTCTCTGGGCCCTTGCCCCTGAGCCTGGGGGCAAGGCAGGGTGTCCACACTCCCAGGCCAAGGCAGAACCACATGCACACGTCTGACCTGCCCCCTGCACCGGCAGAGAGCTCGGGGGAGCCAGAGTCTGTCAGGCAGCTGCTGGGCTGGCCGCCTGTGTGGGAAGTGGCAGAGCCGACCTAGGGGCAAGTTGGGCCTCTTGCTCTCCCTGCTGCCCTGAGGCTGCTGGGCCAAAGAGGTCTTGGGCATCCAGCCCCTTGCTGGTCCCTTCCCTCTGACGAGGCCCTCTGAGCTCCAGCACCTTGCAGTGTGGAGACAGCCCCTGCCAGCAACCTCCTCTCCAAGGAGGCCTCAACCGAGGCCTAGGCCCAGGGGAAAGGCACCAGCGGGGATGAGCCTGGGGAGGCGCCCGGGCATGTCTGGACCCAGTCCCCGCAGCCTGCCCCTTGGTGGGGCAGTACCCCCAGAGGCCAGGAAGGTCTGGGCAAGGCTGGCCAGGGGCAGGGTCCCTGCTGGGTCCTGCCCCTGGCCTGTGGGGTCTCTGAGCACATCCGGCCCTCTCCCACTGGAAGAACTCCCCGGCTGCCTCCAAAGGCCAGTTTGCCAACACTCCCGCCCGCTGTTCCCGCCAGGCACGCACAATGCTCCCAAGCCCGAGAGAAAAGCGCTTCGGGGTGGTGCTCTCCTCGGGCCCTTGCCCCTGAGCCTGGGGGCCAGGCAGTTGGTCCACACTCCCAGACCAAGGCAGAACCACATGCACACGTCTGTTCCTGACCCCTGCACCGGCAGAGAGCTCGGGGGAGCCAGAATCTGTCAGGCAGCTGCTGGGCTGGCCGCCTGTGTGGGAAGGGGCAGAGCCGACCTAGGGGCAAGTTGGGCCTCTTCCTCTCCCTGCTGCCCTGAGGCTGCTGGGCCAAAGAGGTCTTGGGCATCCAGCCACTTGCTGGTCCCTTCCCTCTGACGAGGCCCTCTGAGCTCCAGCACCTTGCAGTGTGGAGACAGCCCCTGCCAGCAACATCCTCTCCAAGGAGGCCTCAACCGAGGCCTAGGCCCAGGGGAAAGGCACCAGCGGGGATGAGCCTGGGGAGGCGCCCGGGCATGTCTGGACCCAGTCCCCGCAGCCTGCCCCTTGGTGGGGCAGTACCCCCGGAGGCCAGGAAGGTCTGGGCAAGGCTGGCCAGGGGCAGGGGCCCTGCTGGGTCCTCCCCATGGCCTGTGGCGCCTCTGAGCACAACCGGCCCTCTCCCACTGGAAGACCTCCCCGGCTGCCTCCAAAGGCCAGTTTGCCAACACTCCTGCCCGCTGTTCCCGCCAGGCACGCACAATGCTCCCAAGCCCGGGAGAAAAGCGCTTCGGGGTGGTGGTCTCTCCGGGCCCTTGCCCCTGAGCCTGGGGGCCAGGCAGGGGATCCACAGTCCCAGGCCAAGGCACAACAACATGCACACGTCTGTTCCTGCCCCCTCCACCGGCAGAGAGCTGGGGGGAGCCAGAGTCTGTCAGGCAGCTGCTGGGCTGGCCGCCTGTGTGGGAAGGGGCAGAGCCGACCTAGGGGCAAGTTGGGCCTCTTGCTCTCCCTGCTGCCCTGAGGTTGCTGGGCCAAAGACGTCTTGGGCATCCAGCCGCTTGCTGGTCCCTTCCCTCTGACGAGGCCCTCTGAGCTCCAGCACCTTGCAGTGTGGAGACAGACCCTGCCAGCAACCTCCTCTCCAAGGAGGCATCAACCGAGGCCTATGCCCAGGGGAAAGGCACCTTCGGGGATGAGCCTGGGGAGGTGCCCAGGCATGTCTGGACCCAGTCCCCGCAGCCTGCCCCTCGGTGGGGCAGTACCCCCGGAGGCCAGGAAGGTCTGGGCAAGGCTGGCCAGGGGCAGGGGCCCTGCTGGGTCCTGCCCCTGGCCTGTGGGGCCTCTGAGCACAACCGGCCCTCTCCCACTGGAAGAACTCCCCGGCTGACTCCAAGGGCCAGTTTGCCAACACTCCCGCCCGCTGTTCCCGCCAGGCACGCACAATGCTCCCAAGCCCGGGAGAAAAGCACTTCGGGGTGGTGTTCTCCTCGGGCCCTTGCCCCTGAGCCTGGGGGCCAGGCAGTTGGTCCACACTCCCAGACCAAGGCAGAACCACATGCACACGTCTGTTCCTGACCCCTGCACCGGCAGAGAGCTCGGGGGAGCCAGAGTCTGTCAGGCAGCTGCTGGGCTGGCCGCCTGTGTGGGAAGGGGCAGAGCCGACCTAGGGGCAAGTTGGGCCTCTTGCTCTCCCTGCTGCCCTGAGGCTGCTGGGCCAAAGACGTCTTGGGCATCCAGCCCCTTGCTGGTCCCTTCCCTCTGACGAGGCCCTCTGAGCTCTAGCACCTTGCAGTGTGGAGACAGCCCCTGCCAGCAACATCCTCTCCAAGGAGGCCTCAACGGAGGCCTAGGCCCAGGGGAAAGGCACCAGCGGGGATGAGCCTGGGGAGGCGCCCGGGCATGTCTGGACCCAGTCCCCGCAGCCTGCCCCTTGGTGGGGCAGTACCCCCGGAGGCCAGGAAGATCTGGGCAAGGCTGGCCAGGGGCAGGGGCCCTGCTGGGTCCTCCCCATGGCCTGTGGGGCCTCTGAGCACAACCGGCCCTCTCCCACTGGAAGACCTCCCCGGCTGCCTCCAAAGGCCAGTTTGCCAACACTCCTGCCCGCTCTTCCCGCCAGGCACGCACAATGCTCCCAAGCCCGGGAGAAAAGCGCTTCGGGGTGGTGCTCTCTCCGGGCCCTTGCCCCTGAGCCTGTGGGCAAGGCAGGGGGAACACACTCCCAGACCAAGGCAGAAACACATGCACACGTCTGTTCCTGTCCCCTGCACCCGCAGAGAGCTCGGGGGAGCCAGAGTCTCTCAGGCAGGTGCTGGGCTGGCCGCCTGTGTGGGAAGGGGCAGAGCCGACCTAGGGGCAAGTTGGGCCTCTTGCTCTCCCTGCTGCCCTGAGGCTGCAGGGCCAAAGACGTCTTGGGCATCCAGCCCCTTGCTGGTCCCTTCCCTCTGACGAGGCCCTCTGAGCTCCAGCACCTTGCAGTGTGGAGACAGCCCCTGCCAGCAATCTCCTCTCCAAGGAGGCCTCAACCGAGGCCTAGGCCCAGGGGAAAGGCACCAGCGGGGTTGAGCCAGGGGAGGCGCCCGGGCATGTCTGGACCCTGTCCCCGCAGCCTGCCCCTTGGTGGGGCAGTACCCCCGGAGGCCAGGAAGGTCTGGGCAAGGCTGGCCAGGGGCAGGGGCCCTGCTGGGTCCTGCCCCTGGCCTGTGGGGCCTCTGAGCACAACCGGCCCTCTCCCACTGGAAGACCTCCCCGGCTGCCTCCAAAGTCCTGTTTGCAAGCACTCCCGCCCACTGTTCCCGCCAGGCGCGCACAATGCTCCCAAGCCCGGGAGAAAAGCGCTTCGGGGTGGTGGTCTCTCCGGGCCCTTGCCCCTGAGCCTGGGGGCCAGGCAGGGGATCCACAGTCCCAGGCCAAGGCACAACAACATGCACACGTCTGTTCCTGCCCCCTCCACCGGCAGAGAGCTGGGGGGAGCCAGAGTCTGTCAGGCAGCTGCTGGGCTGGCCGCCTGTGTGGGAAGGGGCAGAGCCGACCTAGGGGCAAGTTGGGCCTCTTGCTCTCCCTGCTGCCCTGAGGCTGCTGGGCCAAAGAGGTCTTGGGCATCCAGCCCCTTGCTGGTCCCTTCCCTCTGACGAGGCCCTCTGAGCTCCAGCACCTTGCAGTGTGGAGACAGCCCCTGCCAGCAACCTCCTCTCCAAGGAGGCCTCAACCGAGGCCTAGGCCCAGGGGAAAGGCACCAGCGGGGATGAGCCTGGGGAGGCGCCCGGGCATGTCTGGACCCAGTCCCCGCAGCCTGCCCCTTGGTGGGGCAGTACCCCCAGAGGCCAGGAAGGTCTGGGCAAGGCTGGCCAGGGGCAGGGTCCCTGCTGGGTCCTGCCCCTGGCCTGTGGGGTCTCTGAGCACATCCGGCCCTCTCCCACTGGAAGAACTCCCCGGCTGCCTCCAAAGGCCAGTTTGCCAACACTCCCGCCCGCTGTTCCCGCCAGGCACGCACAATGCTCCCAAGCCCGAGAGAAAAGCGCTTCGGGGTGGTGCTCTCCTCGGGCCCTTGCCCCTGAGCCTGGGGTCCAGGCAGTGGGTCCACACTCCCAGACCAAGGCAGAACCACATGCACACGTCTGTTCCTGACCCCTGCACCGGCAGAGAGCTCGGGGGAGCCAGAGTCTGTCAGGCAGCTGCTGGGTTGGCTGCCTGTGTGGGAAGGGGCAGAGCCGACCTAGGGGCAAGTTGGGCCTCTTGCTCTCCCTGCTGCCCTGAGGCTGCTGGGCCAAAGAGGTCTTGGGCATCCAGCCCCTTGCTGGTCCCTTCCCTCTGACGAGGCCCTCTGAGCTCCAGCACCTTGCAGTGTGGAGACAGCCCCTGCCAGCAACCTCCTCTCCAAGGAGGCATCAACCGAGGCCTATGCCCAGGGGAAAGGCACCAGCGGGGATGAGCCTGGGGAGGCGCCCAGGCATGTCTGGACCCAGTCCCCGCAGCCTGCCCCTTGGTGGGGCAGTACCCCCGGAGGCCAGGAAGGTCTGGGCAAGGCTGGCCAGGGGCAGGGGACCTGCTGGGTCCTGCCCCTGGCCTGTGAGGCCTCTGAGCACAACCGGCCCTCTCCCACTGGAAGACCTCCCCGGCTGCCTCCAAAGTCCTCTTTGCAAACACTCCCGCCCGCTGTTCACGCCAGGCTCGCACAATGATCCCAAGCCCGTGAGGAAAGCGCTTCGGGGTGGTGCTCTCTCCGGGCCCTTGCCCCTGAGCCTGGGGCAAGGCAGGGGGAACACACTCCCAGGCCAAGGCAGAACCTCATGCCCACGTCTGTTCCTGTCCCCTGCACCGGCAGAGAGCTTGGGGGAGCCAGAGTCTGTCAGGCAGCTGCTGGGTTGGCCGCCTGTGTGGGAAGGGGCAGAGCCGCCCTAGGGGCAAGTTGGGCCTCTTGCTCTCCCTGCTGCCCTGAGGCTGCTGGGCCAAAGACGTCTTGGGCATCCAGCCCCTTACTGGTCCCTTCCCTCTGACGAGGCCCTCTGAGCTCCAGCACCTTGCAGTGTGGAGACAGCCCCTGCCAGCAACCTCCTCTCCAAGGAGGCCTCAACCGAGGCCTAGGCCCAGGGGAAAGGCACCAGCGGGGATGAGCCTGGGGAGGCGCCCGGGCATGTCTGGACCCAGGCCCCGCAGCCTGCCCCTTGGTGGGGCAGTACCCCCGGAGGCCAGGAAGGTCTGGGCAAGGCTGGCCAGGGGCAGGGGCCCTGCTGCGTCCTGCCCCTGGCCTGTGGGGCCTCTGAGCACAACCGGCCCTCTCCCACTGGAAGACCTCCCCGGCTGCCTCCAAAGTCCTGTTTGCAAACACTCCCGCCCGCTGTTCACGCCAGGCTCGCACAATGCTCCCAAGCCCGTGAGGAAAGCGCTTCAGGGTGGTGCTCTCTCCGGGCCCTTGCCCCTGAGCCTGGGGGCAAGGCAGGGTGTCCACACTCCCAGGACAAGGCAGAACCACATGCACACGTCTGATCTGCCCCCTGCACCGGCAGAGAGCTCGGGGGAGCCAGAGTCTGTCAGGCAGCTGCTGGGCTGGCCGCCTGTGTGGGAAGGGGCAGAGCCAACCTAGGGGCAAGTTGGGCCTCTTGCTCTCCCTGCTGCCCTGAGGCTGCTGGGCCAAAGAGGTCTTGGGCATCCAGCCCCTTGCTGGTCCCTTCCCTCTGACGAGGCCTTCTGAGCTCCAGCACCTTGCAGTGTGGAGACAGCTCCTGCCAGCAACCTCCTCTCCAAGGAGGCCTCAACCGAGGCCTAGGCCCAGGGGAAAGGCACCAGCGGGGATGAGCCTGGGGAGGCGCCCGGGCATGTCTGGACCCAGTCCCCGCAGCCTGCCCCTTGGTGGGGCAGTACCCCCGGAGGCCAGGAAGGTCTCGGCAAGGCTGCCAGGGGCAGGGACACTGCTGGGTCCTGCCCCTGGTCTGTGGGGCGTCTGAGCACAACCGGCACTCTCCCGCTGGAAGACCTCCCCGTCTGCCTCGAAAGGCCGGTTTGCAAGCACTCCCGCCCGATGTTCCCGCCAGGCACGCACAACGCTCCCAAGGCCAGGAGAAAAGCGCTTCGGGGTGTTGCTCTCTCCGGGCCCTTGCCCCTGAGCCTGGGGTCCAGGCAGTGGGTCCACACTCCCAAACCAAGGCAGAACCACATGCACACGTCTGTTCCTGACCCCTGCACCGGCAGAGAGCTCGGGGGAGCCAGAGTCTGTCAGGCAGCTGCTGGGTTGGCTGCCTGTGTGGGAAGGGGCAGAGCCGACCTAGGGGCAAGTTGGGCCTCTTGCTCTCCCTGCTGCCCTGAGGCTGCTGGGCCAAAGAGGTCTTGGGCATCCAGCCCCTTGCTGGTCCCTTCCCGCTGACGAGGCCCTCTGAGCTCCAGCACCTTGCAGTGTGGAGACAGCCCCTGCCAGCAATCTCCTCTCCAAGGAGGCCTCAACCGAGGCCTATGCCCAGGGGAAAGGCACCAGCGGGGATGAGCCTGGGGAGGCGCCCAGGCATGTCTGGACCCAGTCCCCGCAGCCTGCCCCTTGGTGGGGCAGTACCCCCGGAGGCCAGGAAGGTCTGGGCAAGGCTGGCCAGGGGCAGGGGACCTGCTGGGTCCTGCCCCTGGCCTGTGAGGCCTCTGAGCACAACCGGCCCTCTCCCACTGGAAGACCTCCACGGCTGCCTCCAAAGTCCTGTTTGCAAACACTCCCGCCCGCTGTTCACGCCAGGCTCGCACAATGCTCCCAAGCCCGGGAGAAAAGCGCTTCGGGGTCGTGCTCTCTCCGGGCCCTTGCCCCTGAGCCTGGGGGCAAGGCAGGGGGAACACACTCCCAGGCCAAGGCAGAACCACATGCCCACGTCTGTTCCTGTCCCCTGCACCGGCAGAGAGCTTGGGGGAGCCAGAGTCTGTCAGGCAGCTGCTGGGTTGGCCGCCTGTGTGGGAAGGGGCAGAGCCGCCCTAGGGGCAAGTTGGGCCTCTTGCTCTCCCTGCTGCCCTGAGGCTGCTGGGCCAAAGACGTCTTGGGCATCCAGCCCCTTACTGGTCCCTTCCCTCTGACGAGGCCCTCTGAGCTCCAGCACCTTGCAGTGTGGAGACAGCCCCTGCCAGCAACCTCCTCTCCAAGGAGGCCTCAACCGAGGCCTAGGCCCAGGGGAAAGGCACCAGCGGGGATGAGCCTGGGGAGGCGCCCGGGCATGTCTGGACCCAGGCCCCGCAGCCTGCCCCTTGGTGAGGCAGTACCCCCGGAGGCCAGGAAGGTCTGGGCAAGGCTGGCCAGGGGCAGGTGCCCTGCTGCGTCCTGCCCCTGGCCTGTGGGGCCTCTGAGCACAACCGGCCCTCTCCCACTGGAAGACCTCCCCGGCTGCCTCCAAAGGCTGGTTTGCAAGCACTCAATCCCGCTGTTCACGCCAGCTGCGCACAATGCTCCCAAGCCCGGGAGAAAAGCATTTTGGGGTGGTGCTCACTCCGGGCTTTGGAAGACCTCCCCGGCTGCCTCCAAGGCCGGTTTGCAAGCACTTCTGCCTGCTGTTCCCGCCACCCGCGCACAATGCTCCCAAGCCCGGGAGAAAAGCGTTTCGGGGTGGTGTTCTCTCTGGACCCAAGAAAGACCTCCCGGGCTGCCCCCAAATGCCGGTTTGCAAGCACTCCCACTCACTGTTCCCGCCATCCGTGCAAATGCTCCAAGCCCAGGAGAAAAGCCCTTCAGGGTGGTGCTCTCTCCCGGCCCTTGGAAGACCTCCCCGGCTGCCTCCAAAGTCCTGTTTGCAAGCACTCCCGCCCACTGTTCCCGCCAGGCGCGCACAATGCTCCCAAGCCCGGGAGAAAAGCGCTTCGGGGTGGTGGTCTCTCCGGGCCCTTGCCCCTGAGCCTGGGGGCCAGGCAGGGGATCCACAGTCCCAGGCCAAGGCACAACAACATGCACACGTCTGTTCCTGCCCCCTCCACCGGCAGAGAGCTGGGGGGAGCCAGAGTCTGTCAGGCAGCTGCTGGGCTGGCCGCCTGTGTGGGAAGGGGCAGAGCCGACCTAGGGGCAAGTTGGGCCTCTTGCTCTCCCTGCTGCCCTGAGGCTGCTGGGCCAAAGAGGTCTTGGGCATCCAGCCCCTTGCTGGTCCCTTCCCTCTGACGAGGCCCTCTGAGCTCCAGCACCTTGCAGTGTGGAGACAGCCCCTGCCAGCAACCTCCTCTCCAAGGAGGCCTCAACCGAGGCCTAGGCCCAGGGGAAAGGCACCAGCGGGGATGAGCCTGGGGAGGCGCCCGGGCATGTCTGGACCCAGTCCCCGCAGCCTGCCCCTTGGTGGGGCAGTACCCCCAGAGGCCAGGAAGGTCTGGGCAAGGCTGGCCAGGGGCAGGGTCCCTGCTGGGTCCTGCCCCTGGCCTGTGGGGTCTCTGAGCACATCCGGCCCTCTCCCACTGGAAGAACTCCCCGGCTGCCTCCAAAGGCCAGTTTGCCAACACTCCCGCCCGCTGTTCCCGCCAGGCACGCACAATGCTCCCAAGCCCGAGAGAAAAGCGCTTCGGGGTGGTGCTCTCCTCGGGCCCTTGCCCCTGAGCCTGGGGTCCAGGCAGTGGGTCCACACTCCCAGACCAAGGCAGAACCACATGCACACGTCTGTTCCTGACCCCTGCACCGGCAGAGAGCTCGGGGGAGCCAGAGTCTGTCAGGCAGCTGCTGGGTTGGCTGCCTGTGTGGGAAGGGGCAGAGCCGACCTAGGGGCAAGTTGGGCCTCTTGCTCTCCCTGCTGCCCTGAGGCTGCTGGGCCAAAGAGGTCTTGGGCATCCAGCCCCTTGCTGGTCCCTTCCCTCTGACGAGGCCCTCTGAGCTCCAGCACCTTGCAGTGTGGAGACAGCCCCTGCCAGCAACCTCCTCTCCAAGGAGGCATCAACCGAGGCCTATGCCCAGGGGAAAGGCACCAGCGGGGATGAGCCTGGGGAGGCGCCCAGGCATGTCTGGACCCAGTCCCCGCAGCCTGCCCCTTGGTGGGGCAGTACCCCCGGAGGCCAGGAAGGTCTGGGCAAGGCTGGCCAGGGGCAGGGGACCTGCTGGGTCCTGCCCCTGGCCTGTGAGGCCTCTGAGCACAACCGGCCCTCTCCCACTGGAAGACCTCCCCGGCTGCCTCCAAAGTCCTCTTTGCAAACACTCCCGCCCGCTGTTCACGCCAGGCTCGCACAATGATCCCAAGCCCGTGAGGAAAGCGCTTCGGGGTGGTGCTCTCTCCGGGCCCTTGCCCATGAGCCTGGGGCAAGGCAGGGGGAACACACTCCCAGGCCAAGGCAGAACCTCATGCCCACGTCTGTTCCTGTCCCCTGCACCGGCAGAGAGCTTGGGGGAGCCAGAGTCTGTCAGGCAGCTGCTGGGTTGGCCGCCTGTGTGGGAAGGGGCAGAGCCGCCCTAGGGGCAAGTTGGGCCTCTTGCTCTCCCTGCTGCCCTGAGGCTGCTGGGCCAAAGACGTCTTGGGCATCCAGCCCCTTACTGGTCCCTTCCCTCTGACGAGGCCCTCTGAGCTCCAGCACCTTGCAGTGTGGAGACAGCCCCTGCCAGCAACCTCCTCTCCAAGGAGGCCTCAACCGAGGCCTAGGCCCAGGGGAAAGGCACCAGCGGGGATGAGCCTGGGGAGGCGCCCGGGCATGTCTGGACCCAGGCCCCGCAGCCTGCCCCTTGGTGGGGCAGTACCCCCGGAGGCCAGGAAGGTCTGGGCAAGGCTGGCCAGGGGCAGGGGCCCTGCTGCGTCCTGCCCCTGGCCTGTGGGGCCTCTGAGCACAACCGGCCCTCTCCCACTGGAAGACCTCCCCGGCTGCCTCCAAAGTCCTGTTTGCAAACACTCCCGCCCGCTGTTCACGCCAGGCTCGCACAATGCTCCCAAGCCCGTGAGGAAAGCGCTTCAGGGTGGTGCTCTCTCCGGGCCCTTGCCCCTGAGCCTGGGGGCAAGGCAGGGTGTCCACACTCCCAGGACAAGGCAGAACCACATGCACACGTCTGATCTGCCCCCTGCACCGGCAGAGAGCTCGGGGGAGCCAGAGTCTGTCAGGCAGCTGCTGGGCTGGCCGCCTGTGTGGGAAGGGGCAGAGCCAACCTAGGGGCAAGTTGGGCCTCTTGCTCTCCCTGCTGCCCTGAGGCTGCTGGGCCAAAGAGGTCTTGGGCATCCAGCCCCTTGCTGGTCCCTTCCCTCTGACGAGGCCTTCTGAGCTCCAGCACCTTGCAGTGTGGAGACAGCTCCTGCCAGCAACCTCCTCTCCAAGGAGGCCTCAACCGAGGCCTAGGCCCAGGGGAAAGGCACCAGCGGGGATGAGCCTGGGGAGGCGCCCGGGCATGTCTGGACCCAGTCCCCGCAGCCTGCCCCTTGGTGGGGCAGTACCCCCGGAGGCCAGGAAGGTCTCGGCAAGGCTGCCAGGGGCAGGGACACTGCTGGGTCCTGCCCCTGGTCTGTGGGGCGTCTGAGCACAACCGGCACTCTCCCGCTGGAAGACCTCCCCGTCTGCCTCCAAAGGCGGGTTTGCCAACACTCCCGCCTGCTGTTCCCGCCAGGCACGCACAATGCTCCCAAGGCCAGGAGAAAAGCGCTTCGGGGTGTTGCTCTCTCCGGGCCTTTGCCCCTGAGCCTGGGGTCCAGGCAGTGGGTCCACACTCCCAGACCAAGGCAGAACCACATGCACACGTCTGTTCCTGACCCCTGAACCGGCAGAGAGCTCGGGGGAGCCAGAGTCTATCAGGCAGCTGCTGGGTTGGCTGCCTGTGTGGGAAGGGGCAGAGCCGACCTAGGGGCAAGTTGGGCCTCTTGCTCTCCCTGCTGCCCTGAGGCTGCTGGGCCAAAGAGGTCTTGGGCATCCAGCCCCTTGCTGGTCCCTTCCCGCTGACGAGGCCCTCTGAGCTCCAGCACCTTGCAGTGTGGAGACAGCCCCTGCCAGCAACCTCCTCTCCAAGGAGGCATCAACCGAGGCCTATGCCCAGGGGAAAGGCACCAGCGGGGATGAGCCTGGGGAGGCGCCCAGGCATGTCGGGACCCAGTCCCCGCAGCCTGCCCCTTGGTGGGGCAGTACCCCCGGAGGCCAGGAAGGTCTGGGCAAGGCTGGCCAGGGGCAGGGGACCTGCTGGGTCCTGCCCCTGGCCTGTGAGGCCTCTGAGCACAACCGGCCCTCTCCCACTGGAAGACCTCCACGGCTGCCTCCAAAGTCCTGTTTGCAAACACTCCCGCACGCTGTTCACGCCAGGCTCGCACACTGCTCCCAAGCCCGGGAGAAAAGCGCTTCGGGGTGGTGCTCTCACCGGGCCCTTGCCCCTGAGCCTGGGGGCCAGGCAGGGGGAACACACTCCCAGGCCAAGGCAGAACGACATGCACACGTCTGTTCCTGCCCCCTACACCGGCAGAGAGCTCGGGGGAGCCAGAGACTGCCAGGCTGCTGCTGGGCTGGCCGCCTGTGTGGGACGGGGCAGAGCCGACCTAGGGGCAAGTTGGGCCTCTTGCTCTCCCTGCTGCCCTGAGGCTGCTGGGTCAAAGAGGTCTTGGGCATCCAGCCCTTTGCTGGTCCCTTCCCTCTGACGAGGCCCTCTGATCTCCAGCACCTTGCAGTGTGGAGACAGCCCCTGCCAGCAACCTCCTCTCCAAGGAGGCCTCAACCGAGGCCTAGGCCCAGGGGAAAGGCACCAGCGGGGATGAGCCTGGGGAGGCGCCCGGGGATGTCTGGACCCAGTCCCCGCAGCCTGCCCCTTGGTGGGGCAGTTCCCCCGGAGGCCAGGAAGGTCTGGGCAAGGCTGGCCAGGGTCAGGGGCCCTGCTGGGTCCTGCCCCTGGCCTGTGGGGCCTCTGAGCACAACCGGCCCTCTCCCACTGGAAGACCTCCCCGGCTGCCTCCAAAGTCCTGTTTGCTAACACTCCCGCCCGCTGTTCACGCCAGGCTCGCACAATGCTCCCAAGCCCGGGAGAAAAGCGCATTGGGGTGGTTCTCTCTCCGGGCCCTTGCCCCTGAGCCTGGGGGCAAGGCACGGGGAACACACTCCCTGGCCAAGGCAGAACCACATGCCCACGTCTGTTCCTGTCCCCTGCACCGGCAGAGAGCTTGGGGGAGCCAGAGTCTGGCAGGCAGCTGCTGGGTTGGCCGCCTGTGTGGGAAGGGGCAGAGCCGACCTAGGGGCAAGTTGGGCCTCTTGCTCTCCCTGCTGCCCTGAGGCTGCTGGGCCAAAGACGTCTTGGGCATCCAGCCCCTTACTGGTCCCTTCCCTCTGACGAGGCCTTCTGAGCTCCAGCACCTTGCAGTGTGGAGACAGCCCCTGCCAGCAACCTCCTCTCCAAGGAGGCCTCAACCGAGGCCTAGGCACAGGGGAAAGGCACCAGCGGGGTTGAGCCTGGGGAGGCGCCCGGGCATGTATGGACCCAGTCCCCGCAGCCTGCCCCTTGGTGGGGCAGTACCCCCGGAGGCGAGGAAGGTCTGGGAAAGGCTGGCCAGGGGCAGGGGACCTGCTGGGTCCTGCCCCTGGCCTGTGGGGCCTCTGAGCACAACCGGCCCTCTCCCACTGGAAGACGTCCCCTGCTGCCTCCAAAGGCCGGTTTGCAAGCACTCCCGCCCACTGTTCCAACCAAGGGCGCACAACGCTCCCAAGCCCGGGAGAAAATCGCCTCGGGGTGGTGCTCTCTCCGGGCCCTTTCCCCTGAGCCTGGGGGCCAGGCAGGGTGTCCACACTCCCAGGCCAAGGCAGAACCACATGCACACGTCTGTTCCTGCCCCATGCACCGGCAGAGAGCTCGGGGGAGCCAAAGTCTGTCAGGCAGCTGCTGGGCTGGCCGCCTGTGTGGGAAGGGGCAGAGCCGACCTAGGGGCAAGTTGGGCCTCTTGCTCTCCCTGCTGCCCTGAGGCTGCTGGGCCAAAGAGATCTTGGGCATCCAGCCCCTTGCTGGTCCCTTCCCTCTGACGAGGCCCTCTGAGCTCCAGCACCTTGCAGTGTGGAGACAGACCCTGCCAGCAACCTCCTCTCCAAGGAGGCATCAACCGAGGCCTATGCCCAGGGGAAAGGCACCTTCGGGGATGAGCCTGGGGAGGTGCCCAGGCATGTCTGGACCCAGTCCCCGCAGCCTGCCCCTCGGTGGGGCAGTACCCCCGGAGGCCAGGAAGGTCTGGGCAAGGCTGGCCAGGGGCAGGGGCCCTGCTGGGTCCTGCCCCTGGCCTGTGGGGCCTCTGAGCACAACCGGCCCTCTCCCACTGGAAGAACTCCCCGGCTGACTCCAAGGGCCAGTTTGCCAACACTCCCGCCCGCTGTTCCCGCCAGGCACGCACAATGCTCCCAAGCCCGGGAGAAAAGCACTTCGGGGTGGTGTTCTCCTCGGGCCCTTGCCCCTGAGCCTGGGGGCCAGGCAGTTGGTCCACACTCCCAGACCAAGGCAGAACCACATGCACACGTCTGTTCCTGACCCCTGCACCGGCAGAGAGCTCGGGGGAGCCAGAGTCTGTCAGGCAGCTGCTGGGTTGGCCGCCTGTGTGGGAAGGGGCAGAGCCGACCTAGGGGCAAGTTGGGCCTCTTGCTCTCCCTGCTGCCCTGAGGCTGCTGGGCCAAAGACGTCTTGGGCATCCAGCCCCTTGCTGGTCCCTTCCCTCTGACGAGGCCCTCTGAGCTCTAGCACCTTGCAGTGTGGAGACAGCCCCTGCCAGCAACATCCTCTCCAAGGAGGCCTCAACGGAGGCCGAGGCCCAGGGGAAAGGCACCAGCGGGGATGAGCCTGGGGAGGCGCCCGGGCATGTCTGGACCCAGTCCCCGCAGCCTGCCCCTTGGTGGGGCAGTACCCCCGGAGGCCAGGAAGATCTGGGCAAGGCTGGCCAGGGGCAGGGGCCCTGCTGGGTCCTCCCCATGGCCTGTGGGGCCTCTGAGCACAACCGGCCCTCTCCCACTGGAAGACCTCCCCGGCTGCCTCCAAAGGCCAGTTTGCCAACACTCCTGCCCGCTCTTCCCGCCAGGCACGCACAATGCTCCCAAGCCCGGGAGAAAAGCGCTTCGGGGTGGTGCTCTCTCCGGGCCCTTGCCCCTGAGCCTGTGGGCAAGGCAGGGGGAACACACTCCCAGACCAAGGCAGAAACACATGCACACGTCTGTTCCTGTCCCCTGCACCCGCAGAGAGCTCGGGGGAGCCAGAGTCTCTCAGGCAGGTGCTGGGCTGGCCGCCTGTGTGGGAAGGGGCAGAGCCGACCTAGGGGCAAGTTGGGCCTCTTGCTCTCCCTGCTGCCCTGAGCCTGCAGGGCCAAAGACGTCTTGGGCATCCAGCCCCTTGCTGGTCCCTTCCCTCTGACGAGGCCCTCTGAGCTCCAGCACCTTGCAGTGTGGAGACAGCCCCTGCCAGCAATCTCCTCTCCAAGGAGGCCTCAACCGAGGCCTAGGCCCAGGGGAAAGGCACCAGCGGGGTTGAGCCAGGGGAGGCGCCCGGGCATGTCTGGACCCTGTCCCCGCAGCCTGCCCCTTGGTGGGGCAGTACCCCCGGAGGCCAGGAAGGTCTGGGCAAGGCTGGCCAGGGGCAGGGGCCCTGCTGGGTCCTGCCCCTGGCCTGTGGGGCCTCTGAGCACAACCGGCCCTCTCCCACTGGAAGACCTCCCCGGCTGCCTCCAAAGTCCTGTTTGCAAGCACTCCCGCCCACTGTTCCCGCCAGGCGCGCACAATGCTCCCAAGCCCGGGAGAAAAGCGCTTCGGGGTGGTGGTCTCTCCGGGCCCTTGCCCCTGAGCCTGGGGGCCAGGCAGGGGATCCACAGTCCCAGGCCAAGGCACAACAACATGCACACGTCTGTTCCTGCCCCCTCCACCGGCAGAGAGCTGGGGGGAGCCAGAGTCTGTCAGGCAGCTGCTGGGCTGGCCGCCTGTGTGGGAAGGGGCAGAGCCGACCTAGGGGCAAGTTGGGCCTCTTGCTCTCCCTGCTGCCCTGAGGCTGCTGGGCCAAAGAGGTCTTGGGCATCCAGCCCCTTGCTGGTCCCTTCCCTCTGACGAGGCCCTCTGAGCTCCAGCACCTTGCAGTGTGGAGACAGCCCCTGCCAGCAACCTCCTCTCCAAGGAGGCCTCAACCGAGGCCTAGGCCCAGGGGAAAGGCACCAGCGGGGATGAGCCAGTGGAGGCGCACGGGCATATCAGGATCCAGTCCCTGCAGCCTGCCCCTTGGTGGGGCAGTACCCCCGGAGGCCAGGAAGGTCTGGGAAAGGCTGGCCAGGGGCAGGGTCCCTGCTGGGTCCTGCCCCTGGCCTGTGGGGCCTCTGAGCACAACCGGCCCTCTCCCACTGGAAGACCTCCCCGGCTGCCTCCAAAGGCGGGTTTGCCAACACTCCCGCCCGCTGTTCCGCCAGGCACGCACAACGCTCCCAAGGCCAGGAGAAAAGCGCTTCGGGGTGTTGCTCTCTCCGGGCCCTTGCCCCTGAGCCTGGGGTCCAGGCAGTGGGTCCACACTCCCAGACCAAGGCAGAACCACATGCACACGTCTGTTCCTGACCCCTGCACCGGCAGAGAGCTCGGGGGAGCCAGAGTCTGTCAGGCAGCTGCTGGGTTGGCCGCCTGTGTGGGAAGGGGCAGAGCCGACCTAGGGGCAAGTTGGGCCTCTTGCTCTCCCTGCTGCCCTGAGGCTGCTGGGCCAAAGAGTTCTTGGGCATCCAGCCCCTTGCTGGTCCCTTCCCTCTGACGAGGCCCTCTGAGCTCCAGCACCTTGCAGTGTGGAGACAGCCCCTGCCAGCAACCTCCTCTCCAAGGAGGCATCAACCGAGGCCTATGCCCAGGGGAAAGGCACCAGCGGGGATGAGCCTGGGGAGGCGCCCAGGCATGTCTGGACCCAGTCCCCGCAGCCTGCCCCTTGGTGGGGCAGTACCCCCGGAGGCCAGGAAGGTCTGGGCAAGGCTGGCCAGGGGCAGGGGACCTGCTGGGTCCTGCCCCTGGCCTGTGAGGCCTCTGAGCACAACCGGCCCTCTCCCACTGGAAGACCTCCCCGGCTGCCTCCAAAGTCCTCTTTGCAAACACTCCCGCCCGCTGTTCACGCCAGGCTCGCACAATGATCCCAAGCCCGTGAGGAAAGCGCTTCGGGGTGGTGCTCTCTCCGGGCCCTTGCCCCTGAGCCTGGGGCAAGGCAGGGGGAACACACTCCCAGGCCAAGGCAGAACCTCATGCCCACGTCTGTTCCTGTCCCCTGCACCGGCAGAGAGCTCGGGGGAGCCAGAGTCTGTCAGGCAGCTGCTGGGTTGGCCGCCTGTGTGGGAAGGGGCAGAGCCAACCTAGGGGCAAGTTGGGCCTCTTGCTCTCCCTGCTGCCCTGAGGCTGCTGGGCCAAAGACGTCTTGGGCATCCAGCCCCTTACTGGTCCCTTCCCTCTGACGAGGCCCTCTGAGCTCCAGCACCTTGCAGTGTGGAGACAGCCCCTGCCAGCAACCTCCTTTCCAAGGAGGCCTCAACCGAGGCCTAGGCCCAGGGGAAAGGCACCAGCGGGGATGAGCCTGGGGAGGCGCCCGGGCATGTCTGGACCCAGGCCCCGCAGCCTGCCCCTTGGTGGGGCAGTACCCCCGGAGGCCAGGAAGGTCTGGGCAAGGCTGGCCAGGGGCAGGGGCCCTGCTGCGTCCTGCCCCTGGCCTGTGGGGCCTCTGAGCACAACCGGCCCTCTCCCACTGGAAGACCTCCCCGGCTGCCTCCAAAGTCCTGTTTGCAAACACTCCCGCCCGCTGTTCACGCCAGGCTCGCACAATGCTCCCAAGCCCGTGAGGAAAGCGCTTCAGGGTGGTGCTCTCTCCGGGCCCTTGCCCCTGAGCCTGGGGGCAAGGCAGGGTGTCCACACTCCCAGGACAAGGCAGAACCACATGTACACGTCTGATCTGCCCCCTGCACCGGCAGAGAGCTCGGGGGAGCCAGAGTCTGTCAGGCAGCTGCTGGGCTGGCCGCCTGTGTGGGAAGGGGCAGAGCCAACCTAGGGGCAAGTTGGGCCTCTTGCTCTCCCTGCTGCCCTGAGGCTGCTGGGCCAAAGAGGTCTTGGGCATCCAGCCCCTTGCTGGTCCCTTCCCTCTGACGAGGCCCTCTGAGCTCCAGCACCTTGCAGTGTGGAGACAGCTCCTGCCAGCAACCTCCTCTCCAAGGAGGCCTCAACCGAGGCCTAGGCCCAGGGGAAAGGCACCAGCGGGGATGAGCCTGGGGAGGCGCCCGGGCATGTCTGGACCCAGTCCCCGCAGCCTGCCCCTTGGTGGGGCAGTACCCCCGGAGGCCAGGAAGGTCTCGGCAAGGCTGCCAGGGGCAGGGACACTGCTGGGTCCTGCCCCTGGTCTGTGGGGCGTCTGAGCACAACCGGCACTCTCCCGCTGGAAGACCTCCCCGTCTGCCTCGAAAGGCCGGTTTGCAAGCACTCCCGCCCGATGTTCCCGCCAGGCACGCACAACGCTCCCAAGGCCAGGAGAAAAGCGCTTCGGGGTGTTGCTCTCTCCGGGCCCTTGCCCCTGAGCCTGGGGTCCAGGCAGTGGGTCCACACTCCCAAACCAAGGCAGAACCACATGCACACGTCTGTTCCTGACCCCTGCACCGGCAGAGAGCTCGGGGGAGCCAGAGTCTGTCAGGCAGCTGCTGGGTTGGCTGCCTGTGTGGGAAGGGGCAGAGCCGACCTAGGGGCAAGTTGGGCCTCTTGCTCTCCCTGCTGCCCTGAGGCTGCTGGGCCAAAGAGGTCTTGGGCATCCAGCCCCTTGCTGGTCCCTTCCCGCTGACGAGGCCCTCTGAGCTCCAGCACCTTGCAGTGTGGAGACAGCCCCTGCCAGCAATCTCCTCTCCAAGGAGGCCTCAACCGAGGCCTATGCCCAGGGGAAAGGCACCAGCGGGGATGAGCCTGGGGAGGCGCCCAGGCATGTCTGGACCCAGTCCCCGCAGCCTGCCCCTTGGTGGGGCAGTACCCCCGGAGGCCAGGAAGGTCTGGGCAAGGCTGGCCAGGGGCAGGGGACCTGCTGGGTCCTGCCCCTGGCCTGTGAGGCCTCTGAGCACAACCGGCCCTCTCCCACTGGAAGACCTCCACGGCTGCCTCCAAAGTCCTGTTTGCAAACACTCCCGCCCGCTGTTCACGCCAGGCTCGCACAATGCTCCCAAGCCCGGGAGAAAAGCGCTTCGGGGTCGTGCTCTCTCCGGGCCCTTGCCCCTGAGCCTGGGGGCAAGGCAGGGGGAACACACTCCCAGGCCAAGGCAGAACCACATGCCCACGTCTGTTCCTGTCCCCTGCACCGGCAGAGAGCTTGGGGGAGCCAGAGTCTGTCAGGCAGCTGCTGGGTTGGCCGCCTGTGTGGGAAGGGGCAGAGCCGCCCTAGGGGCAAGTTGGGCCTCTTGCTCTCCCTGCTGCCCTGAGGCTGCTGGGCCAAAGACGTCTTGGGCATCCAGCCCCTTACTGGTCCCTTCCCTCTGACGAGGCCCTCTGAGCTCCAGCACCTTGCAGTGTGGAGACAGCCCCTGCCAGCAACCTCCTCTCCAAGGAGGCCTCAACCGAGGCCTAGGCCCAGGGGAAAGGCACCAGCGGGGATGAGCCTGGGGAGGCGCCCGGGCATGTCTGGACCCAGGCCCCGCAGCCTGCCCCTTGGTGAGGCAGTACCCCCGGAGGCCAGGAAGGTCTGGGCAAGGCTGGCCAGGGGCAGGTGCCCTGCTGCGTCCTGCCCCTGGCCTGTGGGGCCTCTGAGCACAACCGGCCCTCTCCCACTGGAAGACCTCCCCGGCTGCCTCCAAAGGCTGGTTTGCAAGCACTCAATCCCGCTGTTCACGCCAGCTGCGCACAATGCTCCCAAGCCCGGGAGAAAAGCATTTTGGGGTGGTGCTCACTCCGGGCTTTGGAAGACCTCCCCGGCTGCCTCCAAGGCCGGTTTGCAAGCACTTCTGCCTGCTGTTCCCGCCACCCGCGCACAATGCTCCCAAGCCCGGGAGAAAAGCGTTTCGGGGTGGTGTTCTCTCTGGACCCAAGAAAGACCTCCCGGGCTGCCCCCAAATGCCGGTTTGCAAGCACTCCCACTCACTGTTCCCGCCATCCGTGCAAATGCTCCAAGCCCAGGAGAAAAGCCCTTCAGGGTGGTGCTCTCTCCCGGCCCTTGGAAGACCTCCCCGGCTGCCTCCAAAGGCTGGATTTCAAGTACTCCCTCCCGCTGTCCCGCCAGCCGCACACAATGCTCCCAATCACGGGAGAAAAGCGCTTCGGGGTGGTGCTCTCTACGGGCCCTTGGAAGACCTCCCCGTTTGTCTCCAAAGGCCGGTTTGCAAGCACTCATGCCCGCTGTTCCCGCCAGCCGCGCACAATGCTCCCAAGCCTAGGAGAAAAGCGCTTCGGGGTGGTGCTCTCTCCCGGCCCTTGGAAGACCTCCCCGGCTGCCTCCAAAGGCCGGTTTGCAAGCACTCAATCCCGCTGTTCCCGCCAGCCGCGCACAATGCTCCCAAGCCCGGGAGAAAAGCGCTTCGGGGTGGTGCTCTCTCCCGGCCCTTGGAAGACCTCCCCGGCTGCCTCCAAAGGCTGGTTTTCAAGAACTCCCTCCCGCTGACCCGCCAGCCGCACACAATGCTCCCAAGCCCGGGAGAAAAGCATTTTGAGGTGGTCTCTCTCCGGGCCCTTGGAAGACTCCCCGGCTGCCTCTAAAGGCCGGTTTGCAAGCACTCATGTCCTCTGTTCCCGACAGCCGCGAACAATGCTCCCAATTCCGTGAGAAAATTGCTTCGGGATGGTGCTCTCTCCGGGCCCTTGGAAGACCTCCCAAGCTGCCTCCAAAGGCCGGTTTGCAAGCACTCCCGCCCGCTGTTCCCGCCAGCCTCGCACAATGCTCCCAAGCCCGGGAGAAAAGCGCTTCGGGGTGGTGTTCTCTCCGTGCCAATGGAGGACCTCCCTGGCTGCCCCCAAAGGCCGGTTTGCAAGCACTCCCACTCGCTGTTCCCGCCAGCCACGCACAATCCTCCAAAACCCCGGAGAAAAGCGCTTCGGGGTGGTGTTCTCTCCGTGCCCATGGAAGACCTCCCGGGGTGCCCCCAAAGGCTGGTTTGGAAGCACTCCGACTCGCTGTTCCCGCCATCCGCGCACAATGCTCCCAAGCCCGGGAGAAAAGCATTTTGGGGTGGTGCTCACACCGGGCCCTGGAAGACCTCCCCGGCTGCCTCCAAAGGACGGTTTTCAAGCACTCCTGCCTGCTGTTCCCGCCACCCGCGCAGAATGCTCCCAAGCCCGGGAGAAAAGCGCTTCAGGGTGGTGCTCTCTCCGGGCCCTTGCCCCTGAGCCTGGGGGCAAGGCAGGGTGTCCACACTCCCAGGACAAGGCAGAACCACATGTACACGTCTGATCTGCCCCCTGCACCGGCAGAGAGCTCGGGGGAGCCAGAGTCTGTCAGGCAGCTGCTGGGCTGGCCGCCTGTGTGGGAAGGGGCAGAGCCAACCTAGGGGCAAGTTGGGCCTCTTGCTCTCCCTGCTGCCCTGAGGCTGCTGGGCCAAAGAGGTCTTGGGCATCCAGCCCCTTGCTGGTCCCTTCCCTCTGACGAGGCCCTCTGAGCTCCAGCACCTTGCAGTGTGGAGACAGCTCCTGCCAGCAACCTCCTCTCCAAGGAGGCCTCAACCGAGGCCTAGGCCCAGGGGAAAGGCACCAGCGGGGATGAGCCTGGGGAGGCGCCCGGGCATGTCTGGACCCAGTCCCCGCAGCCTGCCCCTTGGTGGGGCAGTACCCCCGGAGGCCAGGAAGGTCTCGGCAAGGCTGCCAGGGGCAGGGACACTGCTGGGTCCTGCCCCTGGTCTGTGGGGCGTCTGAGCACAACCGGCACTCTCCCGCTGGAAGACCTCCCCGTCTGCCTCGAAAGGCCGGTTTGCAAGCACTCCCGCCCGATGTTCCCGCCAGGCACGCACAACGCTCCCAAGGCCAGGAGAAAAGCGCTTCGGGGTGTTGCTCTCTCCGGGCCCTTGCCCCTGAGCCTGGGGTCCAGGCAGTGGGTCCACACTCCCAAACCAAGGCAGAACCACATGCACACGTCTGTTCCTGACCCCTGCACCGGCAGAGAGCTCGGGGGAGCCAGAGTCTGTCAGGCAGCTGCTGGGTTGGCTGCCTGTGTGGGAAGGGGCAGAGCCGACCTAGGGGCAAGTTGGGCCTCTTGCTCTCCCTGCTGCCCTGAGGCTGCTGGGCCAAAGAGGTCTTGGGCATCCAGCCCCTTGCTGGTCCCTTCCCGCTGACGAGGCCCTCTGAGCTCCAGCACCTTGCAGTGTGGAGACAGCCCCTGCCAGCAATCTCCTCTCCAAGGAGGCCTCAACCGAGGCCTATGCCCAGGGGAAAGGCACCAGCGGGGATGAGCCTGGGGAGGCGCCCAGGCATGTCTGGACCCAGTCCCCGCAGCCTGCCCCTTGGTGGGGCAGTACCCCCGGAGGCCAGGAAGGTCTGGGCAAGGCTGGCCAGGGGCAGGGGACCTGCTGGGTCCTGCCCCTGGCCTGTGAGGCCTCTGAGCACAACCGGCCCTCTCCCACTGGAAGACCTCCACGGCTGCCTCCAAAGTCCTGTTTGCAAACACTCCCGCCCGCTGTTCACGCCAGGCTCGCACAATGCTCCCAAGCCCGGGAGAAAAGCGCTTCGGGGTCGTGCTCTCTCCGGGCCCTTGCCCCTGAGCCTGGGGGCAAGGCAGGGGGAACACACTCCCAGGCCAAGGCAGAACCACATGCCCACGTCTGTTCCTGTCCCCTGCACCGGCAGAGAGCTTGGGGGAGCCAGAGTCTGTCAGGCAGCTGCTGGGTTGGCCGCCTGTGTGGGAAGGGGCAGAGCCGCCCTAGGGGCAAGTTGGGCCTCTTGCTCTCCCTGCTGCCCTGAGGCTGCTGGGCCAAAGACGTCTTGGGCATCCAGCCCCTTACTGGTCCCTTCCCTCTGACGAGGCCCTCTGAGCTCCAGCACCTTGCAGTGTGGAGACAGCCCCTGCCAGCAACCTCCTCTCCAAGGAGGCCTCAACCGAGGCCTAGGCCCAGGGGAAAGGCACCAGCGGGGATGAGCCTGGGGAGGCGCCCGGGCATGTCTGGACCCAGGCCCCGCAGCCTGCCCCTTGGTGAGGCAGTACCCCCGGAGGCCAGGAAGGTCTGGGCAAGGCTGGCCAGGGGCAGGTGCCCTGCTGCGTCCTGCCCCTGGCCTGTGGGGCCTCTGAGCACAACCGGCCCTCTCCCACTGGAAGACCTCCCCGGCTGCCTCCAAAGGCTGGTTTGCAAGCACTCAATCCCGCTGTTCACGCCAGCTGCGCACAATGCTCCCAAGCCCGGGAGAAAAGCATTTTGGGGTGGTGCTCACTCCGGGCTTTGGAAGACCTCCCCGGCTGCCTCCAAGGCCGGTTTGCAAGCACTTCTGCCTGCTGTTCCCGCCACCCGCGCACAATGCTCCCAAGCCCGGGAGAAAAGCGTTTCGGGGTGGTGTTCTCTCTGGACCCAAGAAAGACCTCCCGGGCTGCCCCCAAATGCCGGTTTGCAAGCACTCCCACTCACTGTTCCCGCCATCCGTGCAAATGCTCCAAGCCCAGGAGAAAAGCCCTTCAGGGTGGTGCTCTCTCCCGGCCCTTGGAAGACCTCCCCGGCTGCCTCCAAAGGCTGGATTTCAAGTACTCCCTCCCGCTGTCCCGCCAGCCGCACACAATGCTCCCAATCACGGGAGAAAAGCGCTTCGGGGTGGTGCTCTCTACGGGCCCTTGGAAGACCTCCCCGTTTGTCTCCAAAGGCCGGTTTGCAAGCACTCATGCCCGCTGTTCCCGCCAGCCGCGCACAATGCTCCCAAGCCTAGGAGAAAAGCGCTTCGGGGTGGTGCTCTCTCCCGGCCCTTGGAAGACCTCCCCGGCTGCCTCCAAAGGCCGGTTTGCAAGCACTCAATCCCGCTGTTCCCGCCAGCCGCGCACAATGCTCCCAAGCCCGGGAGAAAAGCGCTTCGGGGTGGTGCTCTCTCCCGGCCCTTGGAAGACCTCCCCGGCTGCCTCCAAAGGCTGGTTTTCAAGAACTCCCTCCCGCTGACCCGCCAGCCGCACACAATGCTCCCAAGCCCGGGAGAAAAGCATTTTGAGGTGGTCTCTCTCCGGGCCCTTGGAAGACTCCCCGGCTGCCTCTAAAGGCCGGTTTGCAAGCACTCATGTCCTCTGTTCCCGACAGCCGCGAACAATGCTCCCAATTCCGTGAGAAAAGTGCTTCGGGATGGTGCTCTCTCCGGGCCCTTGGAAGACCTCCCAAGCTGCCTCCAAAGGCCGGTTTGCAAGCACTCCCGCCCGCTGTTCCCGCCAGCCTCGCACAATGCTCCCAAGCCCGGGAGAAAAGCGCTTCGGGGTGGTGTTCTCTCCGTGCCAATGGAGGACCTCCCTGGCTGCCCCCAAAGGCCGGTTTGCAAGCACTCCCACTCGCTGTTCCCGCCAGCCACGCACAATCCTCCAAAACCCCGGAGAAAAGCGCTTCGGGGTGGTGTTCTCTCCGTGCCCATGGAAGACCTCCCGGGGTGCCCCCAAAGGCTGGTTTGGAAGCACTCCGACTCGCTGTTCCCGCCATCCGCGCACAATGCTCCCAAGCCCGGGAGAAAAGCATTTTGGGGTGGTGCTCACACCGGGCCCTGGAAGACCTCCCCGGCTGCCTCCAAAGGACGGTTTTCAAGCACTCCTGCCTGCTGTTCCCGCCACCCGCGCACAATGCTCCCAAGCCCGGGAGAAAAGCGCTTCGGGGTGGTGCTCTCTACAGGCCCTTGGAAGACCTCCCCGGCTGCCTCCAAAGGCCGGTTTGCAAGGACTCCTTCCTGCTGTTCCCGCCATCCGCGCACAATGCTCCCAAGCCCGGGAGAAAAGCATTTTGGGGTGGTGCTCACACCGGGCCCTGGAAGACCTCCCCGGCTGCCTCCAAAGGACGGTTTTCAAGCACTCCTGCCTGCTGTTCCCGCCACCCGCGCAAAATGCTCCCAAGCCCGGGAGAAAAGCGCTTCGGGGTGGTGCTCTCTACAGGCCCTTGGAAGACCTCCCCGGCTGCCTCCAAAGGCCGGTTTGCAAGGACTCCTTCCTGCTGTTCCCGCCAGCCACGCACAATGCTCCCAAGCCCGGGAGAAAAGCATTTTGGGGTGGTGCTCACACCGGGCCCTGGAAGACCTCCCCGGCTGCCTCCAAAGGACGGTTTTCAAGCACTCCTGCCTGCTGTTCCCGCCACCCGCGCAGAATGCTCCCAAGCGCGGGAGAAAAGCGCTTCGGGGTGGTGCTCTCTACAGGCCCTTGGAAGACCTCCCCGGCTGCCTCCAAAGGCCGGTTTGCAAGGACTCCTTCCTGCTGTTCCCGCCAGCCACGCACAATGCTCCCAAGCCCGGGAGAAAAGCATTTTGGGGTGGTGCTCACTCCGGGCCCTTGGAAGACCTCCCCGGCTGCCTCCAATGGCCAGTTTGCAAGCACTCATGTCCGCTGTTCCCACCAGCCGCGCAGAATGCTCCCAAGCCCGGGAGAAAAGCTTTTTGGGGTGGTGCTCACACCGGGCCCTGGAAGACCTCCCCAGCTGCCTCCAAAGGCCAGTTTTCAAGCACTCCTTCCTGCTGTTCCCGCCACCTGCGCACAATGCTCCCAAGCCCGGGAGAAAAGCGCTTCGGGGTGGTGCTCTCTACAGGCCCTTGGAAGACCTCCCCGGCTGCCTCCAAAGGCCGTTTGCAAGGACTCCTTCCTGCTGTTCCCGCCAGCCACGCACAATGCTCCCAAGCCCGGGAGAGAAGCATTTTGGGGTGGTGCTCTCTACAGGCCCTTGGAAGACCTCCCCGGCTGCCTCCAGTGGCCAGTTTGCAAGCACTCATGCCCGCTGTTCCCACCAGCCGCGCACAATGCTCCCAAGCCCGGGAGAAAAGCTTTTTGGGGTGGTGCTCACACCGGGCCCTGGAAGACCTCCCCGGCTGCCTGCAAAGGCCGGTTTTCAAGCACTCCTGCCTGCTGTTCCTGCCACCCGCGCACAATACTCCCAAGCCCGGGAGAAAAGCGCTTCGGGGTGGTGCTCTCTACAGGCCCTTGGAAGACCTCCCCCGCTGCCTCCAAAGGCCGGTTTGCAAGGACTCCTTCCTGCTGTTCCCGCCAGCCACGCACAATGCTCCCAAGCCCGGGAGAAAAGTGCTTCGGGGTGGTGATCTCTCCGGGCCCTTGGAAGTCGTCCCCGGCTGCCTCCAAAGGCCGGTTTGCAAGCACTCATGCCCGTTGTTCCCACCAGCCGCGCACAATGCTCCCAAGCCCGGGAGAAAAGCATTTTGGGGTGGTGCTCACTCCGGGCCCTTGGAAGACCTCCCCGGCTGCCTCCAAAGGCCAGTTTGCAAGCAGTCCTGCCTGCTGTTCCCGCCAGCCGCGCACAATGCTCCTAAGCCCGGGAGAAAAGCGCTTCGGGGTGGTGCTCTCTCCGGGCCCTTTCAAGACCTCCCCGGCTGCCTCCAAAGGCCGGTTTGTAAGTACTCATTCCCGCTGTTTCCGCCAGCCACGCACAATGCTCCCAAGCCCGGGAGAAAAGCATTTTGGGGTGGTGCTCTCTCCGGGCCCTTGGAAGACCTCCCGGGCTGCCTCCAAAGGCCGGTTTGCAAGCATTCATGTCCGTTGTTCCCGACAGCCGCGCACAATGCTCCCAAGCCCGAGAGAAAAGCATTTTGGGGTGGTGATCAGTCCGGCCCTTGGAAGACCTCCCCGGCTGCCTCCAAAGGACAGTTTGCAAGCACTCATGCCCGCTGTTCCCGCCAGCCGCACACAATGCTCCCAAGACCGTGAGAAAAGCGCTTCGGGGTGGTGTTCTCTCAGGGACCATGGAGGACCTCCCCGGCTGCCCCCAAAGGCCGGTTTGCAAGCATTCCCACTCGCTGTTCCCGCCAGGCACACACAATGTTCCAAAACCCCGGAGAAAAGCGCTTCGGGGTGGTGCTCTCTCCGCGCCCTTGGAAGACTTCTCTGGCTGCCGCCAAAGGCCGGTTTGCAAGAATTCCCTCCCGCTGTCCCACCAGCCGCACACAATGCTCCAAAACCCGAGAGAAAAGCGCTTCGAGGTGGTGCTCTCTCCGGGCCCTTGGAAGACCTCCCCGGCTGCCTCCAAAGGCCGGTTTGCAAGCACTCCTGCCTGCTGTTCCCGCCACACGCGCACAATGCTCCCAAGCCCGGAAGAAAAGCATTTTGGGGTAGTGCTCTCTCCGGGCCCTTGGAAGACCTCCCGGGCTGCCTCCAAAGGCCGGTTTGCAAGCACTCATGTCCGCTGTTCCCGACAGCCGCGCACAATGCTCCCAAGCCCGGGGGAAAAGCATTTTGGGGTGGTGATCAGTCCGGGCCCTTGGAAGACCTCCCCGGCTGCCTCCAAAGGACAGTTTGCAAGAACTCATGCCCGCTGTTCCCGCCAGGCACGCACAATGCTCCCAAGCCCGGGAGAAAAGCGCTTCGGGGTGGTGCTCTCACCGGGCCCTTGCCCCTGAGCCTGGGGGCAATGCAGGGGGAACACACTCCCAGGCCAAGGCAGAACCACATGCAAACGTCTGTTCCTGGTCCCTGCACCGGCAGAGAGCTCGGGGGAGCCAGAGTATGCCAGGCAGCTGCTGGGTTGGCGGCCTGTGTGGAAAGGGGCAGAGCCGACCTAGGGGCAAGTTGGGCCTCTTGCTCTCCCTGCTGCCCTGAGGCTGCTGGGTCAAAGAGGTCTTGGGCATCCAGCACTTTGCTGGTCTCTTCCCTCTGACGAGGCCCTCTGAGCTCCAGCACCTTGCAGTGTGGAGACAGCCCCTGCCAGCAATCTCCTCTCCAAGGAGGCCTCAACCGAGGCCTAGGCCCAGGGGAAAGGCACCAGCGGGGTTGAGCCAGGGGAGGCGCCCGGGCATGTCTGGACCCTGTCCCCGCAGCCTGCCCCTTGGTGGGGCAGTACCCCCGGAGGCCAGGAAGGTCTGGGCAAGGCTGGCCAGGGGCAGGGGCCCTGCTGGGTCCTGCCCCTGGCCTGTGGGGCCTCTGAGCACAACCAGCCCTCTCCCACTAGAAGACCTCCCCGGCTGCCTCCAAAGGCCGGTTTGCAAGCACTCCCGCCCACTGTTCCCGCCAGGCGCGCACAATGCTCCCAAGCCCGGGAGAAAAGCGCTTCGGGGTGGTGGTCTCTCCGGGCCCTTGCCCCTGAGCCTGGGGGCCAGGCAGGGGATCCACAGTCCCAGGCCAAGGCACAACAACATGCAGACGTCTGTTCCTGCCCCCTCCACCGGCAGAGAGCTGGGGGGAGCCAGAGTCTGTCAGGCAGCTGCTGGGCTGGCCGCCTGTATGGGAAGGGGTAGAGCCGCCCTAGGGGCAAGTTGGGCCTCTTGTTCTCCCTGCTGCCCTGAGGCTGCTGTGCCAAAGAGGTCTTGGGCATCCAGCCCCTTGCTGGTCCCTTCCCTCTGACGAGGCCCTCTGAGCTCCAGCACCTTGCAGTGTGGAGACAGACCCTGCCAGCAACCTCCTCTCCAAGGAGGCCTCAACCGAGGCCTAGGCCCAGGGGAAAGGCACCAGCGGGGATGAGCCAGTGGAGGCGCACGGGCATATCAGGACCCAGTCCCCGCAGCCTGCCCCTTGGTGGGGCAGTACCCCCGGAGGCCAGGAAGGTCTGGGCAAGGCTGGCCAGGGGCAGGGTCCCTGCTGGGTCCTGCCCCTGGCCTGTGGGGCCTCTGAGCACAACCGGCCCACTCCCACTGGAAGACCTCCCCGGCTGCCTTCAAAGGCGGGTTTGCCAACACTCCCGCCCGCTGTTCCCGCCAGGCACGCACAACGCTCCCAAGGCCAGGAGAAAAGCGCTTCGGGGTGTTGCTCTCTCCGGGCCCTTGCCCCTGAGCCTGGGGTCCAGGCAGTGGGTCCACACTCCCAGACCAAGGCAGAACCACATGCACACGTCTGTTCCTGACCCCTGAACCGGCAGAGAGCTCGGGGGAGCCAGAGTCTATCAGGCAGCTGCTGGGTTGGCTGCCTGTGTGGGAAGGGGCAGAGCCGACCTAGGGACAAGTTGGGCCTCTTGCTCTCCCTGCTGCCCTGAGGCTGCTGGGCCAAAGAGGTCTTGGGCATCCAGCCCCTTGCTGGTCCCTTCCCGCTGACGAGGCCCTCTGAGCTCCAGCACCTTGCAGTGTGGAGACAGCCCCTGCCAGCAACCTCCTCTCCAAGGAGGCATCAACCGAGGCCTAAGCCCAGGGGAAAGGCACCAGCGGGGATGAGCCAGGGGAGGCGCCCAGGCATGTCTGGACCCAGTCCCCGCAGCCTGCCCCTTGGTGGGGCAGTACCCCCGGAGGCCAGGAAGGTCTGGGCAAGGCTGGCCAGGGGCAGGGGACCTGCTGGGTCCTGCCCCTGGCCTGTGAGGCCTCTGAGCACAACCGGCCCTCTCCCACTGGAAAACCTCCACGGCTGCCTCCAAAGTCCTGTTTGCAAACACTCCCGCCCACTGTTCCCAGCAGGCTCGCACAATGCTCCCAAGCCCGGGAGAAAAGCGCTTCGGGGTGGTGCTCTCTCCGGGCCCTTGCCCCTGAGCCTGGGGGCAAGGCAGGGGGAATACACTCCCAGGCCAAGGCAGAACCACATGCCCACGTCTGTTCCTGTCCCCTGCACCGGCAGAGAGCTTGGGGGAGCCAGAGTCTGTCAGGCAGCTGCTGAGTTGGCCGCCTGTGTGGGAAGGGGCAGAGCCGCCCTAGGGGCAAGTTGGGCCTCTTGCTCTCCCTGCTGCCCTGAGGCTGCTGGGCCAAAGAGGTCTTGGGCATCCAGCCCCTTGCTGGTCCCTTCCCTCTGACGAGGCCCTCTGAGCTCCAGCACCTTGCAGTGTGAAGACAGCCCCTGCCAGCAACCTCCTCTCCAAGGAGGCCTCAACCGAGGCCTAGGCCCAGGGGAAAGGCACCAGCGGGGATGAGCCTGGGGAGGCGCCCGGGCATGTCTGGACCCAGGCCCCGCAGCCTGCCCCTTGGTGGGGCAGTACCCCCGGAGGCCAGGAAGGTCTGGGCAAGGCTGGCCAGGGGCAGGGGCCCTGCTGCGTCCTGCCCCTGGCCTGTGGGGCCTCTGAGCACAACCGGCCCTCTCCCACTGGAAGACCTCCCCGGCTGCCTCCAAAGGCCGGTTTGCAAGCGCTCCCGCCCACTGTTCCCAGCAGGCGTGCACAATGCTCCCAAGCCCGGGAGAAAAGCGCTTCAGGGTGGTGCTCTCTCTGGGCCCTTGCCCCTGAGCCTGGGGGCAAGGCAGGGTGTCCACACTCCCAGGACAAGGCAGAACCACATGCACACGTCTGATCTGCCCCCTGCACCGGCAGAGAGCTCGGGGGAGCCAGAGTCTGTCAGGCAGCTGCTGGGCTGGCCGCCTGTGTGGGAAGGGGCAGAGCCGACCTAGGGGCAAGTTGGGCCTCTTGCTCTCCCTGCTGCCCTGAGGCTGCTGGGCCAAAGAGGTCTTGGGCATCCAGCCCCTTGCTGGTCCCTTCCCTCTGACGAGGCCCTCTGAGCTCCAGCACCTTGCAGTGTGGAGACAGCCCCTGCCAGCAACCTCCTCTCCAAGGAGGCCTCAACTGAGGCCTAGGCCCAGGGGAAAGGCACCAGCGGGGATGAGCCTGGGGAGGCGCCCGGCCATGTCTGGACCCAGTCCCCGCAGCCTGCCCCTTGGTGGGGCAGTACCCCCGGAGGCCAGGAGGTTCTGGGCAAGGCTGCCAGGGGCAGGGACACTGCTGGGTCCTGCCCCTGGCCTGTGGGGCGTCTGAGCACAACCGGCACTCTCCCGCTGGAAGACCTCCCCGGCTGCCTCCAAAGGCCGGTTTGCAAGCACTCCCGCCCGCTGTTCCCGCCAGGCACGCACAATGCTCCCAAGCCCGGGAGAAAAGCGCTTCGGGGTGGTGCTCTCTCCGGGCCCTTTCCCCTGAGCCTGGGGGACAGGCAGGGGGAACACACTCCCAGGCCAAGGCAGAACGACATGCACACGTCTGTTCCTGCCCCCTACACCGGCAGAGAGTTCGGGGGAGCCAGAGACTGCCAGGCTGCTGCTGGGCTGGCTGCCTGTGTGGGACGGGGTAGAGCCGACCTAGGGGCAAGTTGGGCCTCTTGCTCTCCCTGCTGCCCTGAGGCTGCTGGGTCAAAGAGGTCTTGGGCATCCAGCCCTTTGCTGGTCCTTTCCCTCTGACGAGGCCCTCTGAGCTCCAGCACCTTGCAGTGTGCAGACAGCCCCTGCCGGCAACCTCCTCTCCAAGGAGGCCTCAACCGAGGCCTAGGCCCAGGGGAAAGGCACGCGCGGGGATGAGCCTGGGGAGGCGCCCGGGCATGTCTGGACCCAGGCCCCGCAGCCTGCCCCTTGGTGGGGTAGTACCCCCGGAGGCCAGGAAGGTCTGGGCAAGGCTGCCAGAGGCAGGGACACTGCTGGGTCCTGCCCCTGGCCTGTGGGGCCTCTGAGAACAACTGGCACTCTCCCGCTGGAAGACCTCCCCGGCTGCCTCCAAAGGCTGATTTGCAAGCACTCAATCCCGCTGTTCACGCCAGCTGCGCACAATGCTCCCAAGCCCGGGAGAAAAGCATTTTGGGGTGGTGCTCACTCCGGGCTTTGGAAGACCTCCCCGGCTGCCTCCAAGGCCGGTTTGCAAGCACTTCTGCCTGCTGTTCCCGCCACCCGCGCACAATGCTCCCAAGCCCGGGAGAAAAGCGTTTCGGGGTGGTGTTCTCTCTGGACCCAAGAAAGACCTCCCGGGCTGCCCCCAAATGCCGGTTTGCAAGCACTCCCACTCACTGTTCCCGCCATCCGTGCAAATGCTCCAAGCCCAGGAGAAAAGCCCTTCAGGGTGGTGCTCTCTCCCGGCCCTTGGAAGACCTCCCCGGCTGCCTCCAAAGGCTGGATTTCAAGTACTCCCTCCCGCTGTCCCGCCAGCCGCACACAATGCTCCCAATCACGGGAGAAAAGCGCTTCGGGGTGGTGCTCTCTACGGGCCCTTGGAAGACCTCCCCGTTTGTCTCCAAAGGCCGGTTTGCAAGCACTCATGCCCGCTGTTCCCGCCAGCCGCGCACAATGCTCCCAAGCCTAGGAGAAAAGCGCTTCGGGGTGGTGCTCTCTCCCGGCCCTTGGAAGACCTCCCCGGCTGCCTCCAAAGGCCGGTTGCAAGCACTCAATCCCGCTGTTCCCGCCAGTCGCGCACAATGCTCCCAAGCCCGGGAGAAAAGCGCTTCGGGGTGGTGCTCTCTCCCGGCCCTTGGAAGACCTCCCCGGCTGCCTCCAAAGGCTGGTTTTCAAGAACTCCCTCCCGCTGACCCGCCAGCCGCACACAATGCTCCCAAGCCCGGGAGAAAAGCATTTTGAGGTGGTTTCTCTCCGGGCCCTTGGAAGACTCCCCGGCTGCCTCTAAAGGCCGGTTTGCAAGCACTCATGTCCTCTGTTCCCGACAGCCGCGAACAATGCTCCCAATTCCGTGAGAAAAGTGCTTCGGGATGGTGCTCTCTCCGGGCCCTTGGAAGACCTCCCAAGCTGCCTCCAAAGGCCGGTTTGCAAGCACTCCCGCCCGCTGTTCCCGCCAGCCTCGCACAATGCTCCCAAGACCGGGAGAAAAGCGCTTCGGGGTGGTGTTCTCTCCGTGCCAATGGAGGACCTCCCTGGCTGCCCCCAAAGGCCGGTTTGCAAGCACTCCCACTCGCTGTTCCCGCCAGCCACGCACAATCCTCCAAAACCCCGGAGAAAAGCGCTTCGGGGTGGTGTTCTCTCCGTGCCCATGGAAGACCTCCCGGGGTGCCCCCAAAGGCCGGTTTGCAAGCACTCCCACTCGCTGTTCCCGCCATCCGCGCACAATGCTCCCAAGCCCGGGAGAAAAGCATTTTGGGGTGGTGCTCACACCGGGCCCTGGAAGACCTCCCCGGCTGCCTCCAAAGGACGGTTTTCAAGCACTCCTGCCTGCTGTTCCCGCCACCCGCGCACAATAATCCCAAGCCCGGGAGAAAAGCGCTTCGGGGTGGTGCTCTCTACAGGCCCTTGGAAGACCTCCCGGGCTGCCTCCAAAGGCCGGTTTGCAAGGACTCCTTCCTGCTGTTCCGGCCATCCGCGCACAATGCTCCCAAGCACGGGAGAAAAGCATTTTGGGGTGGTGCTCACACCGGGCCCTGGAAGACCTCCCCGGCTGCCTCCAAAGGACGGTTTTCAAGCACTCCTGCCTGCTGTTCCCGCCACCCGCGCAAAATGCTCCCAAGCCCGGGAGAAAAGCGCTTCGGGGTGGTGCTCTCTACAGGCCCTTGGAAGACCTCCCCGGCTGCCTCCAAAGGCCGGTTTGCAAGGACTCCTTCCTGCTGTTCCCGCCAGCCACGCACAATGCTCCCAAGCCCGGGAGAAAAGCATTTTGGGGTGGTGCTCACACCGGGCCCTGGAAGACCTCCCCGGCTGCCTCCAAAGGCCAGTTTGCCAACACTCCCGCCCGCTGTTCCCACCAGGCAAGCACAATGCTCCCAAGCCCGGGAGAAAAGCGCTTCGGGGTGGTGCTCTCCTCGGGCCCTTGCCCCTGAGCCTGGGGGCCAGGCAGTTGGTCCACACTCCCAGACCAAGGCAGAACCACATGCACACGTCTGTTGCTGCCCCCTGCACCGGCAGAGAGCTCGGGGGAGCCAGAGTCTGTCAGGCAGCTGCTGGGCTGGCCGCCTGTGTGGGAAGGGGCAGAGCCGACCTAGGGGCAAGTTGGGCCTCTTCCTCTCCCTGCTGCCCTGAGGCTGCTGGGCCAAAGAGTTCTTGGGCATCCAGCCCCTTGCTGGTCCCTTCCCTCTGACGAGGCCCTCTGAGCTCCAGCACCTTGCAGTGTGGAGACAGCCCCTGCCAGCAACATCCTCTCCAAGGAGGCCTCAACCGAGGCCTAGGCCCAGGGGAAAGGCACCAGCGGGGATGAGCCTGGGGAGGCGCCCGGGCATGTCTGGACCCAGTCCCCGCAGCCTGCCCCTTGGTGGGGCAGTACCCCCGGAGGCCAGGAAGATCTGGGCAAGGCTGGCCAGGGGCAGGGGCCCTGCTGGGTCCTCCCCATGGCCTGTGGGGCCTCTGAGCACAACCGGCCCTCTCCCACTGGAAGACCTCCCCGGCTGCCTCCAAAGGCCAGTTTGCCAACACTCCTGCCCGCTCTTCCCGCCAGGCACGCACAATGCTCCCAAGCCCGGGAGAAAAGCGCTTCGAGGTGGTGCTCTCTCCGGGCCCTTGCCCCTGAGCCTGTGGGCAAGGCAAGGGGAACACACTCCCAGACCAAGGCAGAAACACATGCACACGTCTGGTCCTGTCCCCTGCACCGGCAGAGAGCTCGGGGGAGCCAGAGTCTCTCAGGCAGGTGCTGGGCTGGCCGCCTGTGTGGGAAGGGGCAGAGCCGACCTAGGGGCAAGTTGGGCCTCTTGCTCTCCCTGCTGCCCTGAGGCTGCTGGGTCAAAGAGGTCTTGGGCATCCAGCGCTTTGCTGGTGCCTTCCCTCTGACGAGGCCCTCTGAGCTCCAGCACCTTGCAGTGTGGAGACAGCCCCTTTCAGCAACCTCCTCTCCAAAGAGTCCTCAACCGAGGCCTACAACCAGGGGAAAGGCACCAGCGGGGATGATCCTGGGGAGGCGCACAGACATGTCTGGACCCAGTCTCCTCAGCCTGCCCCTTGGTGGGGCAGTACCCCCGGAGGCCAGGAAGGTCTGGGCAAGTCTGGCCAGGGGCAGGGGCCCTGCTGGGTCCTGACCCTGGCCTGTGGGGCCTCTGAGCACAACCGGCCCTCTCCCACTGGAAGACCTCCCCGGCTGCCTCCAAAGGCCGGTTTGCAAGCGCTCCCGCCCACTGTTCCCAGCAGGCGTGCACAATGCTCCTAAGCCCGGGAGAAAAGCGCTTCGGGGTGGTGCTCTCTCCGGGCCCTTGCCCCTGAGCCTGGGGGCAAGGCAGGGTGTCCACACTCCCAGGCCAAGGCAGAACCACATGCACACGACTGATCTGCCCCCTGCACCGGCAGAGAGCTCGGGCGAGCCAGAGTCTGTCAGGCAGCTGCTGGGCTGGCCGCCTGTGTGGGAAGGGGCAGAGCCGACCTAGGGGCAAGTTGGGCCTCTTGCTCTCCCTGCTGCCCTGAGGCTGCTGGGCCAAAGAGGTCTTGGGCATCCAGCCCCTTACTGGTCCCTTCCCTCTGACGAGGCCCTCTGAGCTCCAGCACCTTGCAGTGTGGAGACAGCCCCTGCCAGCAACCTCCTCTCCAAGGAGGCCTCAACCGAGGCCTAGGCCCAGGGGAAAGGCACCAGCGGGGATGAGCCAGGGGAGGCGCCCGAGCATGTCTGGACCCAGTCCCCGCAGCCTGCCCCTTGGTGGGGCAGTACCCCCGGAGTCCAGGAAGGTCTGGGCAAGTCTGGCCGGGGGCAGGGGCCCTGCTGGGTCCTGACCCTGGCCTGTGGGGCCTCTGAGCACAACCGGCCCTCTCCCACTGGAAGACCTCCCCGGCTGCCTCCAAAGTCCTGTTTGCAAACACTCCCGCCCGCTGTTCACGTCAGGCTCGCACAATGCTCCCAAGCCCGGGAGAAAAGCACTTCAGAGTGGTGCTCTCTCCGGGCCCTTGCCCCTGAGCCTGGGGGCAAGGCAGGGGGAACACACTCCCAGGCCAAGGCAGAAACACATGCACACGTCTGTTCCTGTCCCCTGCACCGGCAGAGAGCTTGGGGGAGCCAGAGTCTGTCAGGCAGGTGCTGGGTTGGCCGCCTGTGTGGGAAGGGGCAGAGCCGACCTAGGGGCAAGTTGGGCCTCTTGCTCTCCCTGCTGCCCTGAGGCTGCTGGGCCAAAGACGTCTTCGGCATCCAGCCCCTCACTGGTCCCTTCACTCTGACGAGGCCCTCTGAGCTCCAGCACCTTGCAGTGTGGAGACAGCCCCTGCCAGCAACCTCCTCTCCAAGGAGGCCTCAACCGAGGCCTAGGCCCAGGGGAAAGGCACCAGCGGGGATGAGCCAGGGGAGGCGCCCGAGCATGTCTGGACCCAGTTCCCGCAGCCTGCCCCTTGGTGGGGCAGTACCCCCGGAGGCCAGGAAGGTCTGGGCAAGGCTGGCCAGGGGCAGGGGCCCTGCTGCGTCCTGCCCCTGGCCTGTGGGGCCTCTGAGCACAACCGGCCCTCTCCCACTGAAAGACCTCCCCGGCTGCCTCCAAAGGCCGGTTTGCAAGCGCTACCGCCCACTGTTCCCAGCAGGCGTGCACAATGCTCCTAAGCCCGGGAGGAAAGCGCTTCAGGGTGGTGCTCTCTCTGGGCCCTTGCCCCTGAGCCTGGGGGCAAGGCAGGGTGTCCACACTCCCAGGACAAGGCAGAACCACATGCACACGTCTGATCTGCCCCCTGCACCGGCAGAGAGCTCGGTGGAGCCAGAGTCTGTCAGGCAGCTGCTGGGCTGGCCGCCTGTGTGGGAAGTGGCAGAGCCGACCTAGGGGCAAGTTGGGCCTCTTGCTCTCCCTGCTGCCCTGAGGCTGCTGGGACCAAAGAGATCTTGGGCATCCAGCCCCTTGCTTGTCCCTTCCCTCTGACGAGGCCCTCTGAGCTCCAGCACCTTGCAGTGTGGAGACAGCCCCTGCCAGCAACCTCCTCTCCAAGGAGGCCTCAACCGAGGCCTAGGACCAGGGGAAAGGCACCAGCGGGGATGAGCCTGGGGAGGCGCCCGGGCATGTCTGGACCCAGTCCCCGCAGCCTGCCCCTTGGTGGGGCAGTACCCCCGGAGGCCAGGAAGGTCTGGGCAAGGCTGGCCAGGGGCAGGGGCCCTGCTGGGTCCTGCCCCTGGCCTGTGAGGCCTCTGAGCACAACCGGCCCTCTCCCACTGGAAGACCTCCCCAGCTGCCTCCAAAGTCCTGTTTGCAAACACTCCCGCCCGCTGTTCACGCCAGGCTCGCACAATGCTCCCAAGCCCGGGAGAAAAGCGCTTCGGGGTGGTGCTCTCTCCGGGCCCTTGCCCCTGAGCCTGGGGGCCAGGCAGTGGGTCCACACTCCCAGACCAAGGCAGAACCCCATGCACACGTCTGTTCCTGACCCCTGCACCGGCAGAGAGCTCGGGGGAGCCAGAGTCTGTCAGGCAGGTGCTGGGCTGGCCGCCTGTGTGAGAAGGGGCAGAGCCGACCTAGGGGCAAGTTGGGCCTCTTCCTCTCCCTGCTGCCCTGAGGCTGCAGGGCCAAAGACGTCTTGGGCATCCAGCCCCTTGCTGGTCCCTTCCCTCTGACGAGGCCCTCTGAGCTCCAGCACCTTGCAGTGTGGAGACAGCCCCTGCCAGCAACCTCCTCTCCAATGAGGCCTCAACCGAGGCCTAGGCCCAGGGGAAAGGCACCAGCGGGGATGAGCCTGGGGAGGCGCCCGGGCATGTCTGGACCCAGTCCCCGCAGCCTGCCCCTTGGTGGGGCAGTACCCCCGGAGGCCAGGAAGGTCTGTGCAAGGCTGCCAGGGGCAGGGACAGCGCTGGGTCCTGCCCCTGGCCTGTGGGACGTCTGAGCACAACCGGCACACTCCCGCTAGAAGACCTCCCCGTCTGCCTCGAAAGGCCGGTTTGCAAGCACTCCCGCACCTGCTGTTCCCGCCAGGCACGCACAATGCTCCCAAGCCCGGGAGAAAAGCGCTTCGGGGTGGTGCTCTCTCCGGGCCCTTGCCCCTAAGCCTGCGGGCCAGGCAGGGGGAACACACTCCCAGGCCAAGACAGAACGACATGAACACGTCTGTTCCTGCCCCCTACACCGGCAGAGAGCTCGGGGGAGCCAGATTCTCTCAGGCAGGTGCTGGGCTGGCCGCCTGTGTGGGAAGGGGCAGAGCCGACCTAGGGGCAAGTTGGGCCTCTTGCTCTCCCTGCTGCCCTGAGGCTGCTGGGCCAAAGACGTCTTGGGCATCCAGCCCTTTGCTGGTCCCTTCCCTCTGACGAGGCCCTCTGAGCTCCAGCACCTTGCAGTGTGGAGACAGCACCTGCCAGCAATCTCCTCTCCAAGGAGGCCACAAACGAGGACTAGGCCCAGGGGAAATGCACCAGCGGGGATGAGCCTGGGGAGGCGCCCGGGCATGTCTGGACCCAGTCCCCGCAGCCTGCCCCTTGGTGGGGCAGTACCCCTGGAGGCCAGGAAGGTCTGGGCAAGGCTGACCAGGGGCAGGGGACCTGCTGGGTCCTGCCCATGGCCTGTGGGGCCTCTGAGCACAACCGGCCCTCTCCCACTGGAAGACCTCCCCGGCTGCCTCCAAAGGCCGTTTTGCACGCACTCCCGCCCACTGTTCCCACCAAGCGCGCACAATGCTCCCAAGCCCGGGAGAAAAGCGCTTCGGGGTGGTGCTCTCTCCGGGCCCTTGCCCCTGAGCCTGGGGGCCAGGCAGGGGGTCCACACTCCCAGGCCAAGGCAGAACCACATGCACACGTCTGTTCCTGACCCCTGCACCGGCAGAGAGCTCGGGGGAGCCAGAGTCTGTCAGGCAGCTGCTGGGCTGGCCGCCTGTGTGGGAAGGGGCAGAGCCGACTTAGGGGCAAGTTGGGCCTCTTGCTCTCCCTGCTGCCCTGAGGCTGCTGGGCCAAAGACGTCTTGGGCATCCAGCCCTTTGCTTGTCCCTTCCCTCTGACGAGACCCTCTGAGCTCCAGCACCTTGCAGTGTGGAGACAGCCCCTGCCAGCAACCTCCTCTCCAAGGAGGCCTCAACCGAGGCCTAGGACCAGGGGAAAGGCACCAGCGGGGATGAGCCTGGGGAGGCGCCCGGGCATGTCTGGACCCAGTCCCCGCAGCCTGCCCCTTGGTGGGGCAGTACCCCCGGAGGCCAGGAAGGTCTGGGCAAGGCTGGCCAGGGGCAGGGGCCCTGCTGGGTCCTGCCCCTGGCCTGTGGGGCCTCTGAGCACAACCGGCCCTCTCCCACTGGAAGACGTCCCCGGCTGCCTCCAAAGGCCAGTTTGCCAACACTCCCGCCCGCTGTTCCCGCCAGGCAAGCACAATGCTCCCAAGCCCGGGAGAAAAGCGCTTCGGGGTGGTGCTCTCCTCGGGCCCTTGCCCCTGAGCCTGGGGGCCAGGCAGTTGGTCCACACTCCCAGACCAAGGCAGAACCACATGCACACGTCTGTTCCTGACCCCTGCACCGGCAGAGAGCTCGGGGGAGCCAGAGTCTGTCAGGCAGCTGCTGGGTTGGCCGCCTGTGTGGGAAGGGGCAGAGCCAACCTAGGGGCAAGTTGGGCCTCTTCCTCTCCCTGCTGCCCTGAGGCTGCTGGGCCAAAGAGGTCTTGGGCATCCAGCCCCTTGCTGGTCCCTTCCCTCTGACGAGGCCCTTTGAGCTCCAGCACCTTGCAGTGTGGAGACAGCCCCTGCCAGCAACATCCTCTCCAAGGAGGCCTCAACCGAGGCCTAGGCCCAGGGGAAAGGCACCAGCGGGGATGAGCCTGGGGAGGCGCCCGGGCATGTCTGGACCCAGTCCCCGCAGCCTGCCCCTTGGTGGGGCAGTACCCCCGGAGGCCAGGAAGATCTGGTCAAGGCTGGCCAGGGGCAGGGGCCCTGCTGGGTCCTCCCCATGGCCTGTGGGGCCTCTGAGCACAACCGGCCCTCTCCCACTGGAAGACCTCCCCGGCTGCCTCCAAAGGCCAGTTTGCCAACACTCCTGCCCGCTCTTCCCGCCAGGCACGCACAATGCTCCCAAGCCCGGGAGAAAAGCGCTTCGGGGTGGTGCTCTCTCCGGGCCCTTGCCCCTGAGCCTGTGGGCAAGGCAGGGGGAACACACTCCCAGACCAAGGCAGAAACACATGCACACGTCTGGTCCTGTCCCCGGCACCGGCAGAGAGCTCGGGGGAGCCAGAGTCTCTCAGGCAGGTGCTGGGCTGGCCGCCTGTGTGGGAAGGGGCAGAGCCGACCTAGGGGCAAGTTGGGCCTCTTGCTCTCCCTGCTGCCCTGAGGCTGCAGGGCCAAAGACGTCTTGGGCATCCAGCCCCTTACTGGTCCCTTCCCTCTGACGAGGCCCTCTGAGCTCCAGCACCTTGCAGTGTGGAGACAGCCCCTGCCAGCAATCTCCTCTCCAAGGAGGCCTCAACCGAGGCCTAGGCCCAGGGGAAAGGCACCAGCGGGGTTGAGCCAGGGGAGGCGCCCGGGCATGTCTGGACCCTGTCCCCGCAGCCTGCCCCTTGGTGGGGCAGTACCCCCGGAGGCCAGGAAGGTCTGGGCAAGGCTGGCCAGGGGCAGGGGCCCTGCTGGGTCCTGCCCCTGGCCTGTGGGGCCTCTGAGCACAACCGGCCCTCTCCCACTGGAAGAACTCCCCGGCTGCCTCCAAAGGCCGGTTTGCAAGCACTCCCGCCCACTGTTCCCGCCAGGCGCGCACAATGCTCCCAAGCCCGGGAGAAAAGCGCTTCGGGGTGGTGGTCTCTCCGGGCCCTTGCCCCTGAGCCTGAGGGTCAGGCAGGGGATCCACAGTCCCAGGCCAAGGCACAACAACATGCACACGTCTGTTCCTGCCCCCTCCACCGGCAGAGAGCTGGGGGGAGCCAGAGTCTGTCAGGCAGCTGCTGGGCTGGCCGCCTGTGTGGGAAGGGGCAGAGCCGACCTAGGGGCAAGTTGGGCCTCTTGCTCTCCTTGCTGCCCTGAGGCTGCTGGGCCAAAGAGGTCTTGGGCATCCAGCCCCTTGCTGGTCCCTTCCCTCTGACGAGGCCCTCTGAGCTCCAGCACCTTGCAGTGTGGAGACAGCCCCTGCCAGCAACCTCCTCTCCAAGGAGGCCTCAACCGAGGCCTAGGCCCAGGGGAAAGGCACCAGCGGGGATGAGCCAGTGGAGGCGCACGGGCATATCAGGACCCAGTCCCCGCAGCCTGCCCCTTGGTGGGGCAGTACCCCCGGAGGCCAGGAAGTTCTGGGCAAGGCTGACCAGGGGCAGGGTCCCTGCTGGGTCCTGCCCCTGGCCTGTGGGGCCTCTGAGCACAACCGGCCCTCTCCCACTGGAAGACCTCCCCGGCTGCCTCCAAAGGCGGGTTTGCCAACACTCCCGCCCGCTGTTCCCGCCAGGCACGCACAACGCTCCCAAGGCCAGGAGAAAAGCGCTTCGGGGTGTTGCTCTCTCCGGGCCCTTGCCCCTGAGCCTGGGGGCAAGGCAGGGGGAACACACTCCCAGGCCAAGGCAGAACCACATGCCCACGTCTGTTCCTGTCCCCTGCACCGGCAGAGAGCTTGGGGGAGCCAGAGTCTGTCAGGCAGCTGCTGGGTTGGCCGCCTGTGTGGGAAGGGGCAGAGCCGCCCTAGGGGCAAGTTGGGCCTCTTGCTCTCCCTGCTGCCCTGAGGCTGCTGGGCCAAAGACGTCTTGGGCATCCAGCCCCTTACTGGTCCCTTCCCTCTGACGAGGCCCTCTGAGCTCCAGCACCTTGCAGTGTGGAGACAGCCCCTGCCAGCAACCTCCTCTCCAAGGAGGCCTCAACCGAGGCCTAGGCCCAGGGGAAAGGCACCAGCGGGGATGAGCCAGTGGAGGGGCCCGGGCATGTCTAGACCCAGGCCCCGCAGCCTGCCCCTTGGTGGGGCAGTACCCCCGGAGGCCAGGAAGGTCTGGTCAAGGCTGGCCAGGGGCAGGGGCCCTGCTGCGTCCTGCCCCTGGCCTGTGGGGCCTCTGAGCACAACCGGCCCTCTCCCACTGGAAGACCTCCCCGGCTGCCTCCAAAGGCCGGTTTGCAAGCGCTCCCGCCCACTGTTCCCAGCAGGCGTGCACAATGCTCCCAAGCCCGGGAGAAAAGCGCTTCAGGGTGGTGCTCTCTCCGGGCCCTTGCCCCTGAGCCTGGGGGCAAGGCAGGGTGTCCACACTCCCAGGACAAGGCAGAACCACATGCACACGTCTGATCTGCCCCCTGCACCGGCAGAGATCTCGGGGGAGCCAGAGTCTGTCAGGCAGCTGCTGGGCTGGCCGCCTGTGTGGGAAGGGGCAGAGCCGACCTAGGGGCAAGTTGGGCCTCTTGCTCTCCCTGCTGCCCTGAGGCTGCAGGGCCAAAGACGTCTTGGGCATCCAGCCCCTTGCTGGTCCCTTCCCTCTGACGAGGCCCTCTGAGCTCCAGTACCTTGCAGTGTGGAGACAGCCCCTGCCAGCAACCTCCTCTCCAAGAACGCCTCAACCGAGGCCTAGGCCCAGGGGAAAGGCACCAGCGGGGATGAGCCTGGGGAGGCGCCCGGGCATGTCTGGACCCAGTCCCCGCAGCCTGCCCCTTGGTGGGGCAGTACCCCCGGAGGCCAGGAAGGTCTGGGCAAGGCTGCCAGGGGCAGGGACACTGCTGGGTCCTGCCCCTGGCCTGTGGGGCGTCTGAGCACAACCGGCACTCTCCCGCTGGAAGACCTCCCCGTCTGCCTCGAAAGGCCGGTTTGCAAGCACTCCCGCCCGCTGTTCCCGCCAGGCACGCACAATGCTCCCAAGCCCGGGAGAAAAGCGCTTCGGGGTGGTGCTCTCTCCGGGCCCTTGGCCCTAAGCCTGCGCGCCAGGCAGGGGGAACACACTCCCAGGCCAAGACAGAACGACATGAACACGTCTGTTCCTGCCACCTACACCGGCAGAGAGCTCGGGGGAGCCAGAGTCTCTCAGGCAGGTGCTGGGCTGGCCGCCTGTGTGGGAAGGGGCAGAGCCGACCTAGGGGCAAGTTGGGCCTCCTGCTCTCCCTGCTGCCCTGAGGCTGCTGGGCCAAAGACGTCTTGGGCATCCAGCCCTTTGCTGGTCCCTTCCCTCTGACGAGGCCCTCTGAGCTCCAGCACCTTGCAGTGTGGAGACAGCACCTGCCAGCAATCTCCTCTCCAAGGAGGCCTCAACCGAGGCCTAGGCCCAGGGGAAAGGCATCAGCGGGGATGAGCCTGGGGAGGCGCCCGGGCATGTCTCGACCCAGTCCCCGCAGCCTGCCACTTGGTGGGGCAGTACCCCTGGAGGCCAGGAAGGTCTGGGCAAGGCTGACCAGGGGCAGGGGACCTGCTGCGTCCTGCCCATGGCCTGTGGGGCCTCTGAGCACAACCGGCCCTCTCCCACTGGAAGACCTCCCCGGCTGCCTCCAAAGGCCGTTTTGCACGCACTCCCGCCCACTGTTCCCAGCAAGCGCGCACAATGCTCCCAAGCCCGGGAGAAAAGCGCTTCGGGGTGGTGCTCTCTCCGGGCCCTTGCCCCTGAGCCTGGGGTCCAGGTAGGGGGTCCACACTCCCAGGCCAAGGCAGAACCACATGCACACGTCTGTTCCTGACCCCTGCACCGGCAGAGAGCTCGGGGGAGCCAGAGTCTGTCAGGCAGCTGCTGGGCTGGCCGCCTTTGTGGGAAGGGGCAGAGCCGACCTAGGGGCAAGTTGGGCCTCTTGCTCTCCCTGCTGCCCTGAGGCTGCTGGGCCAAAGACGTCTTGGGCATCCAGCCCTTTGCTTGTCCCTTCCCTCTGACGAGGCCCTCTGAGCTCCAGCACCTTGCAGTGTGGAGACAGCCCCTGCCAGCAACCTCCTCTCCAAGGAGGCCTCAACCGAGACCTAGGACCAGGGGAAAGGCACCAGCGGGGATGAGCCTGGGGAGGCGCCCGGGCATGTCTGGACCCAGTCCCCGCAGCCTGCCCCTTGGTGGGGCAGTACCCCCGGAGGCCAGGAAGGTCTGGGAAAGGCTGGCCAGGGGCAGGGGACCTGCTGGGTCCTGCCCCTGGCCTGTGGGGCCTCTGAGCACAACCGGCCCTCTCCCACTGGAAGACCTCCCCGGCTGCCTCCAAAGTCCTGTTTGCCAACACTCCCACCCGCTGTTCACGCCAGACTTGCACAATGTTCCCAAGCCCGGGAGAAAAGCGCTTCGGGGTGGTGCTCTCTCCGGGCCCTTGCCCCTGAGCCTGGGGGCAAGGCATGGGGAACACACTCCCAGGCCAAGGCAGAACCACATGCCCACGTCTGTTCCTGTCCCCTGCACCGGCAGAGAGCTTGGGGGAGCCAGAGTCCCTCAGGCAGCTGCTGGGTTGGCCGCCTGTGTGGGAAGGGGCAGAGCCGCCCTAGGGGCAAGTTGGGCCTCTTGCTCTCCCTGCTGCCCTGAAGCTGCTGGGCCAAAGACGTCTTGGGCATCCAGCCCCTTGCTGGTCCCTTCCCTCTGACGAGGCCCTCTGAGCTCCAGCACCTTGCAGTGTGGAGACAGCCCCTGCCAGCAACCTCCTCTCCAAGGAGGCCTCAACCGAGGCCTAGGCCCAGGGGAAAGGCACCAGCGGGGATGAGCCAGGGGAGGCGCCCGAGCATGTCTGGACCCAGTCCCCGCAGCCTGCCCCTTGGTGGGGCAGTACCCCCGGAGGCCAGGAAGGTCTGGGTAAGGCTGGCCAGGGGCAGGGGCCCTGCTGGGTCCTGCCCCTGGCCGGTGGGGCCTCTGAGCACAACCGGCCCTCTCCCACTGGAAGACCTCCCCGGCTGCCTCCAAAGGCCGGTTTGCAAGCGTTCCCGGCCACTTTTACCAGCAGGCGGGCACAATGCTCCTAAGCCCGGAAGAAAAGCGCTTCAGGGTGGTGCTCTCTCTGGGCCCTTGCCCCTGAGCCTGGGGGCAAGGCAGGGTGTCCACACTCCCAGGCCAAGGCAGAACCACATGCACACGTCTGATCTGCCCCCTGCACCGGCAGAGAGCTCGGGGGAGCCAGAGTCTGTCAGGCAGCTGCTGGGCTGGCCGCCTGTGTGGGAAGTGGCAGAGCCGACCTAGGGGCAAGTTGGGCCTCTTGCTCTCCCTGCTGCCCTGAGGCTGCTGGGCCAAAGAGGTCTTGGGCATCCAGCCCCTTGCTGGTCCCTTCCCTCTGACGAGGCCCTCTGAGCTCCAGCACCTTGCAGTGTGGAGACAGCCCCTGCCAGCAACCTCCTCTCCAAGGAGGCCTCAACCGAGGCCTAGGCCCAGGGGAAAGGCACCAGCGGGGATGAGCCTGGGGAGGCGCCCGGGCATGTCTGGACCCAGTCCCCGCAGCCTGCCCCTTGGTGGGGCAGTACCCCCGGAGGCCAGGAAGGTCTGGGCAAGGCTGGCCAGGGGCAGGGGCCCTGCTGGGTCCTGCCCCTGGCCTGTGGGGCCTCTGAGCACAACCGGCCCTCTCCCACTGGAAGAACTCCCCGGCTGCCTCCAAAGGCCAGTTTGCCAACACTCCCGCCCGCTGTTCCCGCCAGGCAAGCACAATGCTCCCAAGCCCGGGAGAAAAGCGCTTCGGGGTGGTGCTCTCCTCGGGCCCTTGCCCCTGAGCCTGGGGGCCAGGCAGTTGGTCCACACTCCCAGACCAAGGCAGAACCACATGCACACGTCTGTTCCTGACCCCTGCACCGGCAGAGAGCTCGGGGGAGCCAGAGTCTGTCAGGCAGCTGCTGGGCTGGCCGCCTGTGTGGGAAGGGGCAGAGCCGACCTAGGGGCAAGTTGGGCCTCTTCCTCTCCCTGCTGCCCTGAGGCTGCTGGGCCAAAGAGTTCTTGGGCATCCAGCCCCTTGCTGGTCCCTTCCCTCTGACGAGGCCCTCTGAGCTCCAGCACCTTGCAGTGTGGAGACAGCCCCTGCCAGCAACATCCTCTCCAAGGAGGCCTCAACCGAGGCCTAGGCCCAGGGGAAAGGCACCAGCGGGGATGAGCCTGGGGAGGCGCCCGGGCATGTCTGGACCCAGTCCCCGCAGCCTGCCCCTTGGTGGGGCAGTACCCCCGGAGGCCAGGAAGATCTGGGCAAGGCTGGCCAGGGGCAGGGGCCCTGCTGGGTCCTCCCCATGGCCTGTGGGGCCTCTGAGCACAACCGGCCCTCTCCCACTGGAAGACCTCCCCGGCTGCCTCCAAAGGCCGGTTTGCAAGCGCTCCCGCCCACTGTTCCCAGCAGGCGTGCACAATGCTCCCAAGCCCGGGAGAAAAGCGCTTCAGGGTGGTGCTCTCTCCGGGCCCTTGCCCCTGAGCCTGGGGTCAAGGCACGGTGTCCACACTCCCAGGCCAAGTCAGAACCACATGCACACGTCTGTTCCTGCCCCCTGCACCGGCAGAGAGCTCGGGGGAGCCAGAGTCTGTCAGGCAGCTGCTGGGCTGGCCGCCTGTGTGGGAAGTGGCAGAGCCGAGCTAGGGGCAAGTTGGGCCTCTTGCTCTCCCTGCTGCCCTGAGGCTGCTGGGCCAAAGAGGTCTTGGGCATCCAGCCCCTTGCTGGTCCCTTCCCTCTGACGAAGCCCTCTGAGCTCCAGCACCTTGCAGTGTGGAGACAGCCCCTGCCAGCAACCTCCTCTCCAAGGAGGCCTCAACCGAGGCCTAGGCCCAGGGGAAAGGCACCAGCGGGGATGAGCCTGGGGAGGCGCCCGGGCATGTCTGGACCCAGTCCCCGCAGCCTGCCCCTTGGTGGGGCAGTACCCCCGGAGGCCAGGAAGGTCTGTGCAAGGCTGCCAGGGGCAGGGACAGCGCTGGGTCCTGCCCCTGGCCTGTGGGACGTCTGAGCACAACCGGCACACTCCCGCTAGAAGACCTCCCCGTCTGCCTCGAAAGGCCGGTTTGCAAGCACTCCCGCACCTGCTGTTCCCGCCAGGCACGCACAATGCTCCCAAGCCCGGGAGAAAAGCGCTTCGGGGTGGTGCTCTCTCCGGGCCCTTGCCCCTAAGCCTGCGGGCCAGGCAGGGGGAACACACTCCCAGGCCAAGACAGAACGACATGAACACGTCTGTTCCTGCCCCCTACACCGGCAGAGAGCTCGGGGGAGCCAGAGTCTCTCAGGCAGGTGCTGGGCTGGCCGCCTGTGTGGGAAGGGGCAGAGCCGACCTAGGGGCAAGTTGGGCCTCTTGCTCTCCCTGCTGCCCTGAGGCTGCTGGGCCAAAGACGTCTTGGGCATCCAGCCCTTTGCTGGTCCCTTCCCTCTGACGAGGCCCTCTGAGCTCCAGCACCTTGCAGTGTGGAGACAGCACCTGCCAGCAATCTCCTCTCCAAGGAGGCCTCAACCGAGGCCTAGGCCCAGGGGAAAGGCACCAGCGGGGATGAGCCTGGGGAGGCGCCCGGGCATGTCTGGACCCAGTCCCCGCAGCCTGCCCCTTGGTGGGGCAGTACCCCTGGAGGCCAGGAAGGTCTGGGCAAGGCTGACCAGGGGCAGGGGACCTGCTGGGTCCTGCCCATGGCCTGTGGGGCCTCTGAGCACAACCGGCCCTCTCCCACTGGAAGACCTCCCCGGCTGCCTCCAAAGGCCGTTTTGCACGCACTCCCGCCCACTGTTCCCACCAAGCGCGCACAATGCTCCCAAGCCCGGGAGAAAAGCGCTTCGGGGTGGTGCTCTCTCCGGGCCCTTGCCCCTGAGCCTGGGGGCCAGGCAGGGGGTCCACACTCCCAGGCCAAGGCAGAACCACATGCACACGTCTGTTCCTGACCCCTGCACCGGCAGAGAGCTCGGGGGAGCCAGAGTCTGTCAGGCAGCTGCTGGGCTGGCCGCCTTTGTGGGAAGGGGCAGAGCCGACCTAGGGGCAAGTTGGGCCTCTTGCTCTCCCTGCTGCCCTGAGGCTGCTGGGCCAAAGACGTCTTGGGCATCCAGCCCTTTGCTTGTCCCTTCCCTCTGACGAGACCCTCTGAGCTCCAGCACCTTGCAGTGTGGAGACAGCCCCTGCCAGCAACCTCCTCTCCAAGGAGGCCTCAACCGAGACCTAGGACCAGGGGAAAGGCACCAGCGGGGATGAGCCTGGGGAGGCGCCCGGGCATGTCTGGACCCAGTCCCCGCAGCCTGCCCCTTGGTGGGGCAGTACCCCCGGAGGCCAGGAAGGTCTGGGAAAGGCTGGCCAGGGGCAGGGGACCTGCTGGGTCCTGCCCCTGGCCTGTGGGGCCTCTGAGCACACCCGGCCCTCTCCCACTGGAAGACCTCCCCGGCTGCCTCCAAATTCCTGTTTGCCAACACTCCCACCCGCTGTTCACGCCAGACTTGCACAATGCTCCCAAGCCCGGGAGAAAAGCGCTTCGGGGTGGTGCTCTCTCCGGGCCCTTGCCCCTGAGCCTGGGGGCCAGGCATGGGGAACACACTCCCAGGCCAAGGCAGAACCACATGCCCACGTCTGTTCCTGTCCCCTGCACCGGCAGAGAGCTTGGGGGAGCCAGAGTCTGTCAGGCAGCTGCTGGGTTGGCCGCCTGTGTGGTAAGGGGCAGAGCCGCCCTAGGGGCAAGTTGGGCCTCTTGCTCTCCCTGCTGCCCTGAGGCTGCTGGGCCAAAGACGTCTTGGGCATCCAGCCCCTTACTGGTCCCTTCCCTCTGACGAGGCCCTCTGAGCTCCAGCACCTTGCAGTGTGGAGACAGCCCCTGCCAGCAACCTCCTCTCCAAGGAGGCCTCAACCGAGGCCTAGGCCCAGGGGAAAGGCACCAGCGGGGATGAGCCAGGGGAGGCGCCCGAGCATGTCTGGACCCAGTCCCCGCAGCCTGCCCCTTGGTGGGGCAGTACCCCCGGAGGCCAGGAAGGTCTGGGTAAGGCTGGCCAGGGGCAGGGGCCCTGCTGGGTCCTGCCCCTGGCCGGTGGGGCCTCTGAGCACAACCGGCCCTCTCCCACTGGAAGACCTCCCCGGCTGCCTCCAAAGGCCGGTTTGCAAGCGTTCCCGGCCACTGTTACCAGCAGGCGGGCACAATGCTCCTAAGCCCGGAAGAAAAGCGCTTCAGGGTGGTGCTCTCTCTGGGCCCTTGCCCCTGAGCCTGGGGGCAGGGCAGGGTGTCCACACTCCCAGGCCAAGGCAGAACCACATGCACACGTCTGATCTGCCCCCTGCACCGGCAGAGAGCTCGGGGGAGCCAGAGTCTGTCAGGCAGCTGCTGGGCTGGCCGCCTGTGTGGGAAGGGGCAGAGCCGACCTAGGGGCAAGTTGGGCCTCTTGCTCTCCCTGCTGCCCTGAGGCTGCTGGGCCAAAGACGTCTTGGGCATCCAGCCCCTTGCTGGTCCCTTCCCTCTGACGAGGCCCTCTGAGCTCCAGCACCTTGCAGTGTGGAGACAGCCCCTGCCAGCAACCTCCTCTCCAAGGAGGCCTCAACCGAGGCCTAGGCCCAGGGGAAAGGCACCAGCGGGGATGAGCCTGGGGAGGCGCCCGGGCATGTCTGGACCCAGTCCCCGCAGCCTGCCCCTTGGTGGGGCAGTACCCCCGGAGGCCAGGAAGGTCTGGGCAAGGCTGGCCAGGGGCAGGGGCCCTGCTGGGTCCTGCCCCTGGCCTGTGGGGCCTCTGAGCACAACCGGCCCTCTCCCACTGGAAGACGTCCCCGGCTGCCTCCAAAGGCCAGTTTGCCAACACTCCCGCCCGCTGTTCCCGCCAGGCAAGCACAATGCTCCCAAGCCCGGGAGAAAAGCGCTTCGGGGTGGTGCTCTCCTCGGGCCCTTGCCCCTGAGCCTGGGGGCCAGGCAGTTGGTCCACACTCCCAGACCAAGGCAGAACCACATGCACACGTCTGTTCCTGACCCCTGCACCGGCAGAGAGCTCGGGGGAGCCAGAGTCTGTCAGGCAGCTGCTGGGTTGGCCGCCTGTGTGGGAAGGGGCAGAGCCAACCTAGGGGCAAGTTGGGCCTCTTCCTCTCCCTGCTGCCCTGAGGCTGCTGGGCCAAAGAGGTCTTGGGCATCCAGCCCCTTGCTGGTCCCTTCCCTCTGACGAGGCCCTTTGAGCTCCAGCACCTTGCAGTGTGGAGACAGCCCCTGCCAGCAACATCCTCTCCAAGGAGGCCTCAACCGAGGCCTAGGCCCAGGGGAAAGGCACCAGCGGGGATGAGCCTGGGGAGGCGCCCGGGCATGTCTGGACCCAGTCCCCGCAGCCTGCCCCTTGGTGGGGCAGTACCCCCGGAGGCCAGGAAGATCTGGGCAAGGCTGGCCAGGGGCAGGGGCCCTGCTGGGTCCTCCCCATGGCCTGTGGGGCCTCTGAGCACAACCGGCCCTCTCCCACTGGAAGACCTCCCCGGCTGCCTCCAAAGGCCAGTTTGCCAACACTCCTGCCCGCTCTTCCCGCCAGGCACGCACAATGCTCCCAAGCCCGGGAGAAAAGCGCTTCGGGGTGGTGCTCTCTCCGGGCCCTTGCCCCTGAGCCTGTGGGCAAGGCAGGGGGAACACACTCCCAGACCAAGGCAGAAACACATGCACACGTCTGGTCCTGTCCCCGGCACCGGCAGAGAGCTCGGGGGAGCCAGAGTCTCTCAGGCAGGTGCTGGGCTGGCCGCCTGTGTGGGAAGGGGCAGAGCCGACCTAGGGGCAAGTTGGGCCTCTTGCTCTCCCTGCTGCCCTGAGGCTGCAGGGCCAAAGACGTCTTGGGCATCCAGCCCCTTACTGGTCCCTTCCCTCTGACGAGGCCCTCTGAGCTCCAGCACCATGCAGTGTGGAGACAGCCCCTGCCAGCAATCTCCTCTCCAAGGAGGCCTCAACCGAGGCCTAGGCCCAGGGGAAAGGCACCAGCGGGGTTGAGCCAGGGGAGGCGCCCGGGCATGTCTGGACCCTGTCCCCGCAGCCTGCCCCTTGGTGGGGCAGTACCCCCGGAGGCCAGGAAGGTCTGGGCAAGGCTGGCCAGGGGCAGGGGCCCTGCTGGGTCCTGCCCCTGGCCTGTGGGGCCTCTGAGCACAACCGGCACTCTCCCACTGGAAGAACTCCCCGGCTGCCTCCAAAGGCCGGTTTGCAAGCACTCCCGCCCACTGTTCCCGCCAGGCGCGCACAATGCTCCCAAGCCCGGGAGAAAAGCGCTTCGGGGTGGTGGTCTCTCCGGGCCCTTGCCCCTGAGCCTGAGGGTCAGGCAGGGGATCCACAGTCCCAGGCCAAGGCACAACAACATGCACACGTCTGTTCCTGCCCCCTCCACCGGCAGAGAGCTGGGGGGAGCCAGAGTCTGTCAGGCAGCTGCTGGGCTGTCCGCCTGTGTGGGAAGGGGCAGAGCCGACCTAGGGGCAAGTTGGGCCTCTTGCTCTCCTTGCTGCCCTGAGGCTGCTGGGCCAAAGAGGTCTTGGGCATCCAGCCCCTTGCTGGTCCCTTCCCTCTGACGAGGCCCTCTGAGCTCCAGCACCTTGCAGTGTGGAGACAGCCCCTGCCAGCAACCTCCTCTCCAAGGAGGCCTCAACCGAGGCCTAGGCCCAGGGGAAAGGCACCAGCGGGGATGAGCCAGTGGAGGGGCCCGGGCATGTCTAGACCCAGGCCCCGCAGCCTGCCCCTTGGTGGGGCAGTACCCCCGGAGGCCAGGAAGGTCTGGTCAAGGCTGGCCAGGGGCAGGGGCCCTGCTGCGTCCTGCCCCTGGCCTGTGGGGCCTCTGAGCACAACCGGCCCTCTCCCACTGGAAGACCTCCCCGGCTGCCTCCAAAGGCCGGTTTGCAAGCGCTCCCGCCCACTGTTCCAAGCAGGCGTGCACAATGCTCCCAAGCCCGGGAGAAAAGCGCTTCAGGGTGGTGCTCTCTCCGGGCCCTTGCCCCTGAGCCTGGGGGCAAGGCAGGGTGTCCACACTCCCAGGACAAGGCAGAACCACATGCACACGTCTGATCTGCCCCCTGCACCGGCAGAGATCTCGGGGGAGCCAGAGTCTGTCAGGCAGCTGCTGGGCTGGCCGCCTGTGTGGGAAGGGGCAGAGCCGACCTAGGGGCAAGTTGGGCCTCTTGCTCTCCCTGCTGCCCTGAGGCTGCAGGGCCAAAGACGTCTTGGGCATCCAGCCCCTTGCTGGTCCCTTCCCTCTGACGAGGCCCTCTGAGCTCCAGTACCTTGCAGTGTGGAGACAGCCCCTGCCAGCAACCTCCTCTCCAAGAACGCCTCAACCGAGGCCTAGGCCCAGGGGAAAGGCACCAGCGGGGATGAGCCTGGGGAGGCGCCCGGGCATGTCTGGACCCAGTCCCCGCAGCCTGCCCCTTGGTGGGGCAGTACCCCCGGAGGCCAGGAAGGTCTGGGCAAGGCTGCCAGGGGCAGGGACACTGCTGGGTCCTGCCCCTGGCCTGTGGGGCGTCTGAGCACAACCGGCACTCTCCCGCTGGAAGACCTCCCCGTCTGCCTCGAAAGGCCGGTTTGCAAGCACTCCCGCCCGCTGTTCCCGCCAGGCACGCACAATGCTCCCAAGCCCGGGAGAAAAGCGCTTCGGGGTGGTGCTCTCACCGGGCCCTTGCCCCTGAGCCTCGGGGCCAGGCAGGGGGAACACACTCCCAGGCCAAGGCAGAACGACATGCACACGTCTGTTCCTGCCCCCTACACCGGCAGAGAGCTCGGGGGAGCCAGAGACTGCCAGGCTGCTGCTGTGCTGGCCGCCTGTGTGGGACGTGGCAGAGCCGACCTAGGGGCAAGTTGGGCCTCTTGCTCTCCCTGCTGCCCTGAGGCTGCTGGGTCAAAGAGGTCTTGGGCATCCAGCCCTTTGCTGGTCCCTTCCCTCTGACGAGGCCCTCTGATCTCCAGCACCTTGCAGTGTGGAGACAGCCCCTGCCAGCAACCTCCTCTCCAAGGAGGCCTCAACCGAGGCCTAGGCCCAGGGGAAAGGCACCAGCGGGGATGAGCCTGGGGAGGCGCCCCGGGATGTCTGGACCCAGTCCCCGCAGCCTGCCCCTTGGTGGGGCAGTACCCCCGGAGGCCAGGAAGGTCTGGGCAAGGCTGGCCAGGGTCAGGGGCCCTGCTGGGTCCTGCCCCTGGCCTGTGGGGCCTCTGAGCACAACCGGCCCTCTCCCACTGGAAGACCTCCCCGGCTGCCTCCAAAGTCCTGTTTGCAAACACTCCCGCCCGCTGTTCACGCCAGGCTCGCACAATGCTCCCAAGCCCGGGAGAAAAGCGCATTGGGGTGGGTCTCTCTCCGGGCCCTTGCCCCTGAGCCTGGGGGCAAGGCACGGGGAACACACTCCCTGGCTTAGGCAGAACCACATGCCCACGTCTGTTCCTGTCCCCTGCACCGGCAGAGAGCTTGGGGGAGCCAGAGTCTGGCAGGCAGCTGCTGGGTTGGCCGCCTGTGTGGGAAGGGGCAGAGCCGACCTAGGGGCAAGTTGGGCCTCTTGCTCTCCCTGCTGCCCTGAGGCTGCTGGGCCAAAGACGTCTTGGGCATCCAGCCCCTTACTGGTCCCTTCCCTCTGACGAGGCCCTCTGAGCTCCAGCACCTTGCAGTGTGGAGACAGCCCCTGCCAGCAACCTCCTCTCCAAGGAGGCCTCAACCGAGGCCTAGGCCCAGGGGAAAGGCACCAGCGGGGATGAGCCAGGGGAGGCGCCCGGGCATGTCTGGACCCAGTCCCCGCAGCCTGCCCCTTGGTGGGGCAGTACCCCCGGAGGCCAGGAAGGTCTGGGCAAGGCTGGCCAGGGGCAGGGGCCCTGCTGGGTCCTGCCCCTGCCCTGTGAGGCCTCTGAGCACAACCGGCCCTCTCCCACTGGAAGACCTCCCCAGCTGCCTCCAAAGTCCTGTTTGCAAACACTCCCGCCCGCTGTTCACGCCAGGCTCGCACAATGCTCCCAAGCCCGGGAGAAAAGCGCTTCGGGGTGGTGCTCTCTCCGGGCCCTTGCCCCTGAGCCTGGGGTCCAGGCAGTGGGTCCACACTCCCAGACCAAGGCAGAACCACATGCACACGTCTGTTCCTGACCCCTGCACCGGCAGAGAGCTCGGGGGAGCCAGAGTCTGTCAGGCAGGTGCTGGGCTGGCCGCCTGTGTGGGAAGAAGCAGAGCCGACCTAGGGGCAAGTTGGGCCTCTTCCTCTCCCTGCTGCCCTGAGGCTGCTGGGCCAAAGACGTCTTGGGCATCCAGCCCCTTGCTGGTCCCTTCCCTCTGACGAGGCCCTCTGAGCTCCAGCACCTTGCAGTGTGGAGACAGCCCCTGCCAGCAACCTCCTCTCCAATGAGGCCTCAACCGAGGCCTAGGCCCAGGGGAAAGGCACCAGCGGGGCTGAGCCTGGGGAGGCGCCCGGGCATGTCTGGACCCAGTCCCCGCAGCCTGCCCCTTGGTGGGGCAGTACCCCCGGAGGCCAGGAAGGTCTGTGCAAGGCTGCCAGGGGCAGGGACAGCGCTGGGTCCTGCCCCTGGCCTGTGGGACGTCTGAGCACAACCGGCACTCTCCCGCTGGAAGACCTCCCCGTCTGCCTCGAAAGGCCGGTTTGCAAGCACTCCCGCCCGCTGTTCCCAGCAAGCGCGCACAATGCTCCCAAGCCCGGGAGAAAAGCGCTTCGGGGTGGTGCTCTCTCCGGGCCCTTGCCCCTAAGCCTGCGCGCCAGGCAGGGGGAACACACTCCCAGGCCAAGACAGAACGACATGAACACGTCTGTTCCTGCCACCTACACCGGCAGAGAGCTCGGGGGAGCCAGAGTCTCTCAGGCAGGTGCTGGGCTGGCCGCCTGTGTGGGAAGGGGCAGAGCCGACCTAGGGGCAAGTTGGGCCTCTTGCTCTCCCTCTGCCCTGAGGCTGCTGGGCCAAAGACGTCTTGGGCATCCAGCCCTTTGCTGGTCCCTTCCCTCTGACGAGGCCCTCTGAGCTCCAGCACCTTGCAGTGTGGAGACAGCACCTGCCAGCAATCTCCTCTCCAAGGAGGCCTCAACCGAGGCCTAGGCCCAGGGGAAAGGCATCAGCGGGGATGAGCCTGGGGAGGCGCCCGGGCATGTCTGGACCCAGTCCCCGCAGCCTGCCACTTGGTGGGGCAGTACCCCTGGAGGCCAGGAAGGTCTGGGCAAGGCTGACCAGGGGCAGGGGACCTGCTGCGTCCTGCCCATGGCCTGTGGGGCCTCTGAGCACAACCGGCCCTCTCCCACTGGAAGACCTCCCCGGCTGCCTCCAAAGGCCGTTTTGCACGCACTCCCGCCCACTGTTCCCAGCAAGCGCGCACAATGCTCCCAAGCCCGGGAGAAAAGCGCTTCGGGGTGGTGCTCTCTCCGGGCCCTTGCCCCTGAGCCTGGGGTCCAGGTAGGGGGTCCACACTCCCAGGCCAAGGCAGAACCACATGCACACGTCTGTTCCTGACCCCTGCACCGGCAGAGAGCTCGGGGGAGCCAGAGTCTGTCAGGCAGCTGCTGGGCTGGCCGCCTTTGTGGGAAGGGGCAGAGCCGACCTAGGGGCAAGTTGGGCCTCTTGCTCTCCCTGCTGCCCTGAGGCTGCTGGGCCAAAGACGTCTTGGGCATCCAGCCCTTTGCTTGTCCCTTCCCTCTGACGAGGCCCTCTGAGCTCCAGCACCTTGCAGTGTGGAGACAGCCCCTGCCAGCAACCTCCTCTCCAAGGAGGCCTCAACCGAGACCTAGGACCAGGGGAAAGGCACCAGCGGGGATGAGCCTGGGGAGGCGCCCGGGCATGTCTGGACCCAGTCCCCGCAGCCTGCCCCTTGGTGGGGCAGTACCCCCGGAGGCCAGGAAGGTCTGGGAAAGGCTGGCCAGGGGCAGGGGACCTGCTGGGTCCTGCCCCTGGCCTGTGGGGCCTCTGAGCACAACCGGCCCTCTCCCACTGGAAGACCTCCCCGGCTGCCTCCAAAGTCCTGTTTGCCAACACTCCCACCCGCTGTTCACGCCAGACTTGCACAATGTTCCCAAGCCCGGGAGAAAAGCGCTTCGGGGTGGTGCTCTCTCCGGGCCCTTGCCCCTGAGCCTGGGGACAAGGCATGGGGAACACACTCCCAGGCCAAGGCAGAACCACATGCCCACGTCTGTTCCTGTCCCCTGCACCGGCAGAGAGCTTGGGGGAGCCAGAGTCTGTCAGGCAGCTGCTGGGTTGGCCGCCTGTGTGGGAAGGGGCAGAGCCGCCCTAGGGGCAAGTTGGGCCTCTTGCTCTCCCTGCTGCCCTGAAGCTGCTGGGCCAAAGACGTCTTGGGCATCCAGCCCCTTGCTGGTCCCTTCCCTCTGACGAGGCCCTCTGAGCTCCAGCACCTTGCAGTGTGGAGACAGCCCCTGCCAGCAACCTCCTCTCCAAGGAGGCCTCAACCGAGGCCTAGGCCCAGGGGAAAGGCACCAGCGGGGATGAGCCAGGGGAGGCGCCCGAGCATGTCTGGACCCAGTCCCCGCAGCCTGCCCCTTGGTGGGGCAGTACCCCCGGAGGCCAGGAAGGTCTGGGTAAGGCTGGCCAGGGGCAGGGGCCCTGCTGGGTCCTGCCCCTGGCCGGTGGGGCCTCTGAGCACAACCGGCCCTCTCCCACTGGAAGACCTCCCCGGCTGCCTCCAAAGGCCGGTTTGCAAGCGTTCCCGGCCACTGTTACCAGCAGGCGGGCACAATGCTCCTAAGCCCGGAAGAAAAGCGCTTCAGGGTGGTGCTCTCTCTGGGCCCTTGCCCCTGAGCCTGGGGGCAAGGCAGGGTGTCCACACTCCCAGGCCAAGGCAGAACCACATGCACACGTCTGATCTGCCCCCTGCACCGGCAGAGAGCTCGGGGGAGCCAGAGTCTGTCAGGCAGCTGCTGGGCTGGCCGCCTGTGTGGGAAGTGGCAGAGCCGACCTAGGGGCAAGTTGGGCCTCTTGCTCTCCCTGCTGCCCTGAGGCTGCTGGGCCAAAGAGGTCTTGGGCATCCAGCCCCTTGCTGGTCCCTTCCCTCTGACGAGGACCTCTGAGCTCCAGCACCTTGCAGTGTGGAGACAGCCCCTGCCAGCAACCTCCTCTCCAAGGAGGCCTCAACCGAGGCCTAGGCCCAGGGGAAAGGCACCAGCGGGGATGAGCCTGGGGAGGCGCCCGGGCATGTCTGGACCCAGTCCCCGCAGCCTGCCCCTTGGTGGGGCAGTACCCCCGGAGGCCAGGAAGGTCTGGGCAAGGCTGGCCAGGGGCAGGGGCCCTGCTGGGTCCTGCCCCTGGCCTGTGGGGCCTCTGAGCACAACCGGCCCTCTCCCACTGGAAGAACTCCCCGGCTGCCTCCAAAGGCCAGTTTGCCAACACTCCCGCCCGCTGTTCCCGCCAGGCAAGCACAATGCTCCCAAGCCCGGGAGAAAAGCGCTTCGGGGTGGTGCTCTCCTCGGGCCCTTGCCCCTGAGCCTGGGGGCCAGGCAGTTGGTCCACACTCCCAGACCAAGGCAGAACCACATGCACACGTCTGTTCCTGACCCCTGCACCGGCAGAGAGCTCGGGGGAGCCAGAGTCTGTCAGGCAGCTGCTGGGCTGGCCGCCTGTGTGGGAAGGGGCAGAGCCGACCTAGGGGCAAGTTGGGCCTCTTCCTCTCCCTGCTGCCCTGAGGCTGCTGGGCCAAAGAGGTCTTGGGCATCCAGCCCCTTGCTGGTCCCTTCCCTCTGACGAGGCCCTCCGAGCTCCAGCACCTTGCAGTGTGGAGACAGCCCCTGCCAGCAACATCCTCTCCAAGGAGGCCTCAACCGAGGCCTAGGCCCAGGGGAAAGGCACCAGCGGGGATGAGCCTGGGGAGGCGACCGGGCATGTCTGGACCCAGTCCCCGCAGCCTGCCCCTTGGTGGGGCAGTACCCCCGGAGGCCAGGAAGATCTGGGTAAGGCTGGCCAGGGGCAGGGGCCCTGCTGGGTCCTCCCCATGGCCTGTGGGGCCTCTGAGCACAACCGGCCCTCTCCCACTGGAAGACCTCCCCGGCTGCCTCCAAAGGCCGGTTTGCAAGCGCTCCCGCCCACTGTTCCCAGCAGGCGTGCACAATGCTCCCAAGCCCGGGAGAAAAGCGCTTCAGGGTGGTGCTCTCTCCGGGCCCTTGCCCCTGAGCCTGGGGTCAAGGCACGGTGTCCACACTCCCAGGCCAAGTCAGAACCACATGCACACGTCTGTTCCTGCCCCCTGCACCGGCAGAGAGCTCGGGGGAGCCAGAGTCTGTCAGGCAGCTGCTGGGCTGGCCGCCTGTGTGGGAAGTGGCAGAGCCGACCTAGGGGCAAGTTGGGCCTCTTGCTCTCCCTGCTGCCCTGAGGCTGCTGGGCCAAAGAGGTCTTGGGCATCCAGCCCCTTGCTGGTCCCTTCCCTCTGACGAAGCCCTCTGAGCTCCAGCACCTTGCAGTGTGGAGACAGCCCCTGCCAGCAACCTCCTCTCCAAGGAGGCCTCAACCGAGGCCTAGGCCCAGGGGAAAGGCACCAGCGGGGATGAGCCTGGGGAGGCGCCCGGGCATGTCTGGACCCAGTCCCCGCAGCCTGCCCCTTGGTGGGGCAGTACCCCCGGAGGCCAGGAAGGTCTGGGCAAGGCTGGCCAGAGGCAGGGGCCCTGCTGGGTCCTGCCCCTGGCCTGTGGGGCCTCTGAGCACAACCGGCCCTCTCCCACTGGAAGAACTCCCCGGCTGCCTCCAAAGGCCGGTTTGCAAGCACTCCCGCCCGCTGTTCCCGCCAGGCACGCACAATGCTCCCAAGCCCGGGAGAAAAGCGCTTCGGGGTGGTGCTCTCTCCGGGCCCTTGCCCCTGAGCCTGGGGGACAGGCAGGGGGAACACACTCCCAGGCCAAGGCAGAACGACATGCACACGTCTGTTCCTGCCCCCTACACCGGCAGAGAGTTCGGGGGAGCCAGAGACTGCCAGGCTGCTGCTGGGCTGGCTGCCTGTGTGGGACGGGGTAGAGCCGACCTAGGGGCAAGTTGGGCCTCTTGCTCTCCCTGCTGCCCTGAGGCTGCTGGGTCAAAGAGGTCTTGGGCATCCAGCCCTTTGCTGGTCCTTTCCCTCTGACGAGGCCCTCTGAGCTCCAGCACCTTGCAGTGTGCAGACAGCCCCTGCCGGCAACCTCCTCTCCAAGGAGGCCTCAACCGAGGCCTAGGCCCAGGGGAAAGGCACCAGCGGGGATGAGCCTGGGGAGGCGCCCGGGCATGTCTGGACCCAGTCCCCGCAGCCTGCCCCTTGGTGGGGTAGTACCCCCGGAGGCCAGGAAGGTCTGGGCAAGGCTGCCAGAGGCAGGGACACTGCTGGGTCCTGCCCCTGGCCTGTGGGGCCTCTGAGAACAACTGGCACTCTCCCGCTGGAAGACCTCCCCGGCTGCCTCCAAAGGCTGGTTTGCAAGCACTCAATCCCGCTGTTCACGCCAGCTGCGCACAATGCTCCCAAGCCCGGGAGAAAAGCATTTTGGGGTGGTGCTCACTCCGGGCTTTGGAAGACCTCCCCGGCTGCCTCCAAGGCCGGTTTGCAAGCACTTCTGCCTGCTGTTCCCGCCACCCGCGCACAATGCTCCCAAGCCCGGGAGAAAAGCGTTTCGGGGTGGTGTTCTCTCTGGGCCCAAGAAAGACCTCCCGGGCTGCCCCCAAATGCCGGTTTGCAAGCACTCCCACTCGCTGTTCCCGCCATCCGTGCAAATGCTCCAAGCCCAGGAGAAAAGCCCTTCAGGGTGGTGCTCTCTCCCGGCCCTTGGAAGACCTCCCCGGCTGCCTCCAAAGGCTGGATTTCAAGTACTCCCTCCCGCTGTCCCGCCAGCCGCACACAATGCTCCCAATCACGGGAGAAAAGCGCTTCGGGGTGGTGCTCTCTACGGGCCCTTGGAAGACCTCCCCGGCTGCCTCCAAAGGCCGGTTTGCAAGCACTCAATCCCGCTGTTCCCGCCAGCCGCGCACAATGCTCCCAAGCCTGGGAGAAAAGCGCTTCGGGGTGGTGCTCTCTCCCGGCCCTTGGAAGACCTCCCCGGCTGCCTCCAAAGGCTGGTTTTCAAGAACTCCCTCCCGCTGACCCGCCAGCCGCACACAATGCTCCCAAGCCCGGGAGAAAAGCATTTTGGGGTGGTCTCTCTCAGGGCCCTTGGAAGACTCCCAGGCTGCCTCTAAAGGCCGGTTTGCAAGCACTCATGTCCTCTGTTCCCGACAGCCGCGAACAATGCTCCCAATTCCGTGAGAAAAGTGCTTCGGGATGGTGCTCTCTCCGGGCCCTTGGAAGACCTCCCAAGCTGCCTCCAAAGGCCGGTTTGCAAGCACTCCCGCCCGCTGTTCCCGCCAGCCTCGCACAATGCTCCCAAGACCGGGAGAAAAGCGCTTCGGGGTGGTGTTCTCTCCGTGCCAATGGAGGACCTCCCTGGCTGCCCCCAAAGGCCGGTTTGCAAGCACTCCCACTCGCTGTTCCCGCCAGCCACGCACAATCCTCCAAAACCCCGGAGAAAAGCGCTTCGGGGTGGTGTTCTCTCCGTGCCCATGGAAGACCTCCCGGGGTGCCCCCAAAGGCCGGTTTGCAAGCACTCCCACTCGCTGTTCCCGCCATCCGCGCACAATGCTCCCAAGCCCGGGAGAAAAGCATTTTGGGGTGGTGCTCACACCGGGCCCTGGAAGACCTCCCCGGCTGCCTCCAAAGGACGGTTTTCAAGCACTCCTGCCTGCTGTTCCCGCCACCCGCGCACAATAATCCCAAGCCCGGGAGAAAAGCGCTTCGGGGTGGTGCTCTCTAGAGGCCCTTGGAGGACCTCCCGGGCTGCCTCCAAAGGCCGGTTTGCAAGGACTCCTTCCTGCTGTTCCCGCCATCCGCGCACAATGCTCCCAAGCCCGGGAGAAAAGCATTTTGGGGTGGTGCTCACACCGGGCCCTGGAAGACCTCCGCGGCTGCCTCCAAAGGACGGTTTTCAAGCACTCCTGCCTGCTGTTCCCGCCACCCGCGCAAAATGCTCCCAAGCCCGGGAGAAAAGCGCTTCGGGGTGGTGCTCTCTACAGGCCCTTGGAAGACCTCCCCGGCTGCCTCCAAAGGCCGGTTTGCAAGGACTCCTTCCTGCTGTTCCCGCCAGCCACGCACAATGCTCCCAAGCCCGGGAGAAAAGCATTTTGGGGTGGTGCTCACACCGGGCCCTGGAAGACCTCCCCGGCTGCCTCCAAAGGACGGTTTTCAAGCACTCCTGCCTGCTGTTCCCACCACCCGCGCAGAATGCTCCCAAGCGCGGGAGAAAAGCGCTTCGGGGTGGTGCTCTCTACAGGCCCTTGGAAGACCTCCCCGGCTGCCTCCAAAGGCCGGTTTGCAAGGACTCCTTCCTGCTTTTCCCGCCAGCCACGCACAATGCTCCCAAGCCCGCGAGAAAAGCATTTTGGGGTGGTGCTCACTCCGGGCCCTTGGAAGACCTCCCCGGCTGCCTCCAATGGCCAGTTTGCAAGCACTCATGTCCGCTGTTCCCACCAGCCGCGCACAATGCTCCCAAGCCCGGGAGAAAAGCTTTTTGGGGTGGTGCTCACACCGGGCCCTGGAAGACCTCCCCGGCTGCCTCCAAAGGCCAGTTTTCAAGCACTCCTGCCTGCTGTTCCCGCCACCTGCGCACAATGCTCTCAAGCCCGGGAGAAAAGCGCTTCGGGGTGGTGCTCTCTACAGGCCCTTGGAAGACCTCCCCGGCTGCCTCCAAAGGCCGGTTTGCAAGGACTCCTTCCTGCTGTTCCCGCCAGCCACGCACAATGCTCCCAAGCCCGGGAGAGAAGCATTTTGGGGTGGTGCTCTCTACAGGCCCTTGGAAGACCTCCCCGGCTGCCTCCAGTGGCCAGTTTGCAAGCACTCATGCCCGCTGTTCCCACCAGCCGCGCACAATGCTCCCAAGCCCGGGAGAAAAGCTTTTTGGGGTGGTGCTCACACCGGGCCCTGGAAGACCTCCCCGGCTGCCTGCAAAGGCCGGTTTTCAAGCACTCCTGCCTGCTGTTCCTGCCACCCGCGCACAATACTCCCAAGCCCGGGAGAAAAGCGCTTCGGGGTGGTGCTCTCTACAGGCCCTTGGAAGACCTCCCCCGCTGCCTCCAAAGGCCGGTTTGCAAGGACTCCTTCCTGCTGTTCCCGCCAGCCACGCACAATGCTCCCAAGCCCGGGAGAAAAGTGCTTCGGGGTGGTGATCTCTCCGGGCCCTTGGAAGTCGTCCCCAGCTGCCTCCAAAGGCCGGTTTGCAAGCACTCATGCCCGTTGTTCCCACCAGCCGCGCACAATGCTCCCAAGCCCGGGAGAAAAGCATTTTGGGGTGGTGCTCACTCCGGGCCCTTGGAAGACCTCCCCGGCTGCCTCCAAAGGCCAGTTTGCAAGCAGTCCTGCCTGCTGTTCCCGCCAGCCGCGCACAATGCTCCCAAGCCCGGGAGAAAAGCGCTTCGGGGTGGTGCTCTCTCCGGGCCCTTGGAAGACGTCCCCGGCTGCCTCCAAAGGCCGGTTTGCAAGCACTCATGCCCGTTGTTCCCACCAGCCGCGCACAATGCTCCCAAGCCCGGGAGAAAAGCATTTTGGGGTGGTGCTCACTCCGGGCCCTTGGAAGACCTCCCCGGCTGCCTCCAAAGGCCAGTTTGCAAGCAGTCCTGCCTGCTGTTCCCGCCAGCCGCGCACAATGTTCCCAAGCCCGGGAGAAAAGCGCTTCGGGGTGGTGCTCTCTCCGGGCACTTTCAAGACCTCCCCGGCTGCCTCCAAAGGCCGGTTTGTAAGTACTCATTCCCGCTGCTTCCGCCAGCCACGCACAATGCTCCCAAGCCCGGGAGAAAAGCATTTTGAGGTGGTGCTCTCTCCGGGCCCTTGGAAGACCTCCCGGGCTGCCTCCAAAGGCCGGTTTGCAAGCATTCATGTCCGTTGTTCCCGACAGCCGCGCACAATGCTCCCAAGCCCGAGAGAAAAGCATTTTGGGGTGGTGATCAGTCCGGCCCTTGGAAGATCTCCCCGGCTGCCTCCAAAGGACAGTTTGCAAGCACTCATGCCCGCTGTTCCCGCCAGCCGCGCACAATGCTCCCAAGACCGTGAGAAAAGCGCTTCGGGGTGGTGTTCTCTCAGGGACCATGGAGGACCTCCCCGGCTGCCCCCAAAGGCCGGTTTGCAAGCATTCCCACTCGCTGTTCCCGCCAGGCACACACAATGTTCCAAAACCCCGGAGAAAAGCGCTTCGGGGTGGTGGTCTCTCCGGGACCCTGCCCCTGAGCCTGGGGGCCAGGCAGGGGATCCACAGTCCCAGGCAAAGGCAGAACCACATGCACACGTCTGTTCCTGCCCCATCCACCGGCAGAGAGCTGGGGGGAGCCAGAGTCTGTCAGGCAGCTGCTGGGCTGGCCGCCTGTGTGGGAAGGGGCAGAGCCGACCTAGGGGCAAGTTGGGCCTCTTGCTCTCCCTGCTGCCCTGAGGCTGCTGGGCCAAAGAGGTCTTGGGCATCCAGCCCCTTGCTGGTCCCTTCCCTCTGACGAGGCCCTCTGAGCTCCAGCACCTTGCAGTGTGGAGACAGCCCCTGCCAGCAACCTCCTCTCCAAGGAGGCCTCAACCGAGGCCTAGGCCCAGGGGAAAGGCACCAGCGGAGAAGAGCCAGTGGAGGCGCACGGGCATGTCTTGACGCAGTCCCCGCAGCCTGCCCCTTGGTGGGGCAGGACCCCCGGAGGCCAGGAAGGTCTGGGCAAGGCTGCGAGGGGCAGGGGCCCTGCTGGGTCGTGCCCCTGGCCTGTGGGGCGTCTGAGCACAACCGGCACTCTCCCGCTGGAAGACCTCCCCGTCTGCCTCCAAAGGCCGGTTTGCAAGCACTCCCGCCCGCTGTTCCCGCCAGGCACGCACAATGCTCCCAAGCCCGGGAGAAAAGCGCTTCGGGGTGGTGCTCTCTCCGGGCCCTTGCCCCTGAGCCTGGGGGCCAGGCAGTTGGAACACACTCCCAGGCCAATGCAGAACGACATGCACACGTCTGTTCCTGCCTCCTACACCGGCAGAGAGCTCGGGGGAGCCAGAGACTGCCAGGCTGCTGCTGGGCTGGCTGCCTGTGTGGGACGGGGCAGAGCCGACCTAGGGGCAAGTTGGGCCTCTTGCTCTCCCTGCTGCCCTGAGGCTGCAGGGCCAAAGACGTCTTGGGCATCCAGCCCCTTACTGGTCCCTTCCCTCTGACGAGGCCCTCTGAGCTCCAGCACCTTGCAGTGTGGAGACAGCCCCTGCCAGCAATCTCCTCTCCAAGGAGGCCTCAACCGAGGACTAGGCCCAGGGGAAAGGCACCAGCGGTGTTGAGCCAGGGGAGGCGCCCGGGCATGTCTGGACCCTGTCCCCGCAGCCTGCCCCTTGGTGGGGCAGTACCCCCGGAGGCCAGGAAGGTCTGGGCAAGGCTGGCCAGGGGCAGGGGCCCTGCTGGGTCCTGCCCCTGGCCTGTGGGGCCTCTGAGCACAACCGGCCCTCTCCCACTGGAAGACCTCCCCGGCTGCCTCCAAAGGCCGGTTTGCAAGCACTCCGCCCACTGTTCCCGCCAGGCGCGCACAATGCTCCCAAGCCCGGGAGAAAAGCGCTTCGGGGTGGTGGTCTCTCCGGGCCCTTGCCCCTGAGCCTGGGGGCCAGGCAGGGGATCCACAGTCCCAGGCCAAGGCACAACAACATGCACACGTCTGTTCCTGCCCCCTCCACCGGCAGAGAGCTGGGGGGAGCCAGAGTCTGTCAGGCAGCTGCTGGGCTGGCCGCCTGTGTGGGAAGGGGCAGAGCCGACCTAGGGGCAAGTTGGGCCTCTTGCTCTCCCTGCTGCCCTGAGGCTGCTGGGCCAAAGAGGTCTTGGGCATCCAGCCCCTTGCTGGTCCCTTCCCTCTGACGAGGCCCTCTGAGCTCCAGCACCTTGCAGTGTGGAGACAGACCCTGCCAGCAACCTCCTCTCCAAGGAGGCCTCAACCGAGGCCTAGGCCCAGGGGAAAGGCACCAGCGGGGATGAGCCAGTGGAGGGGCCCGGGCATGTCTGGACCCAGTCCCCACAGCCTGCCCCTTGGTGGGGCAGTACCCCCGGAGGCCAGGAAGGTCTGGGCAAGGCTGGCCAGGGGCAGGGTCCCTGCTGGGTCCTGCCCCTGGCCTGTGGGGCCTCTGAGCACAACCGGCCCACTCCCACTGGAAGACCTCCCCGGCTGCCTTCAAAGGCGGGTTTGCCAACACTCCCGCCCGCTGTTCCCGCCAGGCACGCACAACGCTCCCAAGGCCAGGAGAAAAGCGCTTCGGGGTGTTGCTCTCTCCGGGCCTTTGCCCTTGAGCCTGGGGTCCAGGCAGTGGGTCCACACTCCCAGACCAAGGCAGAACCACATGCACACGTCTGTTCCTGACCCCTGAACCGGCAGAGAGCTCTGGGGAGCCAGAGTCTATCAGGCAGCTGCTGGGTTGGCTGCCTGTGTGGGAAGGGGCAGAGCCGACCTAGGGGCAAGTTGGGCCTCTTGCTCTCCCTGCTGCCCTGAGGCTGCTGGGCCAAAGAGGTCTTGGGCATCCAGCCCCTTGCTGGTCCCTTCCCGCTGACGAGGCCCTCTGAGCTCCAGCACCTTGCAGTGTGGAGACAGCCCCTGCCAGCAACCTCCTCTCCAAGGAGGCATCAACCGAGGCCTATGCCCAGGGGAAAGGCACCAGCGGGGATGAGCCTGGGGAGGCGCCCAGGCATGTCTGGAACCAGTCCCCGCAGCCTGCCCCTTGGTGGGGCAGTACCCCCGGAGGCCAGGAAGGTCTGGGCAAGGCTGGCCAGGGGCAGGGGCCCTGCTGGGTCCTGCCCCTGGCCTGTGAGGCCTCTGAGCACAACCGGCCCTCTCCCACTGGAAGACCTCCACGGCTGCCTCCAAAGTCCTGTTTGCAAACACTCCCGCCCGCTGTTCACGCCAGGCTCGCACAATGCTCCCAAGCCCGGGAGAAAAGTGCTTCGGGGTGGTGCTCTCTCCGGGCCCTTGCCCCTGAGCCTGGGGGCAAGGCAGGGGGAACACACTCCCAGGCCAAGGCAGAACCACATGCCCACGTCTGTTCCTGTCCCCTGCACCGGCAGAGAGCTTGGGGGAGCCAGAGTCTGTCAGGAAGCTGCTGAGTTGGCTGCCTGTGTGGGAAGGGGCAGAGCCGCCCTAGGGGCAAGTTGGGCCTCTTGCTCTCCCTGCTGCCCTGAGGCTGCTGGGTCAAAGAGGTCTTGGGCATCCAGCCCTTTGCTGGTCCCTTCCCTCTGACGAGGCCCTCTGATCTCCAGCACCTTGCAGTGTGGAGAGAGCCCCTGCCAGCAACCTCCTCTCCAAGGAGGCCTCAACCGAGGCCTAGGCCCAGGGGAAAGGCACCAGCGGGGATGAGCCTGGGGAGGCGCCCGGGGATGTCTGGACCCAGTCCCCGCAGCCTGCCCCTTGGTGGGGCAGTACCCCCGGAGGCCAGGAAGGTCTGGGCAAGGCTGGCCAGGGTCAGGGGCCCTGCTGGGTCCTGCCCCTGGCCTGTGGGGCCTCTGAGCACAACCAGCCCTCTCCCACTGGAAGACCTCCCCGGCTGCCTCCAAAGTCCTGTTTGCTAACACTCCCGCCCGCTGTTCACGCCAGGCTCGCACAATGCTCCCAAGCCCGGGAGAAAAGCGCATTGGGGTGGTTCTCTCTCCGGGCCCTTGCCCCTGAGCCTGGGGGCAAGGCACGGGGAACACACTCCCTGGCCAAGGCAGAACCACATGCCCACGTCTGTTCCTGTCCCCTGCACCGGCAGAGAGCTTGGGGGAGCCAGAGTCTGGCAGGCAGCTGCTGGGTTGGCCGCCTGTGTGGGAAGGAGCAGAGCCGACCGAGGGGCAAGTTGGGCCTCTTGCTCTCCCTGCTGCCCTGAGGCTGCTGGGCCAAAGAGGTCTTGGGCATCCAGCCCCTTGTTGGTCCCTTCCCTCTGACGAGGCCCTCTGAGCTCCAGCACCTTGCAGTGTGGAGACAGCCCCTGCCAGCAACCTCCTCTCCAAGGAGGCCTCAACCGAGGCCTAGGCCCAGGGGAAAGGCACCAGCGGGGATGAGCCAGGGGAGGCGCCCGAGCATGTCTGGACCCAGTCCCCGCAGCCTGCCCCTTGGTGGGGCAGTACCCCCGGAGGCCAGGAAGGTCTGGGCAAGGCTGGCCAGGGGCAGGGGCCCTGCTGCGTCCTGCCCCTGGCCTGTGGGGCCTCTGAGCACAACCGGCCCTCTCCCACTGGAAGACCTCCCCGGCTGCCTCCAAAGGCCGGTTTGCAAGCGCTCCCGCCCACTGTTCCCAGCAGGCGTGCACAATGCTCCCAAGCCCGGGAGAAAAGCGCTTCAGGGTGGTGCTCTCTCCGGGCCCTTGCCCCTGAGCCTGGGGGCAAGGCAGGGGGTCCACACTCCCAGGCCAAGGCAGAACCACATGCACACGTCTGTTCCTGCCCCCTGCACCGGCAGAGAGCTCGGGGGAGCCAGAGTCTCTCAGGCAGCTGCTGGGCTGGCCGCCTGTGTGGGAAGTGGCAGAGCCGACCTAGGGGCAAGTTGGGCCTCTTGCCCTCCCTGCTGCCCTGAGGCTGCTGGGCCAAAGAGGTCTTGGGCATCCAACCCCTTGCTGGTCCCTTCCCTCTGACGAGGCCCTCTGAGCTCCAGCACCTTGCAGTGTGGAGACAGCCCCTGCCAGCAACCTCCTCTCCAAGGAGGCCTAAACCGAGGCCTAGGCACAGGGGAAAAGCACCAGCGGGGATGAGCCTGGGGAGGCGCCCGGGCATGTATGGACCCAGTCCCCGCAGCCTGCCCCTTGGTGGGGCAGTACCCCCGGAGGCGAGGAAGGTCTGGGAAAGGCTGGCCATGGGCAGGGGCCCTGCTGGGTCCTGCCCCTGGCCTGTGGGGCCTCTGAGCACAACCGGCCCTCTCCCACTGGAAGACGTCCCCGGCTGCCTCCAAAGGCCGGTTTGCAAGCACTCCCGCCCACTGTTCCAACCAAGGGCGCACAACGCTCCCAAGCCCGGGAGAAAATCGCCTCGGGGTGGTGCTCTCTCCGGGCCCTTTCCCCTGAGCCTGGGCGCCAGGCAGGGTGTCCACACTCCCAGGCCAAGGCAGAACGACATGCACACGTCTGTTCCTGCCCCATGCACCGGCAGAGAGCTCGGGGGAGCCAAAGTCTGTCAGGCAGCTGCTGGGCTGGCCGCCTGTGTGGGAAGGGGCAGAGCCGACCTAGGGGCAAGTTGGGCCTCTTGCTCTTCCTGCTGCCATGAGGCTGCTGGGCCAAAGAGATCTTGGGCATCCAGCCCCTTGCTTGTCCCTTCCCTCTGACGAGGCCCTCTGAGCTCCAGCACCTTGCAGTGTGGAGACAGCCCCTGCCAGCAACCTCCTCTCCAAGGAGGCCTCAACCGAGGCCTAGGCCCAGGGGAAAGGCACCAGCGGGGATGAGCCTGGGGAGGCGCCCGGGCATGTCTGGACCCAGTCCCCGCAGCCTGCCCCTTGGTGGGGCAGTACCCCCGGAAGCCAGGAAGGTCTGGGCAAGGCTGGCCACGGGCAGGGGCCCTGCTGGGTCCTGCCCCTGGCCTGTGGGGCCTCTGAGCACAACCGGCCCTCTCCCACTGGAAGACTTCCCCGGCTGCCTCCAAAGGCCGGTTTGCCAACACTCCCACCCGCTGTTCCCGCCAGGCACGCACAATTCTCCCAAGCCCGGGAGAAAAGCGCTTCGGGGTGGTGCTCTCTCCGGGCCCTTGCCCCTGAGCCTGGGGGCGAGGCAGTGGGTCCACACTCCCAGACCAACGCAGAACCACATGCCCACGTCTGTTCCTGACCCCTGCACCGGCAGAGAGCTCGGGGGAGCCAGAGTCTGTCAGGCAGCTGCTGGGCTGGCCGCCTGTGTGGGAAGGGGCAGAGCCGACCTAGGGGCAAGTTGGGCCTCTTCCTCTCCCTGCTGCCCTGAGGCTGCTGGGCCAAAGAGGTCTTGGGCATCCAGCCCCTTGCTGGTCCCTTCCCTCTGACGAGGCCCTCTGAGCTCCAGCACCTTGCAGTGTGGAGACAGCCCCTGCCAGCAACCTCCTCTCCAAGGAGGCCTCAACCGAGGCCTAGGCCCAGGGGAAAGGCACCAGCGGGGATGAGCCTGGGGAGGCGCCCGGCCATGTCTGGACCCAGTCCCCGCAGCCTGCCCCTTGGTGGGGCAGTACCCCCGGAGGCCAGGAGGGTCTGGGCAAGGCTGCCAGGGGCAGGGACACTGCTGGGTCCTGCCCCTGGCCTGTGGGGCGTCTGAGCACAACCGGCACTCTCCCGCTGGAAGACCTCCCCGGCTGCCTCCAAAGGCCGGTTTGCAAGCACTCCCGCCCGCTGTTCCCGCCAGGCACGCACAATGCTCCCAAGCCCGGGAGAAAAGCGCTTCGGGGTGGTGCTCTCTCCGGGCCCTTGCCCCTGAGCCTGGGGGACAGGCAGGGGGAACACACTCCCAGGCCAAGGCAGAACGACATGCACACGTCTGTTCCTGCCCCCTACACCGGCAGAGAGTTCGGGAGAGCCAGAGACTGCCAGGCTGCTGCTGGGCTGGCTGCCTGTGTGGGACGGGGTAGAGCCGACCTAGGGGCAAGTTGGGCCTCTTGCTCTCCCTGCTGCCCTGAGGCTGCTGGGTCAAAGAGGTCTTGGGCATCCAGCCCTTTGCTGGTCCTTTCCCTCTGACGAGGCCCTCTGAGCTCCAGCACCTTGCAGTGTGCAGACAGCCCCTGCCGGCAACCTCCTCTCCAAGGAGGCCTCAACCGAGGCCTAGGCCCAGGGGAAAGGCACCAGCGGGGATGAGCCTGGGGAGGCGCCCGGGCATGTCTGGACCCAGGCCCCGCAGCCTGCCCCTTGGTGGGGCAGTACCCCCGGAGGCCAGGAAGGTCTGGGCAAGGCTGCCAGATGCAGGGACACTGCTGGGTCCTGCCCCTGGCCTGTGGGGCCTCTGAGAACAACTGGCACTCTCCCGCTGGAAGATCTCCCCGGCTGCCTCCAAAGGCTGGATTGCAAGCACTCAATCCCGCTGTTCACGCCAGCTGCGCACAATGCTCCCAAGCCCGGGAGAAAAGCATTTTGGGGTGGTGCTCACTCCGGGCTTTGGAAGACCTCCCCGGCTGCCTCCAAGGCCGGTTTGCAAGCACTTCTGCCTGCTGTTCCCGCCACCCGCGCACAATGCTCCCAAGCCCGGGAGAAAAGCGTTTCGGGGTGGTGTTCTCTCTGGGCCCAAGAAAGACCTCCCGGGCTGCCCCCAAATGCCGGTTTGCAAGCACTCCCACTCGCTGTTCCCGCCATCCGTGCAAATGCTCCAAGCCCAGGAGAAAAGCCCTTCAGGGTGGTGCTCTCTCCTGGCCCTTGGAAGACCTCCCCGGCTGCCTCCAAAGGCTGGTTTTCGAGAACTCCCTCCCGCTCACCCGCCAGCCGCACACAATGCTCCCAAGCCCGGGAGAAAAGCATTTTGGGGTGGTCTCTCTCCGGGCCCTTGGAAGACTCCCCGGCTGCCTCTAAAGGCCGGTTTGGAAGCACTCATGTCCTCTGTTCCCGACAGCCGCGAACAATGCTCCCAATTCCGTGAGAAAAGTGCTTCGGGATGGTGCTCTCTCCGGGCCCTTGGAAGACCTCCCAAGCTGCCTCCAAAGGCCGGTTTGCAAGCACTCCCGCCCGCTGTTCCCGCCAGCCTCGCACAATGCTCCCAAGACCGGGAGAAAAGCGCTTCGGGGTGGTGTTCTCTCCGTGCCAATGGAGGACCTCCCTGGCTGCCCCCAAAGGCCGGTTTGCAAGCACTCCCACTCGCTGTTCCCGCCAGCCACGCACAATCCTCCAAAACCCCGGAGAAAAGCGCTTCGGGGTGCTGTTCTCTCCGTGCCCATGGAAGACCTCCCGGGGTGCCCCCAAAGGCAGGTTTGCAAGCACTCCCACTCGCTGTTCCCGCCATCCGCGCACAATGCTCCCAAGCCCGGGAGAAAAGCATTTTGGGGTGGTGCTCACACCGGGCCCTGGAAGACCTCCCCGGCTGCCTCCAAAGGACGGTTTTCAAGCACTCCTGCCTGCTGTTCCCGCCTCCCGCGCAAAATGCTCCCAAGCCCGGGAGAAAAGCGCTTCGGGGTGGTGCTCTCTACAGGCCCTTGGAAGACCTCCCCGGCTGCCTCCAAAGGCCGGTTTGCAAGGACTCCTTCCTGCTGTTCCCGCCATCCGCGCACAATGCTCCCAAGCCCGGGAGAAAAGCATTTTGGGGTGGTGCTCACACCGGGCCCTGGAAGACCTCCCCGGCTGCCTCCAAAGGACGGTTTTCAAGCACTCCTGCCTGCTGTTCCCGCCACCCGCGCAGAATGCTCCCAAGCGCGGGAGAAAAGCGCTTCGGGGTGGTGCTCTCTACAGGCCCTTGGAAGACCTCCCCGGCTGCCTCCAAAGGCCGGTTTGCAAGGACTCCTTCCTGCTGTTCCCGCCAGCCACGCACAGTGCTCCCAAGCCCGGGAGAAAAGCATTTTGGGTTGGTGCTCACTCCGGGCCCTTGGAAGACCTCCCCGGCAGCCTCCAATGGCCAGTTTGCAAGCACTCATGTCCGCTGTTCCCACCAGCCGCGCACAATGCTCCCAAGCCCGGGAGAAAAGCTTTTTGGGGTGGTGCTCACACCGGGCCCTGGAAGACCTCCCCGGCTGCCTCCAAAGGCCAGTTTTCAAGCACTCCTGCCTGCTGTTCCCGCCACCTGCGCACAATGCTCCTAAGCCCGGGAGAAAAGCGCTTCGGGGTGGTGCTCTCTACAGGCCCTTGGAAGACCTCCCCGGCTGCCTCCAAAGGCCGGTTTGCAAGGACTCCTTCCTGCTGTTCCCGACAGCCACGCACAATGCTCCCAAGCCCGGGAGAGAAGCATTTTGGGGTGGTGCTCTCTACAGGCCCTTGGAAGACCTCCCCGGCTGCCTCCAGTGGCCAGTTTGCAAGCACTCATGCCCGCTGTTCCCACCAGCCGCGCACAATGCTCCCAAGCCCGGGAGAAAAGCTTTTTGGGGTGGTGCTCACACCGGGCCCTTGGAAGACCTCCCCGGCTGCCTGCAAAGGCCGGTTTTCAAGCACTCCTGCCTGCTGTTCCCGCCACCCGCGCACAATACTCCCAAGCCCGGGAGAAAAGCGCTTCGGGGTGGTGCTCTCTACAGGCCCTTGGAAGACCTCCCCCGCTGCCTCCAAAGGCCGGTTTGCAAGGACTCCTTCCTGCTGTTCCCGCCAGCCACGCACAATGCTCCCAAGCCCGGGAGAAAAGTGCTTCGGGGTGGTGATCTCTCCGGGCCCTTGGAAGTCGTCCCCGGCTGCCTCCAAAGGCCGGTTTGCAAGCACTCATGCCCGTTGTTCCCACCAGCCGCGCACAATGCTCCCAAGCCCGGGAGAAAAGCATTTTGGGGTGGTGCTCACTCCGGGCCCTTGGAAGACCTCCCCGGCTGCCTCCAAAGGCCAGTTTGCAAGCAGTCCTGCCTGCTGTTCCCGCCAGCCGCGCACAATGCTCCCAAGCCCGGGAGAAGAGCGCTTCGGGGTGGTGCTCTCTCCGGGCCCTTGGAAGACGTCCCCGGCTACCTCCAAAGGCCGGTTTGCAAGCACTCATGCCCGTTGTTCCCACCAGCCGCGCACGATGCTCCCAAGCCCGGGAGAAAAGCGCTTCGGGGTGGTGCTCTCTCCGGGCCCTTGGAAGACCTCCCCGGCTGCCTCCAAAGGCCAGTTTGCAAGCAGTCCTGCCTGCTGTTCCCGCCAGCCGCGCACAATGTTCCCAAGCCCGGGAGAAAAGCGCTTCGGGGTGGTGCTCTCTCCGGGCACTTTCAAGACCTCCCCGGCTGCCCCCAAAGGCCGGTTTGTAAGTACTCATTCCCGCTGCTTCCGCCATCCACGCACAATGCTCCCAAGCCCGGGAGAAAAGCATTTTGGGGTGGTGCTCTCTCCGGGCCCTTGGAAGACCTCCCGGGCTGCCTCCAAAGGCCGGTTTGCAAGCATTCATGTCCGTTGTTCCCGACAGCCGCGCACAATGCTCCCAAGCCCGAGAGAAAAGCATTTTGGGGTGGTGATCAGTCCGGCCCTTGGAAGACCTCCCCGGCTGCCTCCAAAGGACAGTTTGCAAGCACTCATGCCCGCTGTTCCCGCCAGCCACGCACAATGCTCCCAAGACCGTGAGAAAAGCGCTTCGGGGTGGTGTTCTCTCAGGGACCATGGAGGACCTCACCGGCTGCCCCCAAAGGCCGGTTTGCAAGCATTCCCACTCGCTGTTCCCGCCAGGCACACACAATGTTCCAAAACCCCGGAGAAAAGCGCTTCGGGGTGGTGCTCTCTCCGCGCCCTTGGAAGACTTCTCTGGCTGCCGCCAAAGGCCGGTTTGCAAGAATTCCCTCCCGCTGTCCCACCAGCCGCACACAATGCTCCAAAACCCGAGAGAAAAGCGCTTCGAGGTGGTGCTCTCTCCAGGCCCTTGGAAGACCTCCCCGGCTGCCTCCAAAGGCCGGTTTGCAAGCACTCCTGCCTGCTGTTCCCGCCACGCGCGCACAATACTCCCAAGCCCGGAAGAAAAGCATTTTGGGGTAGTGCTCTCTCCGGGCCCTTGGAAGACCTCCCGGGCTGCCTCCAAAGGCCGGTTTGCAAGCACTCATGTCCGCTGTTCCCGACAGCCGCGCACAATGCTCCCAAGCCCGGGAGAAAAGCATTTTGGGGTGGTGATCAGTCCGGGCCCTTGGAAGACCTCCCCGGCTGCCTCCAAAGGACAGTTTGCAAGAACTCATGCCCGCTGTTCCCGCCAGGCACGCACAATGCTCCCAAGCAAGGGAGAAAAGCGCTTCGGGGTGGTGCTCTCACCGGGCCCTTGCCCCTGAGCCTGGGGGCAATGCAGGGGGAACACACTCCCAGGCCAAGGCAGAACCACATGCAAACGTCTGTTCCTGGTCCCTGCATCGGCAGAGAGCTCGGGGGAGCCAGAGTATGCCAGGCAGCTGCTGGGTTGGCGGCCTGTGTGGAAAGGGGCAGAGCCGACCTAGGGGCAAGTTGGGCCTCTTGCTCTCCCTGCTGCCCTGAGGCTGCTGGGCCAAAGATGTCTTGGGCATCCAGCCCTTTCCTGTCCCTTCTCTCTGACGAGGCTCTCTGAACTGCAGCACCTTGCACTGTGGAGACAGCCCCTGCCAGCAACCTCCTCTCCAAGGAGGCCTCAACCGAGGCCTAGGCCCAGGGGAAAGGCACCAGCGGGGATGAGCCAGGGGAGGCGCCCGAGCATGTCTGGACCCAGTCCCCGCAGCCTGCCCCTTGGTGGGGCAGTACCCCCGGAGGCCAGGAAGGTCTGGGCAAGGCTGGCCAGGGGCAGGGGCCCTGCTGCGTCCTGCCCTTGGCCTGTGGGGCCTCTGAGCACAACCGGCCCTCTCCCACTGGAAGACCTCCCCGGCTGCCTCCAAAGGCCGGTTTGCAAGCGCTCCCGCCCACTGTTCCCAGCAGGCGTGCACAATGCTCCCAAGCCCGGGAGAAAAGCGCTTCGGGGTGGTGCTCTCTCCGGGCCCTTGCCCCTGAGCGTGGGGGCAAGGCAGGGTGTCCACACTCCCAGGCCAAGGCAGAACCACATGCACAAGACTGATCTGCCCCCTGCACCGGCAGAGAGCTCGGGGGAGCCAGAGTCTGTCAGGCAGCTGCTGGGCTGGCCGCCTGTGTGGGAAGGGGCAGAGCCGACCTAGGGGCAAGTTGGGCCTCTTGCTCTCCCTGCTGCCCTGAGGCTGCTGGGCCAAAGAGGTCTTGGGCATCCAGCCCCTTGCTGGTCCCTTCCCTCTGATGAGGCCCTCTGAGCTCCAGCACCTTGCAGTGTGGAGACAGCCCCTGCCAGCAACCTCCTCTCCAAGGAGGCCTCAACCGAGGCCTAGGCCCAGGGGAAAGGCACCAGCGGGGATGAGCCTGGGGAGGCGCCCGGGCATGTCTGGACCCAGTCCCCGCAGCCTGCCCCTTGGTGGGGCAGTACCCCCGGAGGCCAGGAAGGTCTGGGCAAGGCTGGCCAGGGGCAGGGGCCCTGCTGGGTCCTGCCCCTGGCCTGTAGGGCCTCTGAGCACAACCGGCCCTCTCCCGCTGGAAGACCTCCCCGGCTGCCTCCAAAGGCCAGTTTGCCAACACTCCTGCCCGCTGTTCCCGCCAGGCACGCACAATGCTCCCAAGCCCAGGAGAAAAGCGCTTCGGGGTGGTGGTCTCTCCGGGCCCCTGCCCCTGAGCCTGGGGGCCAGGCAGGGGATCCACAGTCCCAGGCCAAGGCAGAACCACATGCACACGTCTGTTCCTGCCCCCTCTACCGGCAGAGAGCTGGGGGGAGCCAGAGTCTGTCAGGCAGCTGCTGGGCTGGCCGCCTGTGTGGGAAGGGGCAGAGCCGCCCTAGGGGCAAGTTGGGCCTCTTGCTCTCCCTGCTGCCCTGAGGCTGCTGTGCCAAAGAGGTCTTGGGCATCCAGCCCCTTGCTGGTCCCTTCCCTCTGACGAGGCCCTCTGAGCTCCAGCAGCTTGCAGTGTGGAGACAGACCCTGCCAGCAACCTCCTCTCCAAGGAGGCCTCAACCGAGGCCTAGGCCCAGGGGAAAGGCACCAGCGGGGATGAGCCAGTGGAGGCGCACGGGCATATCAGGACCCAGTCCCCGCAGCCTGCCCCTTGGTGGGGCAGTACCCCCGGAGGCCAGGAAGGTCTGGGCAAGGCTGGCCAGGGGCAGGGTCCCTGCTGGGTCCTGCCCCTGGCCTGTGGGGCCTCTGAGCACAACCGGCCCACTCCCACTGGAAGACCTCCCCGGCTGCCTTCAAAGGCGGGTTTGCCAACACTCCCGCCCGCTGTTCCCGCCAGGCACGCACAACGCTCCCAAGGCCAGGAGAAAAGCGCTTCGGGGTGTTGCTCTCTCCGGGCCTTTGCCCTTGAGCCTGGGGTCCAGGCAGTGGGTCCACACTCCCAGACCAAGGCAGAACCACATGCACACGTCTGTTCCTGACCCCTGAACCGGCAGAGAGCTCGGGGGAGCCAGAGTCTATCAGGCAGCTGCTGGGTTGGCTGCCTGTGTGGGAAGGGGCAGAGCCGACCTAGGGGCTAGTTGGGCCTCTTGCTCTCCCTGCTGCCCTGAGGCTGCTGGGCCAAAGAGGTCTTGGGCATCCAGCCCCTTGCTGGTCCCTTCCCGCTGACGAGGCCCTCTGAGCTCCAGCACCTTGCAGTGTGGAGACAGCCCCTGCCAGCAACCTCCTCTCCAAGGAGGCATCAACCGAGGCCTATGCCCAGGGGAAAGGCACCAGCGGGGATGAGCCAGGGGAGGCGCCCAGGCATGTCTGGACCCAGTCCCTGCAGCCTGCCCCTTGGTGGGGCAGTACCCCCGGAGGCCAGGAAGGTCTGGGCAAGGCTGGCCAGGGGCAGGGGACCTGCTGGGTCCTGCCCCTGGCCTGTGAGGCCTCTGAGCACAACGGGCCCTCTCCCACTGGAAAACCTCCACGGCTGCCTCCAAAGTCCTGTTTGCAAACACTCCCGCCCACTGTTCCCAGCAGGCTCGCACAACGCTCCCAAGCCCGGGAGAAAAGCGCTTCGGGGTGGTGCTCTCTCCGGGCCCTTGCCCCTGAGCCTGGGGGCAAGGCAGGGGGAATAAACTCCCAGGCCAAGGCAGAACCACATGCCCACGTCTGTTCCTGTCCCCTGCACCGGCAGAGAGCTTGGGGGAGCCAGAGTCTGTCAGGCAGCTGCTGAGTTGGCCGCCTGTGTGGGAAGGGGCAGAGCCGCCCTAGGGGCAAGTTGGGCCTCTTGCTCTCCCTGCTGCCCTGAGGCTGCTGGGCCAAAGAGGTCTTGGGCATCCAGCCCCTTGCTGGTCCCTTCCCTCTGACGAGGCCCTCTGATCTCCAGCACCTTGCAGTGTGGAGACAGCCCCTGCCAGCAACCTCCTCTCCAAGGAGGCCTCAACCGAGGCCTAGGCCCAGGGGAAAGGCACCAGCAGGGATGAGCCTGGGGAGGCGCCCGGGCATGTCTGGACCCAGGCCCCGCAGCCTGCCCCTTGGTGGGGCAGTACCCCCGGAGGCCAGGAAGGTCTGGGCAAGGCTGGCCAGGGGCAGGGGCCCTGCTGCGTCCTGCCCCTGGCCTGTGGGGCCTCTGAGCACAACCGGCCCTCTCCCACTGGAAGACCTCCCCGGCTGCCTCCAAAGGCCGGTTTGCAAGCGCTCCCGCCCACTGTTCCCAGCAGGCGTGCACAATGCTCCCAAGCCCGGGAGAAAAGCGCTTCAGGGTGGTGCTCTTTCCGGGCCCTTGCCCCTGAGCCTGGGGGCAAGGCAGGGTGTCCACACTCCCAGGACAAGGCAGAACCACATGCACACGTCTGATCTGCCCCCTGCACCGGCAGAGAGCTCGGGGGAGCCAGAGTCTGTCAGGCAGCTGCTGGGCTGGCCGCCTGTGTGGGAAGGGGCAGAGCCGACCTAGGGGCAAGTTGGGCCTCTTGCTCTCCCTGCTGCCCTGAGGCTGCTGGGCCAAAGAGGTCTTGGGCATCCAGCCCCTTGCTGGTCCCTTCCCTCTGACGAGGCCCTCTGAGTTCCAGCACCTTGCAGTGTGGAGACAGCCCCTGCCAGCAACCTCCTCTCCAAGGAGGCCTCAACTGAGGCCTAGGCCCAGGGGAAAGGCACCAGCGGGGATGAGCCTGGGGAGGCGCCCGGCCATGTCTGGACCCAGTCCCCGCAGCCTGCCCCTTGGTGGGGCAGTACCCCCGGAGGCCAGGAGGTTCTGGGCAAGGCTGCCAGGGGCAGGGACACTGCTGGGTCCTGCCCCTGGCCTGTGGGGCGTCTGAGCACAACCGGCACTCTCCCGCTGGAAGACCTCCCCGGCTGCCTCCAAAGGCCGGTTTGCAAGCACTCCCGCCCGCTGTTCCCGCCAGGCACGCACAATGCTCCCAAGCCCGGGAGAAAAGCGCTTCGGGGTGGTGCTCTCTCCGGGCCCTTGCCCCTGAGCCTGGGGGACAGGCAGGGGGAACACACTCCCAGGCCAAGGCAGAACGACATGCACACGTCTGTTCCTGCCCCCTACACCGGCAGAGAGTTCGGGGGAGCCAGAGACTGCCAGGCTGCTGCTGGGCTGGCTGCCTGTGTGGGACGGGGTAGAGCCGACCTAGGGGCAAGTTGGGCCTCTTGCTCTCCCTGCTGCCCTGAGGCTGCTGGGTCAAAGTGGTCTTGGGCATCCAGCCCTTTGCTGGTCCTTTCCCTCTGACGAGGCCCTCTGAGCTCCAGCACCTTGCAGTGTGCAGACAGCCCCTGCCGGCAACCTCCTCTCCAAGGAGGCCTCAACCGAGGCCTAGGCCCAGGGGAAAGGCACCAGCGGGGATGAGCCTGGGGAGGCGCCCGGGCATGTCTGGACCCAGTCCCCGCAGCCTGCCCCTTGGTGGGGTAGTACCCCCGGAGGCCAGGAAGGTCTGGGCAAGGCTGCCAGAGGCAGGGACACTGCTGGGTCCTGCCCCTGGCCTGTGGGGCCTCTGAGAACAACTGGCACTCTCCCGCTGGAAGACCTCCCCGGCTGCCTCCAAAGGCTGGTTTGCAAGCACTCAATCCCGCTGTTCACGCCAGCTGCGCACAATGCTCCCAAGCCCGGGAGAAAAGCATTTTGGGGTGGTGCTCACTCCGGGCTTTGGAAGACCTCCCCGGCTGCCTCCAAGGCCGGTTTGCAAGCACTTCTGCCTGCTGTTCCCGCCACCCGCGCACAATGCTCCCAAGCCCGGGAGAAAAGCGTTTCGGGGTGGTGTTCTCTCTGGACCCAAGAAAGACCTCCCGGGCTGCCCCCAAATGCCGGTTTGCAAGCACTCCCACTCACTGTTCCCGCCATCCTTGCAAATGCTCCAAGCCCAGGAGAAAAGCCCTTCAGGGTGGTGCTCTCTCCCGGCCCTTGGAAGACCTCCCCGGCTGCCTCCAAAGGCTGGATTTCAAGTACTCCCTCCCGCTGTCCCGCCAGCCGCACACAATGCTCCCAATCACGGGAGAAAAGCGCTTCGGGGTGGTGCTCTCTACGGGCCCTTGGAAGACCTCCCCGTTTGTCTCCAAAGGCCGGTTTGCAAGCACTCATGCCCGCTGTTCCCGCCAGCCGCGCACAATGCTCCCAAGCCTAGGAGAAAAGCGCTTCGGGGTGGTGCTCTCTCCCGGCCCTTGGAAGACCTCCCCGGCTGCCTCCAAAGGCCGGTTTGCAAGCACTCAATCCCGCTGTTCCCGCCAGCCGCGCACAATGCTCCCAAGCCCGGGAGAAAAGCGCTTCGGGGTGGTGCTCTCTCCCGGCCCTTGGAAGACCTCCCCGGCTGCCTCCAAAGGCTGGTTTTCAAGAACTCCCTCCCGCTGACCCGCCAGCCGCACACAATGCTCCCAAGCCCGGGAGAAAAGCATTTTGAGGTGGTCTCTCTCCGGGCCCTTGGAAGACTCCCCGGCTGCCTCTAAAGGCCGGTTTGCAAGCACTCATGTCCTCTGTTCCCGACAGCCGCGAACAATGCTCCCAATTCCGTGAGAAAAGTGCTTCGGGATGGTGCTCTCTCCGGGCCCTTGGAAGACCTCCCAAGCTGCCTCCAAAGGCCGGTTTGCAAGCACTCCCGCCCGCTGTTCCCGCCAGCCTCGCACAATGCTCCCAAGACCGGGAGAAAAGCGCTTCGGGGTGGTGTTCTCTCCGTGCCAATGGAGGACCTCCCTGGCTGCCCCCAAAGGCCGGTTTGCAAGCACTCCCACTCGCTGTTCCCGCCAGCCACGCACAATCCTCCAAAACCCCGGAGAAAAGCGCTTCGGGGTGGTGTTCTCTCCGTGCCCATGGAAGACCTCCCGGGGTGCCCCCAAAGGCCGGTTTGCAAGCACTCCCACTCGCTGTTCCCGCCATCCGCGCACAATGCTCCCAAGCCCGGGAGAAAAGCATTTTGGGGTGGTGCTCACACCGGGCCCTGTAAGACCTCCCCGGCTGCCTCCAAAGGACGGTTTTCAAGCACTCCTGCCTGCTGTTCCCGCCACCCGCGCACAATAATCCCAAGCCCGGGAGAAAAGCGCTTCGGGGTGGTGCTCTCTACAGGCCCTTGGAAGACCTCCCGGGCTGCCTCCAAAGGCCGGTTTGCAAGGACTCCTTCCTGCTGTTCCCGCCATCCGCGCACAATGCTCCCAAGCCCGGGAGAAAAGCATTTTGGGGTGGTGCTCACACCGGGCCCTGGAAGACCTCCCCGGCTGCCTCCAAAGTCCTGTTTGCAACACTCCCGCCCGCTGTTCACGTCAGGAATGCACAAAGCTCCCAAGCCGGGGAGAAAAGCGCTTCGGTGTGGTGCTCTCTCCGGGCCCTTGCCCATGAGCCTGGGGGCAAGGCAGGGAGAACACACTCCCAGGCCAAGGCAGAACCACATGCCCACATCTGTTCCTGTCCCCTGCACCGGCAGAGAGCTTGGGGGAGCCAGAGTCTGTCAGGCAGCTACTGGGTTAGCCGCCTGTGTGGGAAGGGGCAGAGCCGACCTAGGGGCAAGTTGGGCCTCTTGCTCTCCCTGCTGCCCTGAGGCTGCTGGGCCAAAGATGTCTTGGGCATCCAGCCCTTTCCTGTCCCTTCTCTCTGACGAGGCTCTCTGAGCTGCAGCACCTTGCAGTGTGGAGACAGCCCCTGCCAGCAACCTCCTCTCCAAGGAGGCCTCAACCGAGGCCTAGGCCCAGGGGAAAGGCACCAGCGGGGATGAGCCAGGGGAGGCGCCCGAGCATGTCTGGACCCAGTCCCCGCAGCCTGCCCCTTGGTGGGGCAGTACCCCTGGAGGCCAGGAAGGTCTGGGCAAGGCTGGCCAGGGGCAGGGGCCCTGCTGCGTCCTGCCCTTGGCCTGTGGGGCCTCTGAGCACAACCGGCCCTCTCCCACTGGAAGACCTCCCCGGCTGCCTCCAAAAGCCGGTTTGCAAGCGCTCCCGCCCACTGTTCCCAGCAGGCGTGCACAATGCTCCCAAGCCCGGGAGAAAAGCGCTTCGGGGTGGTGCTCTCTCCGGGCCCTTGCCCCTGAGCGTGGGGGCAAGGCAGGGTGTCCACACTCCCAGGCCAAGGCAGAACCACATGCACACGACTGATCTGCCCCCTGCACCGGCAGAGAGCTCGGGGGAGCCAGAGTCTGTCAGGCAGCTGCTGGGCTGGCCGCCTGTGTGGGAAGGGGCAGAGCCGACCTAGGGGCAAGTTGGGCCTCTTGCTCTCCCTGCTGCCCTGAGGCTGCTGGGCCAAAGAGGTCTTGGGCATCCAGCCCCTTGCTGGTCCCTTCCCTCTGATGAGGCCCTCTGAGCTCCAGCACCTTGCAGTGTGGAGACAGCCCCTGCCAGCAACCTCCTCTCCAAGGAGGCCTCAACCGAGGCCTAGGCCCAGGGGAAAGGCACCAGCGGGGATGAGCCTGGGGAGGCGCCCGGGCATGTCTGGACCCAGTCCCCGCAGCCTGCCCCTTGGTGGGGCAGTACCCCCGGAGGCCAGGAAGGTCTGGGCAAGGCTGGCCAGGGGCAGGGGCCCTGCTGGGTCCTGCCCCTGGCCTGTAGGGCCTCTGAGCACAACCGGCCCTCTCCCGCTGGAAGACCTCCCCGGCTGCCTCCAAAGGCCAGTTTGCCAACACTCCTGCCCGCTGTTCCCGCCAGGCACGCACAATGCTCCCAAGCCCAGGAGAAAAGCGCTTCGGGGTGGTGGTCTCTCCGGGCCCCTGCCCCTGAGCCTGGGGGCCAGGCAGGGGATCCACAGTCCCAGGCCAAGGCAGAACCACATGCACACGTCTGTTCCTGCCCCCTCTACCGGCAGAGAGCTGGGGGGAGCCAGAGTCTGTCAGGCAGCTGCTGGGCTGGCCGCCTGTGTGGGAAGGGGCAGAGCCGCCCTAGGGGCAAGTTGGGCCTCTTGCTCTCCCTGCTGCCCTGAGGCTGCTGTGCCAAAGAGGTCTTGGGCATCCAGCCCCTTGCTGGTCCCTTCCCTCTGACGAGGCCCTCTGAGCTCCAGCAGCTTGCAGTGTGGAGACAGACCCTGCCAGCAACCTCCTCTCCAAGGAGGCCTCAACCGAGGCCTAGGCCCAGGGGAAAGGCACCAGCGGGGATGAGCCAGTGGAGGCGCACGGGCATATCAGGACCCAGTCCCCGCAGCCTGCCCCTTGGTGGGGCAGTACCCCCGGAGGCCAGGAAGGTCTGGGCAAGGCTGGCCAGGGGCAGGGTCCCTGCTGGGTCCTGCCCCTGGCCTGTGGGGCCTCTGAGCACAACCGGCCCACTCCCACTGGAAGACCTCCCCGGCTGCCTTCAAAGTCGGGTTTGCCAACACTCCCGCCCGCTGTTCCCGCCAGGCACGCACAACGCTCCCAAGGCCAGGAGAAAAGCGCTTCGGGGTGTTGCTCTCTCCGGGCCTTTGCCCTTGAGCCTGGGGTCCAGGCAGTGGGTCCACACTCCCAGACCAAGGCAGAACCACATGCACACGTCTGTTCCTGACCCCTGAACCGGCAGAGAGCTCGGGGGAGCCAGAGTCTATCAGGCAGCTGCTGGGTTGGCTGCCTGTGTGGGAAGGGGCAGAGCCGACCTAGGGGCAAGTTGGGCCTCTTGCTCTCCCTGCTGCCCTGAGGCTGCTGGGCCAAAGAGGTCTTGGGCATCCAGCCCCTTGCTGGTCCCTTCCCGCTGACGAGGCCCTCTGAGCTCCAGCACCTTGCAGTGTGGAGACAGCCCCTGCCAGCAACCTCCTCTCCAAGGAGGCATCAACCGAGGCCTATGCCCAGGGGAAAGGCACCAGCGGGGATGAGCCAGGGGAGGCGCCCAGGCATGTCTGGACCCAGTCCCTGCAGCCTGCCCCTTGGTGGGGCAGTACCCCCGGAGGCCAGGAAGGTCTGGCCAAGGCTGGCCAGGGGCAGGGGACCTGCTGGGTCCTGCCCCTGGCCTGTGAGGCCTCTGAGCACAACCGGCCCTCTCCCACTGGAAAACCTCCACGGCTGCCTCCAAAGTCCTGTTTGCAAACACTCCCGCCCACTGTTCCCAGCAGGCTCGCACAACGCTCCCAAGCCCGGGAGAAAAGCGCTTCGGGGTGGTGCTCTCTCCGGGCCCTTGCCCCTGAGCCTGGGGGACAGGCAGGGGGAACACACTCCCAGGCCAAGGCAGAACGACATGCACACGTCTGTTCCTGCCCCCTACACCGGCAGAGAGTTCGGGGGAGCCAGAGACTGCCAGGCTGCTGCTGGGCTGGCTGCCTGTGTGGGACGGGGTAGAGCCGACCTAGGGGCAAGTTGGGCCTCTTGCTCTCCCTGCTGCCCTGAGGCTGCTGGGTCAAAGAGGTCTTGGGCATCCAGCCCTTTGCTGGTCCTTTCCCTCTGACGAGGCCCTCTGAGCTCCAGCACCTTGCAGTGTGCAGACAGCCCCTGCCGGCAACCTCCTCTCCAAGGAGGCCTCAACCGAGGCCTAGGCCCAGGGGAAAGGCACCAGCGGGGATGAGCCTGGGGAGGCGCCCGGGCATGTCTGGACCCAGTCCCCGCAGCCTGCCCCTTGGTGGGGCAGTACCCCCGGAGGCCAGGAAGGTCTGGGCAAGGCTGGCCAGGGGCAGGGGCCCTGCTGGGTCCTGCCCCTGGCCTGTGGGGCCTCTGAGCACAACCGGCCCTCTCCCACTGGAAGACCTCCCCGGCTGCCTCCAAAGGCCGGTTTGCAAGCACTCCCGCCCACTGTTCCCGCCAGGCGCGCACAATGCTCCCAAGCCCGGGAGAAAAGCGCTTCGGGGTGGTGGTCTCTCCGGGCCCTTGCCCCTGAGCCTGGGGGCCAGGCAGGGGATCCACAGTCCCAGGCCAAGGCACAACAACATGCACACGTCTGTTCCTGCCCCCTCCACCGGCAGAGAGCTGGGGGGAGCCAGAGTCTATCAGGCAGCTGCTGGGTTGGCTGCCTGTGTGGGAAGGGGCAGAGCCGACCTAGGGGCAAGTTGGGCCTCTTGCTCTCCCTGCTGCCCTGAGGCTGCTGGGCCAAAGAGGTCTTGGGCATCCAGCCCCTTGCTGGTCCCTTCCCGCTGACGAGGCCCTCTGAGCTCCAGCACCTTGCAGTGTGGAGACAGCCCCTGCCAGCAACCTCCTCTCCAAGGAGGCATCAACCGAGGCCTATGCCCAGGGGAAAGGCACCAGCGGGGATGAGCCTGGGGAGGCGCCCCGGCATGTCTGGACCCAGTCCCCGCAGCCTGCCCCTTGGTGGGGCAGTACCCCCGGAGGCCAGGAAGGTCTGGGCAAGGCTGGCCAGGGGCAGGGGACCTGCTGGGTCCTGCCCCTGGCCTGTGAGGCCTCTGAGCACAACCGGCCCTCTCCCACTGGAAGACCTCCACGGCTGCCTCCAAAGTCCTGTTTGCAAACACTCCCGCCCGCTGTTCACGCCAGGCTCGCACAATGCTCCCAAGCCCGGGAGAAAAGTGCTTCGGGGTGGTGCTCTCTCCGGGCCCTTGCCCCTGAGCCTGGGGGCAAGGCAGGGGGAACACACTCCCAGGCCAAGGCAGAACCACATGCACACGTCTGATCTGCCCCCTGCACCGGCAGAGAGCTCGGGGGAGCCAGAGTCTGTCAGGCAGCTGCTGGGCTGGCCGCCTGTGTGGGAAGGGGCAGAGCCGACCTAGGGGCAAGTTGGGCCTCTTGCTCTCCCTGCTGCCCTGAGGCTGCTGGGCCAAAGAGGTCTGGGCATCCAGCCCCTTGCTGGTCCCTTCCCTCGGACGAGGCCCTCTGAGCTCCAGCATCTTGCAGTGTGGAGACAGCCCCTGCCAGCAACCTCCTCTCCAAGGAGTCCTCAACCGAGGCCTAGGGCCAGGGGAAAGGCACCAGCGGGGATGAGCCTGGGGAGGCGCCCGGGCATGTCTGGACCCAGTCCCCGCAGCCTGCCCCTTGGTGGGGCAGTACCCCCGGAGGCCAGGAAGGTCTGGGCAATGCTGCCAGGGGCAGGGACACTGCTGGGTCCTGCCCCTGGCCTGTGGGGCGTCTGAGCACAACCGGCACTCTCCCGCTGGAAGACCTCCCCGTCTGCCTCGAAAGGCCGGTTTGCAAGCACTCCCGCCCGCTGTTCCCGCCAGGCACGCACAATGCTCCCAAGCCCGGGAGAAAAGCACTTCGGGGTGGTGCTCTCACCGGGCCCTTGCCCCTGAGCCTGGGGGCCAGGCAGGGGGAACACACTCCCAGGCCAAGGCAGAACGACATGCACACGTCTGTTCCTGCCCCCTACACCGGCAGAGAGCTCGGGGGAGCCAGAGACTGCCAGGCTGCTGCTGGGCTGGCCGCCTGTGTGGGACGGGGCAGAGCCGACCTAGGGGCAAGTTGGGCCTCTTGCTCTCCCTGCTGCCCTGAGGCTGCTGGGTCAAAGAGGTCTTGGGCATCCAGCCCTTTGCTGGTCCCTTCCCTCTGACGAGGCCCTCTGATCTCCAGCACCTTGCAGTGTGGAGAGAGCCCCTGCCAGCAACCTCCTCTCCAAGGAGGCCTCAACCGAGGCCTAGGCCCAGGGGAAAGGCACCAGCGGGGATGAGCCTGGGGAGGCGCCCGGGGATGTCTGGACCCAGTCCCCGCAGCCTGCCCCTTGGTGGGGCAGTACCCCCGGAGGCCAGGAAGGTCTGGGCAAGGCTGGCCAGGGTCAGGGGCACTGCTGGGTCCTGCCCCTGGCCTGTGGGGCCTCTGAGCACAACCAGCCCTCTCCCACTGGAAGACCTCCCCGGCTGCCTCCAAAGTCCTGTTTGCTAACACTCCCGCCCGCTGTTCACGCCAGGCTCGCACAATGCTCCCAAGCCCGGGAGAAAAGCGCATTGGGGTGGTTCTCTCTCCGGGCCCTTGCCCCTGAGCCTGGGGGCAAGGCACGGGGAACACACTCCCTGGCCAAGGCAGAACCACATGCCCACGTCTGTTCCTGTCCCCTGCACCGGCAGAGAGCTTGGGGGAGCCAGAGTCTGGCAGGCAGCTGCTGGGTTGGCCGCCTGTGTGGGAAGGGGCAGAGCCGACCGAGGGGCAAGTTGGGCCTCTTGCTCTCCCTGCTGCCCTGAGGCTGCTGGGCCAAAGACGTCTTGGGCATCCAGCCCCTTACTGGTCCCTTCCCTCTGACGAGGCCCTCTGAGCTCCAGCACCTTGCAGTGTGGAGACAGCCCCTGCAGCAACCTCCTCTCCAAGGAGGCCTCAACCGAGGCCTAGGCCCAGGGGAAAGGCACCAGCGGGGATGAGCCAGGGGAGGCGCCCGAGCATGTCTGGACCCAGTCCCCGCAGCCTGCCCCTTGGTGGGGCAGTACCCCCGGAGGCCAGGAAGGTCTGGGCAAGGCTGGCCAGGGGCAGGGGCCCTGCTGCGTCCTGCCCCTGCCCTGTGGGGCCTCTGAGCACAACCGGCCCTCTCCCACTGGAAGACCTCCCCGGCTGCCTCCAAAGGCCGGTTTGCAAGCGCTCCCGCCCACTGTTCCCAGCAGGCGTGCACAATGCTCCCAAGCCCGGGAGAAAAGCGCTTCAGGGTGGTGCTCTCTCCGGGCCCTTGCCCCTGAGCCTGGGGGCAAGGCAGGGGGTCCACACTCCCAGGCCAAGGCAGAACCACATGCACACGTCTGTTCCTGCCCCCTGCACCGGCAGAGAGCTCGGGGGAGCCAGAGTCTGTCAGGCAGCTGCTGGGCTGGCCGCCTGTGTGGGAAGTGGCAGAGCCGACCTAGGGGCAAGTTGGGCCTCTTGCCCTCCCTGCTGCCCTGAGGCTGCTGGGCCAAAGAGGTCTTGGGCATCCAACCCCTTGCTGGTCCCTTCCCTCTGACGAGGCCCTCTGAGCTCCAGCACCTTGCAGTGTGGAGACAGCCCCTGCCAGCAACCTCCTCTCCAAGGAGGCCTCAACCGAGGCCTGGGCCCAGGGGAAAGGCACCAGCGGGGATGAGCCTGGGGAGGCGCCCGGGCATGTCTGGACCCAGTCCCCGCAGCCTGCCCCTTGGTGGGGCAGTACCCCCGGAGGCCAGGAAGGTCTGGGCAAGGCTGAGAGGGGCAGGGACACTGCTGGGTCCTGCCCCTGGCCTGTGGGGCGTCTGAGCACAACCGGCACCCTCCCGCTGGAAGACCTCCCCGTCTGCCTCCAAAGGCCTGTTTGCAAGCACTCCCACCCGCTGTTCCCGCCAGGCACGCACAATGCTCCCAAGCCCGGGAGAAAAGTGCTTCGGGGTGGTGCTCTCCTCGGGCCCTTGCCCCTGAGCCTGGGGGCCAGGCAGGTGGAACACACTCCCAGGCCAAGGGAGAACGACATGCACACGTCTGTTCCTGCCCCCTACACCGGCAGAGAGCTCGGGGGAGCCAGAGACTCTCAGGCAGCTGCTGGGCTGGCCGCCTGTGTGGGAAGTGGCAGAGCCGACCTAGGGGCAAGTTGGGCCTCTGCTCTCCCTGCTGCCCTGAGGCTGCTGGGCCAAAGAGGTCTTGGGCATCCAGCCCCTTGCTGGTCCCTTCCCTCTGACGAGGCCCTCTGAGCTCCAGCACCTTGCAGTGTGGAGACAGCCCCTGCCAGCAACCTCCTCTCCAAGGAGGCCTAAACCGAGGCCTAGCCCCAGGGGAAAGGCACCAGCGGGGAAGAGCCTGGGGAGGCGCCCGGGCATGTCTGGACCCAGTCCCCGCAGCCTGCCCCTTGGTGGGGCAGTACCCCCGGAGGCCAGGAAGGTCTGGGCAAGGCTGGCCAGGGGCAGGGGCCCTGCTGGGCCCTGCCCCTGGCCTGTGGGGCCTCTGAGCACAACCGGCCCTCTCCCACTGGAAGACCTCCCCGGCTGCCTCCAAAGGCCGGTTTGCCAACACTCCCGCCCGCTGTTCCCGCCAGGCACGCACAATGCTCCCAAGCCCGGGAGCAAAGCGCTTTGGGGTGTTGCTCTCTCCGGGCCCTTGCCCCTGAGCGTGGGGGCCAGGCAGTGGGTCCACACTCCCAGACCAAAGCAGAACCACATGCCCACGTCTGTTCCTGTCCCCTGCACCGGCAGAGAGCTCGGAGGAGCCAGAGTCTGTCAGGCAGCTGCTGGGCTGGCCGCCTGTGTGGGAAGGGGCAGAGCCGACCTAGGGGCAAGTTGGGCCTCTTCCTCTCCCTGCTGCCCTGAGGCTGCTGGGCCAAAGAGGTCTTCGGCATCCAGCACCTTGCTGGTCCCTTCCCTCTGACGAGGCCCTCTGAGCTCCAGCACCTTGCAGTGTGGAGACAGCCCCTGCCAGCAACCTCCTCTCCAAGGAGGCCTCAACCGAGGCCTAGGCCCAGGGGAAAGGCACCAGCGGGGATGAGCCTGGGGAGGCGCCCGGGCATGTCTGGACCCAGTCCCCGCAGCCTGCCCCTTGGTGGGGCTGTAACCCCGGAGGCAGGAAGGTCTGGGCAAGGCTGGCCAGGGGCAGGGGCCCTGCTGGGCCCTTCCCCTGGCCTGTGGGGCCTCTGAGCACAACCGGCCCTCTCCCACTGGAAGACCTCCCCGGCTGCCTCCAAAGGCCGGTTTGCAAGCACTCCCGCCCACTGTTCCTACCAAGCGCGCACAATGCTCCCAAGCCCGGGAGAAAAGCGCTTCGGGGTGGTGCTCTCTCCGGGCCCTTGCCCCTGAGCCTGGGGGCCAGGCAGGGGGTCCACACTCCCAGGCCAAGGCAGAACCACATGCACACGTCTGTTCCTGACCCCTGCACCGGCAGAGAGCTCGGGGGAGCCAGAGTCTGTCAGGCAGCTGCTGGGCTGGCCGCCTGTGTGGGAAGGGGCAGAGCCGACCTAGGGGCAAGTTGGGCCTCTTCCTCTCCCTGCTGCCCTGAGGCTGCTGGGCCATAGAGTTCTTGGGCATCCAGCCCCTTGCTCGTCCCTTCCCTCTGACGAGGCCCTCTGAGCTCTAGCACCTTGCAGTGTGGAGACAGCCCCTGCCAGCAACCTCCTCTCCAAGGAGGCCTCAACCGAGGCCTAGGCCCAGGGGAAAGCCACCAGCGGGGATGAGCCAGTGGAGGCGCCCTGGCATGTCTGGACCCAGTCCCCGCAGCCTGCCCCTTGGTGGGGCAGTACCCCCGGAGGCCAGGAAGGTCTGGGCAAAGCTGCCAGGGGCAGGGACACTGCTGGGCCCTGCCCCTGGCCTGTGGGGCCTCTGAGCACAACCGGCACTCTCCCACTGGAAGACATGCCCGGCTGCCTCCAAAGGCCGGTTTGCAAGCGCTCCCGCCCACTGTTCCCAGCAGGCGTGTACAATGCTCCCAAGCCCGGGAGAAAAGCGCTTCGGGGTGGTGCTCTCTCCGGGCCCTTGCCCCTGAGCCTGGGGGCAAGGCACGGTGTCCACAATCCCAGGCCAAGTCAGAACCACATGCACACCTCTGATCTGCCCCCTGCACCGGCAAAGAACTCGGGGGAGCCAGAGTATGTCAGGCAGCTGCTGGGCTAGCCGCCTGTGTGGGAAGGGGCAGAGCCGACCTAGGGGCAAGTTGTGCCTCTTGCTCTCCCTGCTGCCCTGAGGCTGCTGGGCCAAAGAGGTCTTGGGCGTCCAGCCCCTTGCTGGTCCCTTCCCTCTGACGAGGCCCTCTGAGCTCCAGCACCTTGCAGTGTGGAGACAGCCCCTGCCAGCAACCTCCTCTCCAAGAGGCCTAAACCGAGGCCTAGGCCCAGGGGAAAGGCACCAGTGGGGATGAGCCTGGGGAAGCGCCCGGGCATGTCTGGACCCAGTCCCCGCAGCCTGCCCCTTGGTGGGGCAGTACCCCTGAGGCCAGGAAGGTCTGGGAAAGGCTGGCCAGGGGCAGGGGACCTGCTGGGTCCGGCCCCTGGCCTGTGGGGCCTCTGAGCACAACCGGCCCTCTCCCAATGGAAGACCTCCCCGGCTGCCTCCAAAGGCCGGTTTGCAAGCACTCCCGCCCACTGTTCCCACAAAGCACGCACAATGCTCCCAAGCCCGGGAGAAAAGCGCTTCGGGGTGTTGCTCTCTCCGGGCCCTTGCCCCTGAGCCTGGGGTCCAGGCAGTGGGTCCACACTCCCAGACCAAGGCAGAACCACATGCACACGTGTGTTCCTGCCCACTACACCAGCAGAGAGCTCGGGGGAGCCAGAGACTGCCAGGCTGCTGCTGGGCTGGCTGCCTGTGTGGTACGGGGCAGAGCCGACCTAGGGGCATGTTGGGCCTCTTGCTCTCCCTGCTGCCCTGAGGCTGCTGGGTCAAAGAGGTCTTGGGCATCCAGCGCTTTGCTGGTGCCTTCCCTCTGACGAGGCCCTCTGAGCTCCAGCACCTTGCAGTGTGGAGACAGCCCCTGTCAGCAACCTCCTCTCCAAAGAGTCCTCAACCGAGGCCTACAACCAGGGGAAAGGCACCAGCGGGGATGATCCTGGGGAGGCGCACAGACATGTCTGGACCCAGTCTCCTCAGCCTGCCCCTTGGTGGGGCAGTACCCCCGGAGGCCAGGAAGGTCTGGGCAAGTCTGGCCAGGGGCAGGGGCCCTGCTGGGTCCTGACCCTGGCCTGTGGGGCCTCTGAGCACAACCGGCCCTCTCCCACTGGAAGACCTCCCCGGCTGCCTCCAAAGTCCTGTTTGCAACACTCCCGCCCGCTGTTCACGTCAGGAATGCACAAAGCTCCCAAGCCGGGGAGAAAAGCGCTTCGGTGTGGTGCTCTCTCCGGGCCCTTGCCCATGAGCCTGGGGGCAAGGCAGGGAGAACACACTCCCAGGCCAAGGCAGAACCACATGCCCACATCTGTTCCTGTCCCCTGCACCGGCAGAGAGCTTGGGGGAGCCAGAGTCTGTCAGGCAGCTGCTGGGTTAGCCGCCTGTGTGGGAAGGGGCAGAGCCGACCTAGGGGCAAGTTGGGCCTCTTGCTCTCCCTGCTGCCCTGAGGCTGCTGGGCCAAAGATGTCTTGGGCATCCAGCCCTTTCCTGTCCCTTCTCTCTGACGAGGCTCTCTGAGCTGCAGCACCTTGCAGTGTGGAGACAGCCCCTGCCAGCAACCTCCTCTCCAAGGAGGCCTCAACCGAGGCCTAGGCCCAGGGGAAAGGCACCAGCGGGGATGAGCCAGGGGAGGCGCCCGAGCATGTCTGGACCCAGTCCCCGCAGCCTGCCCCTTGGTGGGGCAGTACCCCCGGAGGCCAGGAAGGTCTGGGCAAGGCTGGCCAGGGGCAGGGGCCCTGCTGCGTCCTGCCCTTGGCCTGTGGGGCCTCTGAGCACAACCGGCCCTCTCCCACTGGAAGACCTCCCCGGCTGCCTCCAAAGGCCGGTTTGCAAGCGCTCCCGCCCACTGTTCCCAGCAGGCGTGCACAATGCTCCCAAGCCCGGGAGAAAAGCGCTTCGGGGTGGTGCTCTCTCCGGGCCCTTGCCCCTGAGCGTGGGGGCAAGGCAGGGTGTCCACACTCCCAGGCCAAGGCAGAACCACATGCACACGACTGATCTGCCCCCTGCACCGGCAGAGAGCTCGGGGGAGCCAGAGTCTGTCAGGCAGCTGCTGGGCTGGCCGCCTGTGTGGGAAGGGGCAGAGCCGACCTAGGGGCAAGTTGGGCCTCTTGCTCTCCCTGCTGCCCTGAGGCTGCTGGGCCAAAGAGGTCTTGGGCATCCAGCCCCTTGCTGGTCCCTTCCCTCTGATGAGGCCCTCTGAGCTCCAGCACCTTGCAGTGTGGAGACAGCCCCTGCCAGCAACCTCCTCTCCAAGGAGGCCTCAACCGAGGCCTAGGCCCAGGGGAAAGGCACCAGCGGGGATGAGCCTGGGGAGGCGCCCGGGCATGTCTGGACCCAGTCCCCGCAGCCTGCCCCTTGGTGGGGCAGTACCCCCGGAGGCCAGGAAGGTCTGGGCAAGGCTGGCCAGGGGCAGGGGCCCTGCTGGGTCCTGCCCCTGGCCTGTAGGGCCTCTGAGCACAACCGGCCCTCTCCCGCTGGAAGACCTCCCCGGCTGCCTCCAAAGGCCAGTTTGCCAACACTCCTGCCCGCTGTTCCCGCCAGGCACGCACAATGCTCCCAAGCCCAGGAAAAAAGCGCTTCGGGGTGGTGGTCTCTCCGGGCCCCTGCCCCTGAGCCTGGGGGCCAGGAAGGGGATCCACAGTCCCAGGCCAAGGCAGAACCACATGCACACGTCTGTTCCTGCCCCCTCTACCGGCAGAGAGCTGGGGGGAGCCAGAGTCTGTCAGGCAGCTGCTGGGCTGGCCGCCTGTGTGGGAAGGGGCAGAGCCGCCCTAGGGGCAAGTTGGGCCTCTTGCTCTCCCTGCTGCCCTGAGGCTGCTGTGCCAAAGAGGTCTTGGGCATCCAGCCCCTTGCTGGTCCCTTCCCTCTGACGAGGCCCTCTGAGCTCCAGCAGCTTGCAGTGTGGAGACAGACCCTGCCAGCAACCTCCTCTCCAAGGAGGCCTCAACCGAGGCCTAGGCCCAGGGGAAAGGCACCAGCGGGGATGAGCCAGTGGAGGCGCACGGGCATATCAGGACCCAGTCCCCGCAGCCTGCCCCTTGGTGGGGCAGTACCCCCGGAGGCCAGGAAGGTCTGGGCAAGGCTGGCCAGGGGCAGGGTCCCTGCTGGGTCCTGCCCCTGGCCTGTGGGGCCTCTGAGCACAACCGGCCCACTCCCACTGGAAGACCTCCCCGGCTGCCTTCAAAGGCGGGTTTGCCAACACTCCCGCCCGCTGTTCCCGCCAGGCACGCACAACGCTCCCAAGGCCAGGAGAAAAGCGCTTCGGGGTGTTGCTCTCTCCGGGCCTTTGCCCTTGAGCCTGGGGTCCAGGCAGTGGGTCCACACTCCCAGACCAAGGCAGAACCACATGCACACGTCTGTTCCTGACCCCTGAACCGGCAGAGAGCTCGGGGGAGCCAGAGTCTATCAGGCAGCTGCTGGGTTGGCTGCCTGTGTGGGAAGGGGCAGAGCCGACCTAGGGGCAAGTTGGGCCTCTTGCTCTCCCTGCTGCCCTGAGGCTGCTGGGCCAAAGAGGTCTTGGGCATCCAGCCCCTTGCTGGTCCCTTCCCGCTGACGAGGCCCTCTGAGCTCCAGCACCTTGCAGTGTGGAGACAGCCCCTGCCAGCAACCTCCTCTCCAAGGAGGCATCAACCGAGGCCTATGCCCAGGGGAAAGGCACCAGCGGGGATGACCCAGGGGAGGCGCCCAGGCATGTCTGGACCCAGTCCCTGCAGCCTGCCCCTTGGTGGGGCAGTACCCCCGGAGGCCAGGAAGGTCTGGGCAAGGCTGGCCAGGGGCAGGGGACCTGCTGGGTCCTGCCCCTGGCCTGTGAGGCCTCTGAGCACAACCGGCCCTCTCCCACTGGAAAACCTCCACGGCTGCCTCCAAAGTCCTGTTTGCAAACACTCCCGCCCACTGTTCCCAGCAGGCTCGCACAACGCTCCCAAGCCCGGGAGAAAAGCGCTTCGGGGTGGTGCTCTCTCCGGGCCCTTGCCCCTGAGCCTGGGGGCAAGGCAGGGGGAATACACTCCCAGGCCAAGGCAGAACCACATGCCCACGTCTGTTCCTGTCCCCTGCACCGGCAGAGAGCTTGGGGGAGCCAGAGTCTGTCAGGCAGCTGCTGAGTTGGCCGCCTGTGTGGGTAGGGGCAGAGCCGCCCTAGGGGCAAGTTGGGCCTCTTGCTCTCCCTGCTGCCCTGAGGCTGCTGGGCCAAAGAGGTCTTGGGCATCCAGCCCCTTGCTGGTCCCTTCCCTCTGACGAGGCCCTCTGAGCTCCAGCACCTTGCAGTGTGGAGACAGCCCCTGCCAGCAACCTCCTCTCCAAGGAGGCCTCAACCGAGGCCTAGGCCCAGGGGAAAGGCACCAGCAGGGATGAGCCTGGGGAGGCGCCCGGGCATGTCTGGACCCAGGCCCCGCAGCCTGCCCCTTGGTGGGGCAGTACCCCCGGAGGCCAGGAAGGTCTGGGCAAGCCTGGCCAGGGGCAGGGGCCCTGCTGCGTCCTGCCCCTGGCCTGTGGGGCCTCTGAGCACAACCGGCCCTCTCCCACTGGAAGACCTCCCCGGCTGCCTCCAAAGGCCGGTTTGCAAGCGCTCCCGCCCACTGTTCCCAGCAGGCGTGCACAATGCTCCCAAGCCCGGGAGAAAAGCGCTTCAGGGTGGTGCTCTTTCCGGGCCCTTGCCCCTGAGCCTGGGGGCAAGGCAGGGTGTCCACACTCCCAGGACAAGGCAGAACCACATGCACACGTCTGATCTGCCCCCTGCACCGGCAGAGAGCTCGGGGGAGCCAGAGTCTGTCAGGCAGCTGCTGGGCTGGCCGCCTGTGTGGGAAGGGCAGAGCCGACCTAGGGGCAAGTTGGGCCTCTTGCTCTCCCTGCTGCCCTGAGGCTGCTGGGCCAAAGAGGTCTTGGGCATCCAGCCCCTTGCTGGTCCCTTCCCTCTGACGAGGCCCTCTGAGCTCCAGCACCTTGCAGTGTGGAGACAGCCCCTGCCAGCAACCTCCTCTCCAAGGAGGCCTCAACTGAGGCCTAGGCCCAGGGGAAAGGCACCAGCGGGGATGAGCCTGGGGAGGCGCCCGGCCATGTCTGGACCCAGTCCCCGCAGCCTGCCCCTTGGTGGGGCAGTACCCCCGGAGGCCAGGAGGTTCTGGGCAAGGCTGCCAGGGGCAGGGACACTGCTGGGTCCTGCCCCTGGCCTGTGGGGCGTCTGAGCACAACCGGCACTCTCCCGCTGGAAGACCTCCCCGGCTGCCTCCAAAGGCCGGTTTGCAAGCACTCCCGCCCGCTGTTCCCGCCAGGCACGCACAATGCTCCCAAGCCCGGGAGAAAAGCGCTTCGGGGTGGTGCTCTCTCCGGGCCCTTGCCCCTGAGCCTGGGGGACAGGCAGGGGGAACACACTCCCAGGCCAAGGCAGAACGACATGCACACGTCTGTTCCTGCCCCCTACACCGGCAGAGAGTTCCGGGGAGCCAGAGACTGCCAGGCTGCTGCTGGGCTGGCTGCCTGTGTGGGACGGGGTAGAGCCGACCTAGGGGCAAGTTGGGCCTCTTGCTCTCCCTGCTGCCCTGAGGCTGCTGGGTCAAAGAGGTCTTGGGCATCCAGCCCTTTGCTGGTCCTTTCCCTCTGACGAGGCCCTCTGAGCTCCAGCACCTTGCAGTGTGCAGACAGCCCCTGCCGGCAACCTCCTCTCCAAGGAGGCCTCAACCGAGGCCTAGGCCCAGGGGAAAGGCACCAGCGGGGATGAGCCTGGGGAGGCGCCCGGGCATGTCTGGACCCAGTCCCCGCAGCCTGCCCCTTGGTGGGGTAGTACCCCCGGAGGCCAGGAAGGTCTGGGCAAGGCTGCCAGAGGCAGGGACACTGCTGGGTCCTGCCCCTGGCCTGTGGGGCCTCTGAGAACAACTGGCACTCTCCCGCTGGAAGACCTCCCCGGCTGCCTCCAAAGGCTGGTTTGCAAGCACTCAATCCCGCTGTTCACGCCAGCTGCGCACAATGCTCCCAAGCCCGGGAGAAAAGCATTTTGGGGTGGTGCTCACTCCGGGCTTTGGAAGACCTCCCCGGCTGCCTCCAAGGCCGGTTTGCAAGCACTTCTGCCTGCTGTTCCCGCCACCCGCGCACAATGCTCCCAAGCCCGGGAGAAAAGCGTTTCGGGGTGGTGTTCTCTCTGGACCCAAGAAAGACCTCCCGGGCTGCCCCCAAATGCCGGTTTGCAAGCACTCCCACTCACTGTTCCCGCCATCCGTGCAAATGCTCCAAGCCCAGGAGAAAAGCCCTTCAGGGTGGTTCTCTCTCCCGGCCCTTGGAAGACCTCCCCGGCTGCCTCCAAAGGCTGGATTTCAAGTACTCCCTCCCGCTGTCCCGCCAGCCGCACACAATGCTCCCAATCACGGGAGAAAAGCGCTTCGGGGTAGTGCTCTCTACGGGCCCTTGGAAGACCTCCCCGTTTGTCTCCAAAGGCCGGTTTGCAAGCACTCATGCCCGCTGTTCCCGCCAGCCGCGCACAATGCTCCCAAGCCTAGGAGAAAAGCGCTTCGGGGTGGTGCTCTCTCCCGGCCCTTGGAAGACCTCCCCGGCTGCCTCCAAAGGCCGGTTTGCAAGCACTCAATCCCGCTGTTCCCGCCAGCCGCGCACAATGCTCCCAAGCCCGGGAGAAAAGCGCTTCGGGGTGGTGCTCTCTCCCGGCCCTTGGAAGACCTCCCCGGCTGCCTCCAAAGGCTGGTTTTCAAGAACTCCCTCCCGCTGACCCGCCAGCCGCACACAATGCTCCCAAGCCCGGGAGAAAAGCATTTTGAGGTGGTCTCTCTCCGGGCCCTTGGAAGACTCCCCGGCTGCCTCTAAAGGCCGGTTTGCAAGCACTCATGTCCTCTGTTCCCGACAGCCGCGAACAATGCTCCCAATTCCGTGAGAAAAGTGCTTCGGGATGGTGCTCTCTCCGGGCCCTTGGAAGACCTCCCAAGCTGCCTCCAAAGGCCGGTTTGCAAGCACTCCCGCCCGCTGTTCCCGCCAGCCTCGCACAATGCTCCCAAGACCGGGAGAAAAGCGCTTCGGGGTGGTGTTCTCTCCGTGCCAATGGAGGACCTCCCTGGCTGCCCCCAAAGGCCGGTTTGCAAGCACTCCCACTCGCTGTTCCCGCCAGCCACGCACAATCCTCCAAAACCCCGGAGAAAAGCGCTTCGGGGTGGTGTTCTCTCCGTGCCCATGGAAGACCTCCCGGGGTGCCCCCAAAGGCCGGTTTGCAAGCACTCCCACTCGCTGTTCCCGCCATCCGCGCACAATGCTCCCAAGCCCGGGAGAAAAGCATTTTGGGGTGGTGCTCACACCGGGCCCTGGAAGACCTCCCCGGCTGCCTCCAAAGTCCTGTTTGCAACACTCCCGCCCGCTGTTCACGTCAGGAATGCACAAAGCTCCCAAGCCGGGGAGAAAAGCGCTTCGGTGTGGTGCTCTCTCCGGGCCCTTGCCCATGAGCCTGGGGGCAAGGCAGGGAGAACACACTCCCAGGCCAAGGCAGAACCACATGCCCACATCTGTTCCTGTCCCCTGCACCGGCAGAGAGCTTGGGGGAGCCAGAGTCTGTCAGGCAGCTGCTGGGTTAGCCGCCTGTGTGGGAAGGGGCAGAGCCGACCTAGGGGCAAGTTGGGCCTCTTGCTCTCCCTGCTGCCCTGAGGCTGCTGGGCCAAAGATGTCTTGGGCATCCAGCCCTTTCCTGTCCCTTCTCTCTGACGAGGCTCTCTGAGCTGCAGCACCTTGCAGTGTGGAGACAGCCCCTGCCAGCAACCTCCTCTCCAAGGAGGCCACAACCGAGGCCTAGGCCCAGGGGAAAGGCACCAGCGGGGATGAGCCAGGGGAGGCGCCCGAGCATGTCTGGACCCAGTCCCCGCAGCCTGCCCCTTGGTGGCGCAGTACCCCCGGAGGCCAGGAAGGTCTGGGCAAGGCTGGCCAGGGGCAGGGGCCCTGCTGCGTCCTGCCCTTGGCCTGTGGGGCCTCTGAGCACAACCGGCCCTCTCCCACTGGAAGACCTCCCCGGCTGCCTCCAAAGGCCGGTTTGCAAGCGCTCCCGCCCACTGTTCCCAGCAGGCGTGCACAATGCTCCCAAGCCCGGGAGAAAAGCGCTTCGGGGTGGTGCTCTCTCTGGGCCCTTGCCCCTGAGCGTGGGGGCAAGGCAGGGTGTCCACACTCCCAGGCCAAGGCAGAGCCACATGCACACGACTGATCTGCCCCCTGCACCGGCAGAGAGCTCGGGGGAGCCAGAGTCTGTCAGGCAGCTGCTGGGCTGGCCGCCTGTGTGGGAAGGGGCAGAGCCGACCTAGGGGCAAGTTGGGCCTCTTGCTCTCCCTGCTGCCCTGAGGCTGCTGGGCCAAAGAGGTCTTGGGCATCCAGCCCCTTGCTGGTCCCTTCCCTCTGATGAGGCCCTCTGAGCTCCAGCACCTTGCAGTGTGGAGACAGCCCCTGCCAGCAACCTCCTCTCCAAGGAGGCCTCAACCGAGGCCTAGGCCCAGGGGAAAGGCACCAGCGGGGATGAGCCTGGGGAGGCGCCCGGGCATGTCTGGACCCAGTCCCCGCAGCCTGCCCCTTGGTGGGGCAGTACCCCCGGAGGCCAGGAAGGTCTGGGCAAGGCTGGCCAGGGGCAGGGGCCCTGCTGGGTCCTGCCCCTGGCCTGTAGGGCCTCTGAGCACAACCGGCCCTCTCCCGCTGGAAGACCTCCCCGGCTGCCTCCAAAGGCCAGTTTGCCAACACTCCTGCCCGCTGTTCCCGCCAGGCACGCACAATGCTCCCAAGCCCGGGAGAAAAGCATTTTGGGGTGGTGCTCACTCCGGGCCCTTGGAAGACCTCCCCGGCTGCCTCCAAATGCCAGTTTGCAAGCAGTCCTGCCTGCTGTTCCCGCCAGCCGCGCACAATGTTCCCAAGCCCGGGAGAAAAGCGCTTCGGGGTGGTGCTCTCTCCGGGCACTTTCAAGACCTCCCCGGCTGCCTCCAAAGGCCGGTTTGCAAGGACTCCTTCCTGCTGTTCCCGCCATCCGCGCACAATGCTCCCAAGCCCGGGAGAAAAGCATTTTGGGGTGGTGCTCTCTCCGGGCCCTTGGAAGACCTCCCGGGCTGCCTCCAAAGGCCGGTTTGCAAGCATTCATGTCCGTTGTTCCCGACAGCCGCGCACAATGTTCCCAAGCCCGAGAGAAAAGCATTTTGGGGTGGTGATCAGTCCGGCCCTTGGAAGACCTCCCCGGCTGCCTCCAAAGGACAGTTTGCAAGCACTCATGCCCGCTGTTCCCGCCAGCCGCGCACAATGCTCCCAAGACCGTGAGAAAAGCGCTTCGGGGTGGTGTTCTCTCAGGGACCATGGAGGACCTCCCCGGCTGCCCCCAAAGGCCGGTTTGCAAGCATTCCCACTCGCTGTTCCCGCCAGGCACACACAATGTTCCAAAACCCCGGAGAAAAGCGCTTCGGGGTGGTGGTCTCTCCGGGCCCCTGCCCCTGAGCCTGGGGGCCAGGCAGGGGATCCACAGTCCCAGGCCAAGGCCACATGCACACGTCTGTTCCTGCCCCCTCCACCGGCAGAGAGCTGGGGGGAGCCAGAGTCTGTCAGGCAGCTGCTGGGCTGCCCGCCTGTGTGGGAAGGGGCAGAGCCGACCTAGGGGCAAGTTGGGCCTCTTGCTCTCCCTGCTGCCCTGAGGCTGCTGGGCGAAAGAGGTCTTGGGCATCCAGCCCCTTGCTGGTCCCTTCCCTCTGACGAGGCCCTCTGAGCTCCAGCACCTTGCAGTGTGGAGACAGCCCCTGCCAGCAACCTCCTCTCCAAGGAGGCCTCAACCGAGGCGTAGGCCAGGGGAAAGCCACCAGCGGAGATGAGCCAGTGGAGGCGCACGGGCATGTCTGGACCCAGTCCCCGCAGCCTGCCCCTTGGTGGGGCAGTACCCCCGGAGGCCAGGAAGGTCTGGGCAAGGCTGCGAGGGGCAGGGGCCCTGCTGGGTCGTGCCCCTGGCCTGTGGGGCTTCTGAGCACAACCGGCACTCTCCCGCTGGAAGACCTCCCCGTCTGCCTCCAAAGGCCGGTTTGCAAGCACTCCCGCCCGCTGTTCCCGCCAGGCACGCACAATGCTCCCAAGCCCGGGAGAAAAGCGCTTCGGGGTGGTGCTCTCTCCGGGCCCTTGCCCCTGAGCCTGGGGGCCAGGCAGGGGATCCACAGTCCCAGGCCAAGGCACAACAACATGCACACGTCTGTTCCTGCCCCCTCCACCGGCAGAGAGCTGGGGGGAGCCAGAGTCTGCCAGGCAGCTGCTGGGCTGGCCGCCTGTGTGGGAAGGGGCAGAGCCGACCTAGGGGCAAGTTGGGCCTCTTGCTCTCCCTGCTGCCCTGAGGCTGCTGGGCCAAAGAGGTCTTGGGCATCCAGCCCCTTGCTGGTCCCTTCCCTCTGACGAGGCCCTCTGAGCTCCAGCACCTTGCAGTGTGGAGACAGACCCTGCCAGCAACCTCCTCTCCAAGGAGGCCTCAACCGAGGCCTAGGCCCAGGGGAAAGGCACCAGCGGGGATGAGCCAGTGGAGGGGCCCGGGCATGTCTGGACCCAGTCCCCACAGCCTGCCCCTTGGTGGGGCAGTACCCCCGGAGGCCAGGAAGGTCTGGGCAAGGCTGGCCAGGGGCAGGGTCCCTGCTGGGTCCTGCCCCTGGCCTGTGGGGCCTCTGAGCACAACCGGCCCTCTCCCGCTGGAAGACCTCCCCGGCTGCCTTCAAAGGCAGGTTTGCCAACACTCCCGCCCGCTGTTCCCGCCAGGCACGCACAACGCTCCCAAGGCCAGGAGAAAAGCGCTTCGGGGTGTTGCTCTCTCCGGGCCCTTGCCCCTGAGCCTGGGGTCCAGGCAGTGGGTCCACACTCCCAGACCAAGGCAGAACCACATGCACACGTCTGTTCCTGTCCCCTGAACCGGCAGAGAGCTCGGGGGAGCCAGAGTCTGTCAGGCAGCTGCTGGGCTGGCCGCCTGTGTGGGAAGGGGCAGAGCGGACCTAGGGGCAAGTTGGGCCTCTTGCTCTCCCTGCTGCCCTGAGGCTGCTGGGCCAAAGAGGTCTTGGGCATCCAGCCCCTTGCTGGTCCCTTCCCTCTGACGAGGCCCTCTGAGCTCCAGCACCTTGCAGTGTGGAGACAGCCCCTGCCAGCAACCTCCTCTCCAAGGAGGCCTCAACTGAGGCCTAGGCCCAGGGGAAAGGCACCAGCGGGGATGAGCCTGGGGAGGCGCCCGGCCATGTCTGGACCCAGTCCCCGCAGCCTGCCCCTTGGTGGGGCAGTACCCCCGGAGGCCAGGAGGTTCTGGGCAAGGCTGCCAGGGGCAGGGACACTGCTGGGTCCTGCCCCTGGCCTGTGGGGCGTCTGAGCACAACCGGCACTCTCCCGCTGGAAGACCTCCCCGGCTGCCTCCAAAGGCCGGTTTGCAAGCACTCCCGCCCGCTGTTCCCGCCAGGCACACACAATGCTCCCAAGCCCGGGAGAAAAGCGCTTCGGGGTGGTGCTCTCGCCGGGCCCTTGCCCCTGAGCCTGGGGGACAGGCAGGGGGAACACACTCCCAGGCCAAGGCAGAACGACATGCACACGTCTGTTCCTGCCCCCTACACCGGCAGAGAGTTCGGGGGAGCCAGAGACTGCCAGGCTGCTGCTGGGCTGGCTGCCTGTGTGGGACGGGGTAGAGCCGACCTAGGGGCAAGTTGGGCCTCTTGCTCTCCCTGCTGCCCTGAGACTGCTGGGTCAAAGAGGTCTTGGGCATCCAGCCCTTTGCTGGTCCTTTCCCTCTGACGAGGCCCTCTGAGCTCCAGCACCTTGCAGTGTGGAGACAGCCCCTGCCAGCAACCTCCTCTCCAAGGAGGCCTCAACCGAGGCCTAGGCCCAGGGGAAAGGCACCAGCGGGGATGAGCCTGGGGAGGCGCCCGGGCATGTCTGGACACAGGCCCCGCAGCCTGCCCCTTGGTGGGGCAGTACCCCCGGAGGCCAGGAAGGTCTGGGCAAGGCTGGCCAGGGGCAGGGGCCCTGCTGCGTCCTGCCCCTGGCCTGTGGGGCCTCTGAGCACAACCGGCCCTCTCCCACTGGAAGACCTCCCCGGCTGCCTCCAAAGGCCGGTTTGCAAGCGCTCCCGCCCACTGTTCCCAGCAGGCGTGCACAATGCTCCCAAGCCCGGGAGAAAAGCGCTTCAGGGTGGTGCTCTCTCCGGGCCCTTGCCCCTGAGCGTGGGGGCGAGGCAGTGGGTCCACACTCCCAGACCAACGCAGAACCACATGCACACGTCTGTTCCTGACCCCTGCACCGGCAGAGAGCTCGGGGGAGCCAGAGTCTGTCAGGCAGCTGCTGGGCTGGCCGCCTGTGTGGGAAGGGGCAGAGCCGACCTAGGGGCAAGTTGGGCCTCTTCCTCTCCCTGCTGCCCTGAGTCTGCTGGGCCAAAGAGGTCTTGGGCATCCAGCCCCTTGCTGGTCCCTTCCCTCTGACGAGGCCCTCTGAGCTCCAGCACCTTGCAGTGTGGAGACAGCCCCTGCCAGCAACCTCCTCTCCAAGGAGGCCTCAACTGAGGCCTAGGCCCAGGGGAAAGGCACCAGCGGGGATGAGCCTGGGGAGGCGCCCGGGCATGTCTGGACCCAGTCCCCGCAGCCTGCCCCTTGGTGGGGCAGTAGCCCCGGAGGCCAGGAGGGTCTGGGCAAGGCTGCCAGGGGCAGGGACACTGCTGGGTCCTGCCCCTGGCCTGTGGGGCGTCTGAGCACAACCGGCACTCTCCCGCTGGAAGACCTCCCCGGCTGCCTCCAAAGGCCGGTTTGCAAGCACTCCCGCCCGCTGTTCCCGCCAGGCACGCACAATGCTCCCAAGCCCGGGAGAAAAGCGCTTCGGGGTGGTGCTCTCTCCGGGCCCTTGCCCCTGAGCCTGGGGGACAGGCAGGGGGAACACACTTCCAGGCCAAGGCAGAACGACATGCACACGTCTGTTCCTGCCCCCTACACCGGCAGAGAGTTCGGGGGAGCCAGAGACTGCCAGGCTGCTGCTGGGCTGGCTGCCTGTGTGGGACGGGGTAGAGCCGACCTAGGGGCAAGTTGGGCCTCTTGCTCTCCCTGCTGCCCTGAGGCTGCTGGGTCAAAGAGGTCTTGGGCATCCAGCCCTTTGCTGGTCCTTTCCCTCTGACGAGGCCCTCTGAGCTCCAGCACCTTGCAGTGTGCAGACAGCCCCTGCCGGCAACCTCCTCTCCAAGGAGGCCTCAACCGAGGCCTAGGCCCAGGGGAAAGGCACCAGCGGGGATGAGCCTGGGGAGGCGCCCGGGCATGTCTGGACCCAGGCCCCGCAGCCTGCCCCTTGGTGGGGTAGTACCCCCGGAGGCCAGGAAGGTCTGGGCAAGGCTGCCAGAGGCAGGGGCCCTGCTGGGTCCTGCCCCTGGCCTGTGGGGCCTCTGAGAACAACTGGCACTCTCCCGCTGGAAGACCTCCCCGGCTGCCTCCAAAGGCTGGTTTGCAAGCACTCAATCCCGCTGTTCACGCCAGCTGCGCACAATGCTCCCAAGGCCGGGAGAAAAGCATTTTGGGGTGGTGCTCACTCCGGGCTTTGGAAGACCTCCCCGGCTGCCTCCAAGGCCGGTTTGCAAGCACTTCTGCCTGCTGTTCCCGCCACCCGCGCACAATGCTCCCAAGCCCGGGAGAAAAGCGTTTCGGGGTGGTGTTCTCTCTGGGCCCAAGAAAGACCTCCCGGGCTGCCCCCAAATGCCTGTTTGCAAGCACTCCCACTCGCTGTTCCCGCCATCCGTGCAAATGCTCCAAGCCCAGGAGAAAAGCCCTTCAGGGTGGTGCTCTCTCCCGGCCCTTGGAAGACCTCCCCGGATGCCTCCAAAGGCTGGATTTCAAGTACTCCCTCCCGCTGTCCCGCCAGCTGCACACAATGCTCCCAATCACGGGAGAAAAGCGCTTCGGGGTGGTGCTCTCTACGGGCCCTTGGAAGACCTCCCCGTTTGTCTCCAAAGGCCGGTTTGCAAGCACTCATGCCCGCTGTTCCCGCCAGCCGCGCACAATGCTCCCAAGCCTAGGAGAAAAGCGCTTCGGGGTGGTGCTCTCTCCCGGCCCTTGGAAGACCTCCCCGGCTGCCTCCAAAGGCCAGTTTGCAAGCACTCAATCCCGCTGTTCCCGCCAGCCGCGCACAATGCTCCCAAGCCCGGGAGAAAAGCGCTTCGGGGTGGTGCTCTCTCCTGGCCCTTGGAAGACCTCCCCGGCTGCCTCCAAAGGCTGGTTTTCGAGAACTCCCTCCCGCTGACCCGCCAGCCGCACACAATGCTCCCAAGCCCGGGAGAAAAGCATTTTGGGGTGGTCTCTCTCCGGGCCCTTGGAAGACTCCCCGGCTGCCTCTAAAGGCCGGTTTGCAAGCACTCATGTCCTCTGTTCCCGACAGCCGCGAACAATGCTCCCAATTCCGTGAGAAAAGTGCTTCGGGATGGTGCTCTCTCCGGGCCCTTGGAAGACCTCCCAAGCTGCCTCCAAAGGCCGGTTTGCAAGCACTCCCGCCCGCTGTTCCCGCCAGCCTCGCACAATGCTCCCAAGACCGGGAGAAAAGCGCTTCGGGGTGGTGTTCTCTCCGTGCCAATGGAGGACCTCCCTGGCTGCCCCCAAAGGCCGGTTTGCAAGCACTCCCACTCGCTGTTCCCGCAAGCCACGCACAATCCTCCAAAACCCCGGAGAAAAGCGCTTCGGGGTGGTGTTCTCTCCGTGCCCATGGAAGACCTCCCGGGGTGCCCCCAAAGGCCGGTTTGCAAGCACTCCCACTCGCTGTTCCCGCCATCCGCGCACAATGCTCCCAAGCCCGGGAGAAAAGCATTTTGGGGTGGTGCTCACTCCGGGCCCTTGGAAGACCTCCCCGGCTGCCTCCAAATGCCAGTTTGCAAGCAGTCCTGCCTGCTGTTCCCGCCAGCCGCGCACAATGTTCCCAAGCCCGGGAGAAAAGCGCTTCGGGGTGGTGCTCTCTCCGGGCACTTTCAAGACCTCCCCGGCTGCCTCCAAAGGCCGGTTTGCAAGGACTCCTTCCTGCTGTTCCCGCCATCCGCGCACAATGCTCCCAAGCCCGGGAGAAAAGCATTTTGGGGTGGTGCTCTCTCCGGGCCCTTGGAAGACCTCCCGGGCTGCCTCCAAAGGCCGGTTTGCAAGCATTCATGTCCGTTGTTCCCGACAGCCGCGCACAATGTTCCCAAGCCCGAGAGAAAAGCATTTTGGGGTGGTGATCAGTCCGGCCCTTGGAAGACCTCCCCGGCTGCCTCCAAAGGACAGTTTGCAAGCACTCATGCCCGCTGTTCCCGCCAGCCGCGCACAATGCTCCCAAGACCGTGAGAAAAGCGCTTCGGGGTGGTGTTCTCTCAGGGACCATGGAGGACCTCCCCGGCTGCCCCCAAAGGCCGGTTTGCAAGCATTCCCACTCGCTGTTCCCGCCAGGCACACACAATGTTCCAAAACCCCGGAGAAAAGCGCTTCGGGGTGGTGGTCTCTCCGGGCCCCTGCCCCTGAGCCTGGGGGCCAGGCAGGGGATCCACAGTCCCAGGCCAAGGCCACATGCACACGTCTGTTCCTGCCCCCTCCACCGGCAGAGAGCTGGGGGGAGCCAGAGTCTGTCAGGCAGCTGCTGGGCTGCCCGCCTGTGTGGGAAGGGGCAGAGCCGACCTAGGGGCAAGTTGGGCCTCTTGCTCTCCCTGCTGCCCTGAGGCTGCTGGGCGAAAGAGGTCTTGGGCATCCAGCCCCTTGCTGGTCCCTTCCCTCTGACGAGGCCCTCTGAGCTCCAGCACCTTGCAGTGTGGAGACAGCCCCTGCCAGCAACCTCCTCTCCAAGGAGGCCTCAACCGAGGCGTAGGCCAGGGGAAAGGCACCAGCGGAGATGAGCCAGTGGAGGCGCACGGGCATGTCTGGACCCAGTCCCCGCAGCCTGCCCCTTGGTGGGGCAGTACCCCCGGAGGCCAGGAAGGTCTGGGCAAGGCTGCGAGGGGCAGGGGCCCTGCTGGGTCGTGCCCCTGGCCTGTGGGGCTTCTGAGCACAACCGGCACTCTCCCGCTGGAAGACCTCCCCGTCTGCCTCCAAAGGCCGGTTTGCAAGCACTCCCGCCCGCTGTTCCCGCCAGGCACGCACAATGCTCCCAAGCCCGGGAGAAAAGCGCTTCGGGGTGGTGCTCTCTCCGGGCCCTTGCCCCTGAGCCTGGGGGCCAGGCAGGGGATCCACAGTCCCAGGCCAAGGCACAACAACATGCACACGTCTGTTCCTGCCCCCTCCACCGGCAGAGAGCTGGGGGGAGCCAGAGTCTGTCAGGCAGCTGCTGGGCTGGCCGCCTGTGTGGGAAGGGGCAGAGCCGACCTAGGGGCAAGTTGGGCCTCTTGCTCTCCCTGCTGCCCTGAGGCTGCTGGGCCAAAGAGGTCTTGGGCATCCAGCCCCTTGCTGGTCCCTTCCCTCTGACGAGGCCCTCTGAGCTCCAGCACCTTGCAGTGTGGAGACAGACCCTGCCAGCAACCTCCTCTCCAAGGAGGCCTCAACCGAGGCCTAGGCCCAGGGGAAAGGCACCAGCGGGGATGAGCCAGTGGAGGGGCCCGGGCATGTCTGGACCCAGTCCCCACAGCCTGCCCCTTGGTGGGGCAGTACCCCCGGAGGCCAGGAAGGTCTGGGCAAGGCTGGCCAGGGGCAGGGTCCCTGCTGGGTCCTGCCCCTGGCCTGTGGGGCCTCTGAGCACAACCGGCCCTCTCCCGCTGGAAGACCTCCCCGGCTGCCTTCAAAGGCAGGTTTGCCAACACTCCCGCCCGCTGTTCCCGCCAGGCACGCACAACGCTCCCAAGGCCAGGAGAAAAGCGCTTCGGGGTGTTGCTCTCTCCGGGCCCTTGCCCCTGAGCCTGGGGTCCAGGCAGTGGGTCCACACTCCCAGACCAAGGCAGAACCACATGCACACGTCTGTTCCTGTCCCCTGAACCGGCAGAGAGCTCGGGGGAGCCAGAGTCTGTCAGGCAGCTGCTGGGCTGGCCGCCTGTGTGGGAAGGGGCAGAGCGGACCTAGGGGCAAGTTGGGCCTCTTGCTCTCCCTGCTGCCCTGAGGCTGCTGGGCCAAAGAGGTCTTGGGCATCCAGCCCCTTGCTGGTCCCTTCCCTCTGACGAGGCCCTCTGAGCTCCAGCACCTTGCAGTGTGGAGACAGCCCCTGCCAGCAACCTCCTCTCCAAGGAGGCCTCAACTGAGGCCTAGGCCCAGGGGAAAGGCACCAGCGGGGATGAGCCTGGGGAGGCGCCCGGCCATGTCTGGACCCAGTCCCCGCAGCCTGCCCCTTGGTGGGGCAGTACCCCCGGAGGCCAGGAGGTTCTGGGCAAGGCTGCCAGGGGCAGGGACACTGCTGGGTCCTGCCCCTGGCCTGTGGGGCGTCTGAGCACAACCGGCACTCTCCCGCTGGAAGACCTCCCCGGCTGCCTCCAAAGGCCGGTTTGCAAGCACTCCCGCCCGCTGTTCCCGCCAGGCACACACAATGCTCCCAAGCCCGGGAGAAAAGCGCTTCGGGGTGGTGCTCTCGCCGGGCCCTTGCCCCTGAGCCTGGGGGACAGGCAGGGGGAACACACTCCCAGGCCAAGGCAGAACGACATGCACACGTCTGTTCCTGCCCCCTACACCGGCAGAGAGTTCGGGGGAGCCAGAGACTGCCAGGCTGCTGCTGGGCTGGCTGCCTGTGTGGGACGGGGTAGAGCCGACCTAGGGGCAAGTTGGGCCTCTTGCTCTCCCTGCTGCCCTGAGACTGCTGGGTCAAAGAGGTCTTGGGCATCCAGCCCTTTGCTGGTCCTTTCCCTCTGACGAGGCCCTCTGAGCTCCAGCACCTTGCAGTGTGCAGACAGCCCCTGCCGGCAACCTCCTCTCCAAGGAGGCCTCAACCGAGGCCTAGGCCCAGGGGAAAGGCACCAGCGGGGATGAGCCTGGGGAGGCGCCCGGGCATGTCTGGACCCAGTCCCCGCAGCCTGCCCCTTGGTGGGGTAGTACCCCCGGAGGCCAGGAAGGTCTGGGCAAGGCTGCCAGAGGCAGGGACACTGCTGGGTCCTGCCCCTGGCCTGTGGGGCCTCTGAGAACAACTGGCACTCTCCCGCTGGAAGACCTCCCCGGCTGCCTCCAAAGGCTGGTTTGCAAGCACTCAATCCCGCTGTTCACGCCAGCTGCGCACAATGCTCCCAAGCCCGGGAGAAAAGCATTTTGGGGTGGTGCTCACTCCGGGCTTTGGAAGACCTCCCCGGCTGCCTCCAAGGCCGGTTTGCAAGCACTTCTGCCTGCTGTTCCCGCCACCCGCGCACAATGCTCCCAAGCCCGGGAGAAAAGCGTTTCGGGGTGGTGTTCTCTCTGGACCCAAGAAAGACCTCCCGGGCTGCCCCCAAATGCCGGTTTGCAAGCACTCCCACTCACTGTTCCCGCCATCCGTGCAAATGCTCCAAGCCCAGGAGAAAAGCCCTTCAGGGTGGTGCTCTCTCCCGGCCCTTGGAAGACCTCCCCGGCTGCCTCCAAAGGCTGGATTTCAAGTACTCCCTCCCGCTGTCCCGCCAGCCGCACACAATGCTCCCAATCACGGGAGAAAAGCGCTTCGGGGTGGTGCTCTCTACGGGCCCTTGGAAGACCTCCCCGTTTGTCTCCAAAGGCCGGTTTGCAAGCACTCATGCCCGCTGTTCCCGCCAGCCGCGCACAATGCTCCCAAGCCTAGGAGAAAAGCGCTTCGGGGTGGTGCTCTCTCCCGGCCCTTGGAAGACCTCCCCGGCTGCCTCCAAAGGCCGGTTTGCAAGCACTCAATCCCGCTGTTCCCGCCAGCCGCGCACAATGCTCCCAAGCCCGGGAGAAAAGCGCTTCGGGGTGGTGCTCTCTCCCGGCCCTTGGAAGACCTCCCCGGCTGCCTCCAAAGGCTGGTTTTCAAGAACTCCCTCCCGCTGACCCGCCAGCCGCACACAATGCTCCCAAGCCCGGGAGAAAAGCATTTTGAGGTGGTCTCTCTCCGGGCCCTTGGAAGACTCCCCGGCTGCCTCTAAAGGCCGGTTTGCAAGCACTCATGTCCTCTGTTCCCGACAGCCGCGAACAATGCTCCCAATTCCGTGAGAAAAGTGCTTCGGGATGGTGCTCTCTCCGGGCCCTTGGAAGACCTCCCAAGCTGCCTCCAAAGGCCGGTTTGCAAGCACTCCCGCCCGCTGTTCCCGCCAGCCTCGCACAATGCTCCCAAGACCGGGAGAAAAGCGCTTCGGGGTGGTGTTCTCTCCGTGCCAATGGAGGACCTCCCTGGCTGCCCCCAAAGGCCGGTTTGCAAGCACTCCCACTCGCTGTTCCCGCCAGCCACGCACAATCCTCCAAAACCCCGGAGAAAAGCGCTTCGGGGTGGTGTTCTCTCCGTGCCCATGGAAGACCTCCCGGGGTGCCCCCAAAGGCCGGTTTGCAAGCACTCCCACTCGCTGTTCCCGCCATCCGCGCACAATGCTCCCAAGCCCGGGAGAAAAGCATTTTGGGGTGGTGCTCACACCGGGCCCTGGAAGACCTCCCCGGCTGCCTCCAAAGGACGGTTTTCAAGCACTCCTGCCTGCTGTTCCCGCCACCCGCGCACAATAATCCCAAGCCCGGGAGAAAAGCGCTTCGGGGTGGTGCTCTCTACAGGCCCTTGGAAGACCTCCCGGGCTGCCTCCAAAGGCCGGTTTGCAAGGACTCCTTCCTGCTGTTCCCGCCATCCGCGCACAATGCTCCCAAGCCCGGGAGAAAAGCATTTTGGGGTGGTGCTCACACCGGGCCCTGGAAGACCTCCCCGGCTGCCTCCAAAGGACGGTTTTCAAGCACTCCTGCCTGCTGTTCCCGCCACCCGCGCAAAATGCTCCCAAGCCCGGGAGAAAAGCGCTTCGGGGTGGTGCTCTCTACAGGCCCTTGGAAGACCTCCCCGGCTGCCTCCAAAGGCCGGTTTGCAAGGACTCCTTCCTGCTGTTCCCGCCAGCCACGCACAATGGTCCCAAGCCCGGGAGAAAAGCATTTTGGGGTGGTGCTCACACCGGGCCCTGGAAGACCTCCCCGGCTGCCTCCAAAGGACGGTTTTCAAGCACTCCTGCCTGCTGTTCCCGCCACCCGCGCAGAATGCTCCCAAGCGCGGGAGAAAAGCCCTTCGGGGTGGTGCTCTCTACAGGCCCTTGGAAGACCTCCCCGGCTGCCTGCAAAGGCCGGTTTGCAAGGACTCCTTCCTGCTGTTCCCGCCAGCCACGCACAATGCTCCCAAGCCCGGGAGAGAAGCATTTTGGGGTGGTGCTCTCTACAGGCCCTTGGAAGACCTCCCCGGCTGCCTCCAGTGGCCAGTTTGCAAGCACTCATGCCCGCTGTTCCCACCAGCCGCGCACAATGCTCCCAAGCCCGGGAGAAAAGCTTTTTGGGGTGGTGTTCACACCGGGCCCTGGAAGACCTCCCCGGCTGCCTGCAAAGGCCGGTTTTCAAGCACTCCTGCCTGCTGTTCCTGCCACCCGCGCACAATACTCCCAAGCCCGGGAGAAAAGCGCTTCGGGGTGGTGCTCTCTACAGGCCCTTGGAAGACCTCCCCCGCTGCCTCCAAAGGCCGGTTTGCAAGGACTCCTTCCTGCTGTTCCCGCCAGCCACGCACAATGCTCCCAAGCCCGGGAGAAAAGTGCTTCGGGGTGGTGATCTCTCCGGGCCCTTGGAAGTCGTCCCCGGCTGCCTCCAAAGGCCGGTTTGCAAGCACTCATGCCCGTTGTTCCCACCAGCCGCGCACAATGCTCCCAAGCCCGGGAGAAAAGCATTTTGTGGTGGTGCTCACTCCGGGCCCTTGGAAGACCTCCCCGGCTGCCTCCAAAGGCCAGTTTGCAAGCAGTCCTGCCTGCTGTTCCCGCCAGCCGCGCACAATGCTCCCAAGCCCGGGAGAAAAGCGCTTCGGGGTGGTGCTCTCTCCGGGCCCTTGGAAGACGTCCCCGGCTGCCTCCAAAGGCCGGTTTGCAAGCACTCATGCCCGTTGTTCCCACCAGCCGCGCACAATGCTCCCAAGCCCGGGAGAAAAGCATTTTGGGGTGGTGCTCACTCCGGGCCCTTGGAAGACCTCCCCGGCTGCCTCCAAAGGCCAGTTTGCAAGCAGTCCTGCCTGCTGTTCCCGCCAGCCGCGCACAATGTTCCCAAGCCCGGGAGAAAAGCGCTTCGGGGTGGTGCTCTCTCCGGGCACTTTCAAGACCTCCCCGGCTGCCTCCAAAGGCCGGTTTGTAAGTACTCATTCCCGCTGCTTCCGCCAGCCACGCACAATGCTCCCAAGCCCGGGAGAAAAGCATTTTGGGGTGGTGCTCTCTCCGGGCCCTTGGAAGACCTCCCGGGCTGCCTCCAAAGGCCGGTTTGCAAGCATTCATGTCCGTTGTTCCCGACAGCCGCGCACAATGCTCCCAAGCCCGAGAGAAAAGCATTTTGGGGTGGTGATCAGTCCGGCCCTTGGAAGATCTCCCCGGCTGCCTCCAAAGGACAGTTTGCAAGCACTCATGCCCGCTGTTCCCGCCAGCCGCGCACAATGCTCCCAAGACCGTGAGAAAAGCGCTTCGGGGTGGTGTTCTCTCAGGGACCATGGAGGACCTCCCCGGCTGCCCCCAAAGGCCGGTTTGCAAGCATTCCCACTCGCTGTTCCCGCCAGGCACACACAATGTTCCAAAACCCCGGAGAAAAGCGCTTCGGGGTGGTGGTCTCTCCGGGCCCCTGCCCCTGAGCCTGGGGGCCAGGCAGGGGATCCACAGTCCCAGGCCAAGGCAGAACCACATGCACACGTCTGTTCCTGCCCCATCCACCGGCAGAGAGCTGGGGGGAGCCAGAGTCTGTCAGGCAGCTGCTGGGCTGGCCGCCTGTGTGGGAAGGGGCAGAGCCGACCTAGGGGCAAGTTGGGCCTCTTGCTCTCCCTGCTGCCCTGAGGCTTCTGGGCCAAAGAGGTCTTGGGCATCCAGCCCCTTGCTGGTCCCTTCCCTCTGACGAGGCCCTCTGAGCTCCAGCACCTTGCAGTGTGGAGACAGCCCCTGCCAGCAACCTCCTCTCCAAGGAGGCCTCAACCGAGGCCTAGGCCCAGGGGAAAGGCACCAGCGGAGATGAGCCAGTGGAGGCGCACGGGCATGTCTGGACGCAGTCCCCGCAGCCTGCCCCTTGGTGGGGCAGTACCCCCGGAGGCCAGGAAGGTCTGGGCAAGGCTGGCCAGGGGCAGGGGACCTGCTGGGTCCTGCCCCTGGCCTGTGAGGCCTCTGAGCACAACCGGCCCTCTCCCACTGGAAAACCTCCACGGCTGCCTCCAAAGTCCTGTTTGCAAACACTCCCGCCCACTGTTCCCAGCAGGCTCGCACAACGCTCCCAAGCCCGGGAGAAAAGCGCTTCGGGGTGGTGCTCTCTCCGGGCCCTTGCCCCTGAGCCTGGGGGCAAGGCAGGGGGAATACACTCCCAGGCCAAGGCAGAACCACATGCCCAGGTCTGTTCCTGTCCCCTGCACCGGCAGAGAGCTTGGGGGAGCCAGAGTCTGTCAGGCAGCTGCTGAGTTGGCCGCCTGTGTGGGAAGGGGCAGAGCCGCCCTAGGGGCAAGTTGGGCCTCTTGCTCTCCCTGCTGCCCTGAGGCTGCTGGGCCAAAGAGGTCTTGGGCATCCAGCCCCTTGCTGGTCCCTTCCCTCTGACGAGGCCCTCTGAGCTCCAGCACCTTGCAGTGTGGAGACAGCCCCTGCCAGCAACCTCCTCTCCAAGGAGGCCTCAACTGAGGCCTAGGCCCAGGGGAAAGGCACCAGCGGGGATGAGCCTGGGGAGGCGCCCGGCCATGTCTGGACCCAGTCCCCGCAGCCTGCCCCTTGGTGGGGCAGTACCCCCGGAGGCCAGGAGGGTCTGGGCAAGGCTGCCAGGGGCAGGGACACTGCTGGGTCCTGCCCCTGGCCTGTGGGGCGTCTGAGCACAACCGGCACTCTCCCGCTGGAAGACCTCCCCGGCTGCCTCCAAAGGCCGGTTTGCAAGCACTCCCGCCCGCTGTTCCCGCCAGGCACGCACAATGCTCCCAAGCCCGGGAGAAAAGCGCTTCGGGGTGGTGCTCTCTCCGGGCCCTTGCCCCTGAGCCTGGGGGACAGGCAGGGGGAACACACTCCCAGGCCAAGGCAGAACGACATGCACACGTCTGTTCCTGCCCCCTACACCGGCAGAGAGTTCGGGGGAGCCAGAGACTGCCAGGCTGCTGCTGGGCTGGCTGCCTGTGTGGGACGGGGTAGAGCCGACCTAGGGGCAAGTTGGGCCTCTTGCTCTCCCTGCTGCCCTGAGGCTGCTGGGTCAAAGAGGTCTTGGGCATCCAGCCCTTTGCTGGTCCTTTCCCTCTGACGAGGCCCTCTGAGCTCCAGCACCTTGCAGTGTGCAGACAGCCCCTGCCGGCAACCTCCTCTCCAAGGAGGCCTCAACCGAGGCCTAGGCCCAGGGGAAAGGCACCAGCGGGGATGAGCCTGGGGAGGCGCCCGGGCATGTCTGGACCCAGTCCCCGCAGCCTGCCCCTTGGTGGGGTAGTACCCCCGGAGGCCAGGAAGGTCTGGGCAAGGCTGCCAGAGGCAGGGACACTGCTGGGTCCTGCCCCTGGCCTGTGGGGCCTCTGAGAACAACTGGCACTCTCCCGCTGGAAGACCTCCCCGGCTGCCTCCAAAGGCTGGTTTGCAAGCACTCAATCCCGCTGTTCACGCCAGCTGCGCACAATGCTCCCAAGCCCGGGAGAAAAGCATTTTGGGGTGGTGCTCACTCCGGGCTTTGGAAGACCTCCCCGGCTGCCTCCAAGGCCGGTTTGCAAGCACTTCTGCCTGCTGTTCCCGCCACCCGCGCACAATGCTCCCAAGCCCGGGAGAAAAGCGTTTCGGGGTGGTGTTCTCTCTGGACCCAAGAAAGACCTCCCGGGCTGCCCCCAAATGCCGGTTTGCAAGCACTCCCACTCACTGTTCCCGCCATCCGTGCAAATGCTCCAAGCCCAGGAGAAAAGCCCTTCAGGGTGGTGCTCTCTCCCGGCCCTTGGAAGACCTCCCCGGCTGCCTCCAAAGGCTGGATTTCAAGTACTCCCTCCCGCTGTCCCGCCAGCCGCACACAATGCTCCCAATCACGGGAGAAAAGCGCTTCGGGGTGGTGCTCTCTACGGGCCCTTGGAAGACCTCCCCGTTTGTCTCCAAAGGCCGGTTTGCAAGCACTCATGCCCGCTGTTCCCGCCAGCCGCGCACAATGCTCCCAAGCCTAGGAGAAAAGCGCTTCGGGGTGGTGCTCTCTCCCGGCCCTTGGAAGACCTCCCCGGCTGCCTCCAAAGGCCGGTTTGCAAGCACTCAATCCCGCTGTTCCCGCCAGCCGCGCACAATGCTCCCAAGCCCGGGAGAAAAGCGCTTCGGGGTGGTGCTCTCTCCCGGCCCTTGGAAGACCTCCCCGGCTGCCTCCAAAGGCTGGTTTTCAAGAACTCCCTCCCGCTGACCCGCCAGCCGCACACAATGCTCCCAAGCCCGGGAGAAAAGCATTTTGAGGTGGTCTCTCTCCGGGCCCTTGGAAGACTCCCCGGCTGCCTCTAAAGGCCGGTTTGCAAGCACTCATGTCCTCTGTTCCCGACAGCCGCGAACAATGCTCCCAATTCCGTGAGAAAAGTGCTTCGGGATGGTGCTCTCTCCGGGCCCTTGGAAGACCTCCCAAGCTGCCTCCAAAGGCCGGTTTGCAAGCACTCCCGCCCGCTGTTCCCGCCAGCCTCGCACAATGCTCCCAAGACCGGGAGAAAAGCGCTTCGGGGTGGTGTTCTCTCCGTGCCAATGGAGGACCTCCCTGGCTGCCCCCAAAGGCCGGTTTGCAAGCACTCCCACTCGCTGTTCCCGCCAGCCACGCACAATCCTCCAAAACCCCGGAGAAAAGCGCTTCGGGGTGGTGTTCTCTCCGTGCCCATGGAAGACCTCCCGGGGTGCCCCCAAAGGCCGGTTTGCAAGCACTCCCACTCGCTGTTCCCGCCATCCGCGCACAATGCTCCCAAGCCCGGGAGAAAAGCATTTTGGGGTGGTGCTCACACCGGGCCCTGGAAGACCTCCCCGGCTGCCTCCAAAGGACGGTTTTCAAGCACTCCTGCCTGCTGTTCCCGCCACCCGCGCACAATAATCCCAAGCCCGGGAGAAAAGCGCTTCGGGGTGGTGCTCTCTACAGGCCCTTGGAAGACCTCCCGGGCTGCCTCCAAAGGCCGGTTTGCAAGGACTCCTTCCTGCTGTTCCCGCCATCCGCGCACAATGCTCCCAAGCCCGGGAGAAAAGCATTTTGGGGTGGTGCTCACACCGGGCCCTGGAAGACCTCCCCGGCTGCCTCCAAAGGACGGTTTTCAAGCACTCCTGCCTGCTGTTCCCGCCACCCGCGCAAAATGCTCCCAAGCCCGGGAGAAAAGCGCTTCGGGGTGGTGCTCTCTACAGGCCCTTGGAAGACCTCCCCGGCTGCCTCTAAGGCCGGTTTGCAAGGACTCCTTCCTGCTGTTCCCGCCAGCCACGCACAATGCTCCCAAGCCCGGGAGAAAAGCATTTTGGGGTGGTGCTCACACCGGGCCCTGGAAGACCTCCCCGGCTGCCTCCAAAGGACGGTTTTCAAGCACTCCTGCCTGCTGTTCCCGCCACCCGCGCAGAATGCTCCCAAGCGCGGGAGAAAAGCCCTTCGGGGTGGTGCTCTCTACAGGCCCTTGGAAGACCTCCCCGGCTGCCTGCAAAGGCCGGTTTGCAAGGACTCCTTCCTGCTGTTCCCGCCAGCCACGCACAATGCTCCCAAGCCCGGGAGAGAAGCATTTTGGGGTGGTGCTCTCTACAGGCCCTTGGAAGACCTCCCCGGCTGCCTCCAGTGGCCAGTTTGCAAGCACTCATGCCCGCTGTTCCCACCAGCCGCGCACAATGCTCCCAAGCCCGGGAGAAAAGCTTTTTGGGGTGGTGTTCACACCGGGCCCTGGAAGACCTCCCCGGCTGCCTGCAAAGGCCGGTTTTCAAGCACTCCTGCCTGCTGTTCCTGCCACCCGCGCACAATACTCCCAAGCCCGGGAGAAAAGCGCTTCGGGGTGGTGCTCTCTACAGGCCCTTGGAAGACCTCCCCCGCTGCCTCCAAAGGCCGGTTTGCAAGGACTCCTTCCTGCTGTTCCCGCCAGCCACGCACAATGCTCCCAAGCCCGGGAGAAAAGTGCTTCGGGGTGGTGATCTCTCCGGGCCCTTGGAAGTCGTCCCCGGCTGCCTCCAAAGGCCGGTTTGCAAGCACTCATGCCCGTTGTTCCCACCAGCCGCGCACAATGCTCCCAAGCCCGGGAGAAAAGCATTTTGGGGTGGTGCTCACTCCGGGCCCTTGGAAGACCTCCCCGGCTGCCTCCAAAGGCCAGTTTGCAAGCAGTCCTGCCTGCTGTTCCCGCCAGCCGCGCACAATGCTCCCAAGCCCGGGAGAAAAGCGCTTCGGGGTGGTGCTCTCTCCGGGCCCTTGGAAGACGTCCCCGGCTGCCTCCAAAGGCCGGTTTGCAAGCACTCATGCCCGTTGTTCCCACCAGCCGCGCACAATGCTCCCAAGCCCGGGAGAAAAGCATTTTGGGGTGGTGCTCACTCCGGGCCCTTGGAAGACCTCCCCGGCTGCCTCCAAAGGCCAGTTTGCAAGCAGTCCTGCCTGCTGTTCCCGCCAGCCGCGCACAATGTTCCCAAGCCCGGGAGAAAAGCGCTTCGGGGTGGTGCTCTCTCCGGGCACTTTCAAGACCTCCCCGGCTGCCTCCAAAGGCCGGTTTGTAAGTACTCATTCCCGCTGCTTCCGCCAGCCACGCACAATGCTCCCAAGCCCGGGAGAAAAGCATTTTGGGGTGGTGCTCTCTCCGGGCCCTTGGAAGACCTCCCGGGCTGCCTCCAAAGGCCGGTTTGCAAGCATTCATGTCCGTTGTTCCCGACAGCCGCGCACAATGCTCCCAAGCCCGAGAGAAAAGCATTTTGGGGTGGTGATCAGTCCGGCCCTTGGAAGATCTCCCCGGCTGCCTCCAAAGGACAGTTTGCAAGCACTCATGCCCGCTGTTCCCGCCAGCCGCGCACAATGCTCCCAAGACCGTGAGAAAAGCGCTTCGGGGTGGTGTTCTCTCAGGGACCATGGAGGACCTCCCCGGCTGCCCCCAAAGGCCGGTTTGCAAGCATTCCCACTCGCTGTTCCCGCCAGGCACACACAATGTTCCAAAACCCCGGAGAAAAGCGCTTCGGGGTGGTGGTCTCTCCGGGCCCCTGCCCCTGAGCCTGGGGGCCAGGCAGGGGATCCACAGTCCCAGGCCAAGGCAGAACCACATGCACACGTCTGTTCCTGCCCCATCCACCGGCAGAGAGCTGGGGGGAGCCAGAGTCTGTCAGGCAGCTGCTGGGCTGGCCGCCTGTGTGGGAAGGGGCAGAGCCGACCTAGGGGCAAGTTGGGCCTCTTGCTCTCCCTGCTGCCCTGAGGCTGCTGGGCCAAAGAGGTCTTGGGCATCCAGCCCCTTGCTGGTCCCTTCCCTCTGACGAGGCCCTCTGAGCTCCAGCACCTTGCAGTGTGGAGACAGCCCCTGCCAGCAACCTCCTCTCCAAGGAGGCCTCAACCGAGGCCTAGGCCCAGGGGAAAGGCACCAGCGGGGATGAGCCAGTGGAGGGGCCCGGGCATGTCTGGACCCAGTCCCCGCAGCCTGCCCCTTGGTGGGGCAGTACCCCCGGAGGCCAGGAAGGTCTGGGCAAGGCTGGCCAGGGTCAGGGTCCCTGCTGGGTCCTGCCCCTGGCCTGTGGGGCCTCTGAGCACAACCGGCCCTCTCCCACTGGAAGACCTCCCCGGCTGCCTTCAAAGGCGGGTTTGCCAACACTCCCGCCCGCTGTTCCCGCCAGGCACGCACAACGCTCCCAAGGCCAGGAGAAAAGCGCTTCGGGGTGTTGCTCTCTCCGGGCCCTTGCCCCTGAGCCTGGGGTCCATGCAGTGGGTCCACACTCCCAGACCAAGGCAGAACCACATGCACACGTCTGTTCCTGACCCGTGAACCGGCAGAGAGCTCGGGGGAGCCAGAGTCTATCAGGCAGTTGCTGGGTTGGCTGCCTGTGTGGGAAGGGGCAGAGCCGACCTAGGGGCAAGTTGGGCCTCTTGCTCTCCCTGCTGCCCTGAGGCTGCTGGGCCAAAGAGGTCTTGGGCATCCAGCCCCTTGCTGGTCCCTTCCCGCTGACGAGGCCCTCTGAGCTCCAGCACCTTGCAGTGTGGAGACAGCCCCTGCCAGCAACCTCCTCTCCAAGGAGGCATCAACCGAGGCCTATGCCCAGGGGAAAGGCACCAGCGGGGATGAGCCTGGGGAGGCGCCCAGGCATGTCTGGACCCAGTCCCCGCAGCCTGCCCCTTGGTGGGGCAGTACCCCCGGAGGCCAGGAAGGTCTGGGCAAGGCTGGCCAGGGGCAGGGGACCTGCTGGGTCCTGCCCCTGGCCTGTGAGGCCTCTGAGCACAACCGGCCCTCTCCCACTGGAAGACCTCCACGGCTGCCTCCAAAGTCCTGTTTGCAAACACTCCCGCCCGCAGTTCACGCCAGGCTCGCTCAATGCTCCCAAGCCCGGGAGAAAAGCGCTTCGGGGTGTTGCTCTCTCCGGGCCCTTGCCCCTGAGCCTGGGGGCAAGGCAGGGGGAACACACTCCCAGGCCAAGGCAGAACCACATGCCCATGTCTGTTCCTGTCCCCTGCACCGGCAGAGAGCTTGGGGGAGCCAGAGTCTGTCAGGCAGCTGCTGAGTTGGCTGCCTGTGTGGGAAGGGGCAGAGCCGCCCTAGGGGCAAGTTGGGCCTCTTGCTCTCCCTGCTGCCCTGAGGCTGCTGGGCCAAAGACGTCTTGGGCATCCAGCCCCTTACTGGTCCCTTCCCTCTGACGAGGCCCTCTGAGCTCCAGCACCTTGCAGTGTGGAGACAGCCCCTGCCAGCAACCTCCTCTCCAAGGAGGCCTCAACCGAGGCCTAGGCCCAGGGGAAAGGCACCAGCGGGGATGAGCCTGGGGAGGCGCCCGGGCATGTCTGGACACAGGCCCCGCAGCCTGCCCCTTGGTGGGGCAGTACCCCCGGAGGCCAGGAAGGTCTGGGCAAGGCTGGCCAGGGGCAGGGGCCCTGCTGCGTCCTGCCCCTGGCCTGTGGGGCCTCTGAGCACAACCGGCCCTCTCCCACTGGAAGACCTCCCCGGCTGCCTCCAAAGGCCGGTTTGCAAGCGCTCCCGCCCACTGTTCCCAGCAGGCGTGCACAATGCTCCCAAGCCCGGGAGAAAAGCGCTTCAGGGTGGTGCTCTCTCCGGGCCCTTGCCCCTGAGCGTGGGGGCGAGGCAGTGGGTCCACACTCCCAGACCAACGCAGAACCACATGCACACGTCTGTTCCTGACCCCTGCACCGGCAGAGAGCTCGGGGGAGCCAGAGTCTGTCAGGCAGCTGCTGGGCTGGCCGCCTGTGTGGGAAGGGGCAGAGCCGACCTAGGGGCAAGTTGGGCCTCTTCCTCTCCCTGCTGCCCTGAGTCTGCTGGGCCAAAGAGGTCTTGGGCATCCAGCCCCTTGCTGGTCCCTTCCCTCTGACGAGGCCCTCTGAGCTCCAGCACCTTGCAGTGTGGAGACAGCCCCTGCCAGCAACCTCCTCTCCAAGGAGGCCTCAACTGAGGCCTAGGCCCAGGGGAAAGGCACCAGCGGGGATGAGCCTGGGGAGGCGCCCGGGCATGTCTGGACCCAGTCCCCGCAGCCTGCCCCTTGGTGGGGCAGTAGCCCCGGAGGCCAGGAGGGTCTGGGCAAGGCTGCCAGGGGCAGGGACACTGCTGGGTCCTGCCCCTGGCCTGTGGGGCGTCTGAGCACAACCGGCACTCTCCCGCTGGAAGACCTCCCCGGCTGCCTCCAAAGGCCGGTTTGCAAGCACTCCCGCCCGCTGTTCCCGCCAGGCACGCACAATGCTCCCAAGCCCGGGAGAAAAGCGCTTCGGGGTGGTGCTCTCTCCGGGCCCTTGCCCCTGAGCCTGGGGGACAGGCAGGGGGAACACACTTCCAGGCCAAGGCAGAACGACATGCACACGTCTGTTCCTGCCCCCTACACCGGCAGAGAGTTCGGGGGAGCCAGAGACTGCCAGGCTGCTGCTGGGCTGGCTGCCTGTGTGGGACGGGGTAGAGCCGACCTAGGGGCAAGTTGGGCCTCTTGCTCTCCCTGCTGCCCTGAGGCTGCTGGGTCAAAGAGGTCTTGGGCATCCAGCCCTTTGCTGGTCCTTTCCCTCTGACGAGGCCCTCTGAGCTCCAGCACCTTGCAGTGTGCAGACAGCCCCTGCCGGCAACCTCCTCTCCAAGGAGGCCTCAACCGAGGCCTAGGCCCAGGGGAAAGGCACCAGCGGGGATGAGCCTGGGGAGGCGCCCGGGCATGTCTGGACCCAGGCCCCGCAGCCTGCCCCTTGGTGGGGTAGTACCCCCGGAGGCCAGGAAGGTCTGGGCAAGGCTGCCAGAGGCAGGGGCCCTGCTGGGTCCTGCCCCTGGCCTGTGGGGCCTCTGAGAACAACTGGCACTCTCCCGCTGGAAGACCTCCCCGGCTGCCTCCAAAGGCTGGTTTGCAAGCACTCAATCCCGCTGTTCACGCCAGCTGCGCACAATGCTCCCAAGCCCGGGAGAAAAGCATTTTGGGGTGGTGCTCACTCCGGGCTTTGGAAGACCTCCCCGGCTGCCTCCAAGGCCGGTTTGCAAGCACTTCTGCCTGCTGTTCCCGCCACCCGCGCACAATGCTCCCAAGCCCGGGAGAAAAGCGTTTCGGGGTGGTGTTCTCTCTGGGCCCAAGAAAGACCTCCCGGGCTGCCCCCAAATGCCTGTTTGCAAGCACTCCCACTCGCTGTTCCCGCCATCCGTGCAAATGCTCCAAGCCCAGGAGAAAAGCCCTTCAGGGTGGTGCTCTCTCCCGGCCCTTGGAAGACCTCCCCGGATGCCTCCAAAGGCTGGATTTCAAGTACTCCCTCCCGCTGTCCCGCCAGCTGCACACAATGCTCCCAATCACGGGAGAAAAGCGCTTCGGGGTGGTGCTCTCTACGGGCCCTTGGAAGACCTCCCCGTTTGTCTCCAAAGGCCGGTTTGCAAGCACTCATGCCCGCTGTTCCAGCCAGCCGCGCACAATGCTCCCAAGCCTAGGAGAAAAGCGCTTCGGGGTGGTGCTCTCTCCCGGCCCTTGGAAGACCTCCCCGGCTGCCTCCAAAGGCCAGTTTGCAAGCACTCAATCCCGCTGTTCCCGCCAGCCGCGCACAATGCTCCCAAGCCCGGGAGAAAAGCGCTTCGGGGTGGTGCTCTCTCCTGGCCCTTGGAAGACCTCCCCGGCTGCCTCCAAAGGCTGGTTTTCGAGAACTCCCTCCCGCTGACCCGCCAGCCGCACACAATGCTCCCAAGCCCGGGAGAAAAGCATTTTGGGGTGGTCTCTCTCCGGGCCCTTGGAAGACTCCCCGGCTGCCTCTAAAGGCCGGTTTGCAAGCACTCATGTCCTCTGTTCCCGACAGCCGCGAACAATGCTCCCAATTCCGTGAGAAAAGTGCTTCGGGATGGTGCTCTCTCCGGGCCCTTGGAAGACCTCCCAAGCTGCCTCCAAAGGCCGGTTTGCAAGCACTCCCGCCCGCTGTTCCCGCCAGCCTCGCACAATGCTCCCAAGACCGGGAGAAAAGCGCTTCGGGGTGGTGTTCTCTCCGTGCCAATGGAGGACCTCCCTGGCTGCCCCCAAAGGCCGGTTTGCAAGCACTCCCACTCGCTGTTCCCGCAAGCCACGCACAATCCTCCAAAACCCCGGAGAAAAGCGCTTCGGGGTGGTGTTCTCTCCGTGCCCATGGAAGACCTCCCGGGGTGCCCCCAAAGGCCGGTTTGCAAGCACTCCCACTCGCTGTTCCCGCCATCCGCGCACAATGCTCCCAAGCCCGGGAGAAAAGCATTTTGGGGTGGTGCTCACTCCGGGCCCTTGGAAGACCTCCCCGGCTGCCTCCAAATGCCAGTTTGCAAGCAGTCCTGCCTGCTGTTCCCGCCAGCCGCGCACAATGTTCCCAAGCCCGGGAGAAAAGCGCTTCGGGGTGGTGCTCTCTCCGGGCACTTTCAAGACCTCCCCGGCTGCCTCCAAAGGCCGGTTTGCAAGGACTCCTTCCTGCTGTTCCCGCCATCCGCGCACAATGCTCCCAAGCCCGGGAGAAAAGCATTTTGGGGTGGTGCTCTCTCCGGGCCCTTGGAAGACCTCCCGGGCTGCCTCCAAAGGCCGGTTTGCAAGCATTCATGTCCGTTGTTCCCGACAGCCGCGCACAATGTTCCCAAGCCCGAGAGAAAAGCATTTTGGGGTGGTGATCAGTCCGGCCCTTGGAAGACCTCCCCGGCTGCCTCCAAAGGACAGTTTGCAAGCACTCATGCCCGCTGTTCCCGCCAGCCGCGCACAATGCTCCCAAGACCGTGAGAAAAGCGCTTCGGGGTGGTGTTCTCTCAGGGACCATGGAGGACCTCCCCGGCTGCCCCCAAAGGCCGGTTTGCAAGCATTCCCACTCGCTGTTCCCGCCAGGCACACACAATGTTCCAAAACCCCGGAGAAAAGCGCTTCGGGGTGGTGGTCTCTCCGGGCCCCTGCCCCTGAGCCTGGGGGCCAGGCAGGGGATCCACAGTCCCAGGCCAAGGCCACATGCACACGTCTGTTCCTGCCCCCTCCACCGGCAGAGAGCTGGGGGGAGCCAGAGTCTGTCAGGCAGCTGCTGGGCTGCCCGCCTGTGTGGGAAGGGGCAGAGCCGACCTAGGGGCAAGTTGGGCCTCTTGCTCTCCCTGCTGCCCTGAGGCTGCTGGGCGAAAGAGGTCTTGGGCATCCAGCCCCTTGCTGGTCCCTTCCCTCTGACGAGGCCCTCTGAGCTCCAGCACCTTGCAGTGTGGAGACAGCCCCTGCCAGCAACCTCCTCTCCAAGGAGGCCTCAACCGAGGCGTAGGCCAGGGGAAAGGCACCAGCGGAGATGAGCCAGTGGAGGCGCACGGGCATGTCTGGACCCAGTCCCCGCAGCCTGCCCCTTGGTGGGGCAGTACCCCCGGAGGCCAGGAAGGTCTGGGCAAGGCTGCGAGGGGCAGGGGCCCTGCTGGGTCGTGCCCCTGGCCTGTGGGGCTTCTGAGCACAACCGGCACTCTCCCGCTGGAAGACCTCCCCGTCTGCCTCCAAAGGCCGGTTTGCAAGCACTCCCGCCCGCTGTTCCCGCCAGGCACGCACAATGCTCCCAAGCCCGGGAGAAAAGCGCTTCGGGGTGGTGCTCTCTCCGGGCCCTTGCCCCTGAGCCTGGGGGCCAGGCAGGGGATCCACAGTCCCAGGCCAAGGCACAACAACATGCACACGTCTGTTCCTGCCCCCTCCACCGGCAGAGAGCTGGGGGGAGCCAGAGTCTGTCAGGCAGCTGCTGGGCTGGCCGCCTGTGTGGGAAGGGGCAGAGCCGACCTAGGGGCAAGTTGGGCCTCTTGCTCTCCCTGCTGCCCTGAGGCTGCTGGGCCAAAGAGGTCTTGGGCATCCAGCCCCTTGCTGGTCCCTTCCCTCTGACGAGGCCCTCTGAGCTCCAGCACCTTGCAGTGTGGAGACAGACCCTGCCAGCAACCTCCTCTCCAAGGAGGCCTCAACCGAGGCCTAGGCCCAGGGGAAAGGCACCAGCGGGGATGAGCCAGTGGAGGGGCCCGGGCATGTCTGGACCCAGTCCCCACAGCCTGCCCCTTGGTGGGGCAGTACCCCCGGAGGCCAGGAAGGTCTGGGCAAGGCTGGCCAGGGGCAGGGTCCCTGCTGGGTCCTGCCCCTGGCCTGTGGGGCCTCTGAGCACAACCGGCCCTCTCCCGCTGGAAGACCTCCCCGGCTGCCTTCAAAGGCAGGTTTGCCAACACTCCCGCCCGCTGTTCCCGCCAGGCACGCACAACGCTCCCAAGGCCAGGAGAAAAGCGCTTCGGGGTGTTGCTCTCTCCGGGCCCTTGCCCCTGAGCCTGGGGTCCAGGCAGTGGGTCCACACTCCCAGACCAAGGCAGAACCACATGCACACGTCTGTTCCTGTCCCCTGAACCGGCAGAGAGCTCGGGGGAGCCAGAGTCTGTCAGGCAGCTGCTGGGCTGGCCGCCTGTGTGGGAAGGGGCAGAGCGGACCTAGGGGCAAGTTGGGCCTCTTGCTCTCCCTGCTGCCCTGAGGCTGCTGGGCCAAAGAGGTCTTGGGCATCCAGCCCCTTGCTGGTCCCTTCCCTCTGACGAGGCCCTCTGAGCTCCAGCACCTTGCAGTGTGGAGACAGCCCCTGCCAGCAACCTCCTCTCCAAGGAGGCCTCAACTGAGGCCTAGGCCCAGGGGAAAGGCACCAGCGGGGATGAGCCTGGGGAGGCGCCCGGCCATGTCTGGACCCAGTCCCCGCAGCCTGCCCCTTGGTGGGGCAGTACCCCCGGAGGCCAGGAGGTTCTGGGCAAGGCTGCCAGGGGCAGGGACACTGCTGGGTCCTGCCCCTGGCCTGTGGGGCGTCTGAGCACAACCGGCACTCTCCCGCTGGAAGACCTCCCCGGCTGCCTCCAAAGGCCGGTTTGCAAGCACTCCCGCCCGCTGTTCCCGCCAGGCACACACAATGCTCCCAAGCCCGGGAGAAAAGCGCTTCGGGGTGGTGCTCTCGCCGGGCCCTTGCCCCTGAGCCTGGGGGACAGGCAGGGGGAACACACTCCCAGGCCAAGGCAGAACGACATGCACACGTCTGTTCCTGCCCCCTACACCGGCAGAGAGTTCGGGGGAGCCAGAGACTGCCAGGCTGCTGCTGGGCTGGCTGCCTGTGTGGGACGGGGTAGAGCCGACCTAGGGGCAAGTTGGGCCTCTTGCTCTCCCTGCTGCCCTGAGACTGCTGGGTCAAAGAGGTCTTGGGCATCCAGCCCTTTGCTGGTCCTTTCCCTCTGACGAGGCCCTCTGAGCTCCAGCACCTTGCAGTGTGCAGACAGCCCCTGCCGGCAACCTCCTCTCCAAGGAGGCCTCAACCGAGGCCTAGGCCCAGGGGAAAGGCACCAGCGGGGATGAGCCTGGGGAGGCGCCCGGGCATGTCTGGACCCAGTCCCCGCAGCCTGCCCCTTGGTGGGGTAGTACCCCCGGAGGCCAGGAAGGTCTGGGCAAGGCTGCCAGAGGCAGGGACACTGCTGGGTCCTGCCCCTGGCCTGTGGGGCCTCTGAGAACAACTGGCACTCTCCCGCTGGAAGACCTCCCCGGCTGCCTCCAAAGGCTGGTTTGCAAGCACTCAATCCCGCTGTTCACGCCAGCTGCGCACAATGCTCCCAAGCCCGGGAGAAAAGCATTTTGGGGTGGTGCTCACTCCGGGCTTTGGAAGACCTCCCCGGCTGCCTCCAAGGCCGGTTTGCAAGCACTTCTGCCTGCTGTTCCCGCCACCCGCGCACAATGCTCCCAAGCCCGGGAGAAAAGCGTTTCGGGGTGGTGTTCTCTCTGGACCCAAGAAAGACCTCCCGGGCTGCCCCCAAATGCCGGTTTGCAAGCACTCCCACTCACTGTTCCCGCCATCCGTGCAAATGCTCCAAGCCCAGGAGAAAAGCCCTTCAGGGTGGTGCTCTCTCCCGGCCCTTGGAAGACCTCCCCGGCTGCCTCCAAAGGCTGGATTTCAAGTACTCCCTCCCGCTGTCCCGCCAGCCGCACACAATGCTCCCAATCACGGGAGAAAAGCGCTTCGGGGTGGTGCTCTCTACGGGCCCTTGGAAGACCTCCCCGTTTGTCTCCAAAGGCCGGTTTGCAAGCACTCATGCCCGCTGTTCCCGCCAGCCGCGCACAATGCTCCCAAGCCTAGGAGAAAAGCGCTTCGGGGTGGTGCTCTCTCCCGGCCCTTGGAAGACCTCCCCGGCTGCCTCCAAAGGCCGGTTTGCAAGCACTCAATCCCGCTGTTCCCGCCAGCCGCGCACAATGCTCCCAAGCCCGGGAGAAAAGCGCTTCGGGGTGGTGCTCTCTCCCGGCCCTTGGAAGACCTCCCCGGCTGCCTCCAAAGGCTGGTTTTCAAGAACTCCCTCCCGCTGACCCGCCAGCCGCACACAATGCTCCCAAGCCCGGGAGAAAAGCATTTTGAGGTGGTCTCTCTCCGGGCCCTTGGAAGACTCCCCGGCTGCCTCTAAAGGCCGGTTTGCAAGCACTCATGTCCTCTGTTCCCGACAGCCGCGAACAATGCTCCCAATTCCGTGAGAAAAGTGCTTCGGGATGGTGCTCTCTCCGGGCCCTTGGAAGACCTCCCAAGCTGCCTCCAAAGGCCGGTTTGCAAGCACTCCCGCCCGCTGTTCCCGCCAGCCTCGCACAATGCTCCCAAGACCGGGAGAAAAGCGCTTCGGGGTGGTGTTCTCTCCGTGCCAATGGAGGACCTCCCTGGCTGCCCCCAAAGGCCGGTTTGCAAGCACTCCCACTCGCTGTTCCCGCCAGCCACGCACAATCCTCCAAAACCCCGGAGAAAAGCGCTTCGGGGTGGTGTTCTCTCCGTGCCCATGGAAGACCTCCCGGGGTGCCCCCAAAGGCCGGTTTGCAAGCACTCCCACTCGCTGTTCCCGCCATCCGCGCACAATGCTCCCAAGCCCGGGAGAAAAGCATTTTGGGGTGGTGCTCACACCGGGCCCTGGAAGACCTCCCCGGCTGCCTCCAAAGGACGGTTTTCAAGCACTCCTGCCTGCTGTTCCCGCCACCCGCGCACAATAATCCCAAGCCCGGGAGAAAAGCGCTTCGGGGTGGTGCTCTCTACAGGCCCTTGGAAGACCTCCCGGGCTGCCTCCAAAGGCCGGTTTGCAAGGACTCCTTCCTGCTGTTCCCGCCATCCGCGCACAATGCTCCCAAGCCCGGGAGAAAAGCATTTTGGGGTGGTGCTCACACCGGGCCCTGGAAGACCTCCCCGGCTGCCTCCAAAGGACGGTTTTCAAGCACTCCTGCCTGCTGTTCCCGCCACCCGCGCAAAATGCTCCCAAGCCCGGGAGAAAAGCGCTTCGGGGTGGTGCTCTCTACAGGCCCTTGGAAGACCTCCCCGGCTGCCTCCAAAGGCCGGTTTGCAAGGACTCCTTCCTGCTGTTCCCGCCAGCCACGCACAATGGTCCCAAGCCCGGGAGAAAAGCATTTTGGGGTGGTGCTCACACCGGGCCCTGGAAGACCTCCCCGGCTGCCTCCAAAGGACGGTTTTCAAGCACTCCTGCCTGCTGTTCCCGCCACCCGCGCAGAATGCTCCCAAGCGCGGGAGAAAAGCCCTTCGGGGTGGTGCTCTCTACAGGCCCTTGGAAGACCTCCCCGGCTGCCTGCAAAGGCCGGTTTGCAAGGACTCCTTCCTGCTGTTCCCGCCAGCCACGCACAATGCTCCCAAGCCCGGGAGAGAAGCATTTTGGGGTGGTGCTCTCTACAGGCCCTTGGAAGACCTCCCCGGCTGCCTCCAGTGGCCAGTTTGCAAGCACTCATGCCCGCTGTTCCCACCAGCCGCGCACAATGCTCCCAAGCCCGGGAGAAAAGCTTTTTGGGGTGGTGTTCACACCGGGCCCTGGAAGACCTCCCCGGCTGCCTGCAAAGGCCGGTTTTCAAGCCCTCCTGCCTGCTGTTCCTGCCACCCGCGCACAATACTCCCAAGCCCGGGAGAAAAGCGCTTCGGGGTGGTGCTCTCTACAGGCCCTTGGAAGACCTCCCCCGCTGCCTCCAAAGGCCGGTTTGCAAGGACTCCTTCCTGCTGTTCCCGCCAGCCACGCACAATGCTCCCAAGCCCGGGAGAAAAGTGCTTCGGGGTGGTGATCTCTCCGGGCCCTTGGAAGTCGTCCCCGGCTGCCTCCAAAGGCCGGTTTGCAAGCACTCATGCCCGTTGTTCCCACCAGCCGCGCACAATGCTCCCAAGCCCGGGAGAAAAGCATTTTGGGGTGGTGCTCACTCCGGGCCCTTGGAAGACCTCCCCGGCTGCCTCCAAAGGCCAGTTTGCAAGCAGTCCTGCCTGCTGTTCCCGCCAGCCGCGCACAATGCTCCCAAGCCCGGGAGAAAAGCGCTTCGGGGTGGTGCTCTCTCCGGGCCCTTGGAAGACGTCCCCGGCTGCCTCCAAAGGCCGGTTTGCAAGCACTCATGCCCGTTGTTCCCACCAGCCGCGCACAATGCTCCCAAGCCCGGGAGAAAAGCATTTTGGGGTGGTGCTCACTCCGGGCCCTTGGAAGACCTCCCCGGCTGCCTCCAAAGGCCAGTTTGCAAGCAGTCCTGCCTGCTGTTCCCGCCAGCCGCGCACAATGTTCCCAAGCCCGGGAGAAAAGCGCTTCGGGGTGGTGCTCTCTCCGGGCACTTTCAAGACCTCCCCGGCTGCCTCCAAAGGCCGGTTTGTAAGTACTCATTCCCGCTGCTTCCGCCAGCCACGCACAATGCTCCCAAGCCCGGGAGAAAAGCATTTTGGGGTGGTGCTCTCTCCGGGCCCTTGGAAGACCTCCCGGGCTGCCTCCAAAGGCCGGTTTGCAAGCATTCATGTCCGTTGTTCCCGACAGCCGCGCACAATGCTCCCAAGCCCGAGAGAAAAGCATTTTGGGGTGGTGATCAGTCCGGCCCTTGGAAGATCTCCCCGGCTGCCTCCAAAGGACAGTTTGCAAGCACTCATGCCCGCTGTTCCCGCCAGCCGCGCACAATGCTCCCAAGACCGTGAGAAAAGCGCTTCGGGGTGGTGTTCTCTCAGGGACCATGGAGGACCTCCCCGGCTGCCCCCAAAGGCCGGTTTGCAAGCATTCCCACTCGCTGTTCCCGCCAGGCACACACAATGTTCCAAAACCCCGGAGAAAAGCGCTTCGGGGTGGTGGTCTCTCCGGGCCCCTGCCCCTGAGGCTGGGGGCCAGGCAGGGGATCCACAGTCCCAGGCCAAGGCAGAACCACATGCACACGTCTGTTCCTGCCCCATCCACCGGCAGAGAGCTGGGGGGAGCCAGAGTCTGTCAGGCAGCTGCTGGGCTGGCCGCCTGTGTGGGAAGGGGCAGAGCCGACCTAGGGGCAAGTTGGGCCTCTTGCTCTCCCTGCTGCCCTGAGGCTTCTGGGCCAAAGAGGTCTTGGGCATCCAGCCCCTTGCTGGTCCCTTCCCTCTGACGAGGCCCTCTGAGCTCCAGCACCTTGCAGTGTGGAGACAGCCCCTGCCAGCAACCTCCTCTCCAAGGAGGCCTCAACCGAGGCCTAGGCCCAGGGGAAAGGCACCAGCGGAGATGAGCCAGTGGAGGCGCACGGGCATGTCTGGACGCAGTCCCCGCAGCCTGCCCCTTGGTGGGGCAGTACCCCCGGAGGCCAGGAAGGTCTGGGCAAGGCTGGCCAGGGGCAGGGGACCTGCTGGGTCCTGCCCCTGGCCTGTGAGGCCTCTGAGCACAACCGGCCCTCTCCCACTGGAAAACCTCCACGGCTGCCTCCAAAGTCCTGTTTGCAAACACTCCCGCCCACTGTTCCCAGCAGGCTCGCACAACGCTCCCAAGCCCGGGAGAAAAGCGCTTCGGGGTGGTGCTCTCTCCGGGCCCTTGCCCCTGAGCCTGGGGGCAAGGCAGGGGGAATACACTCCCAGGCCAAGGCAGAACCACATGCCCAGGTCTGTTCCTGTCCCCTGCACCGGCAGAGAGCTTGGGGGAGCCAGAGTCTGTCAGGCAGCTGCTGAGTTGGCCGCCTGTGTGGGAAGGGGCAGAGCCGCCCTAGGGGCAAGTTGGGCCTCTTGCTCTCCCTGCTGCCCTGAGGCTGCTGGGCCAAAGAGGTCTTGGGCATCCAGCCCCTTGCTGGTCCCTTCCCTCTGACGAGGCCCTCTGAGCTCCAGCACCTTGCAGTGTGGAGACAGCCCCTGCCAGCAACCTCCTCTCCAAGGAGGCCTCAACTGAGGCCTAGGCCCAGGGGAAAGGCACCAGCGGGGATGAGCCTGGGGAGGCGCCCGGCCATGTCTGGACCCAGTCCCCGCAGCCTGCCCCTTGGTGGGGCAGTACCCCCGGAGGCCAGGAGGTTCTGGGCAAGGCTGCCAGGGGCAGGGACACTGCTGGGTCCTGCCCCTGGCCTGTGGGGCGTCTGAGCACAACCGGCACTCTCCCGCTGGAAGACCTCCCCGGCTGCCTCCAAAGGCCGGTTTGCAAGCACTCCCGCCCGCTGTTCCCGCCAGGCACGCACAATGCTCCCAAGCCCGGGAGAAAAGCGCTTCGGGGTGGTGCTCTCTCCGGGCCCTTGCCCCTGAGCCTGGGGGACAGGCAGGGGGAACACACTCCCAGGCCAAGGCAGAACGACATGCACACGTCTGTTCCTGCCCCCTACACCGGCAGAGAGTTCGGGGGAGCCAGAGACTGCCAGGCTGCTGCTGGGCTGGCTGCCTGTGTGGGACGGGGTAGAGCCGACCTAGGGGCAAGTTGGGCCTCTTGCTCTCCCTGCTGCCCTGAGGCTGCTGGGTCAAAGAGGTCTTGGGCATCCAGCCCTTTGCTGGTCCTTTCCCTCTGACGAGGCCCTCTGAGCTCCAGCACCTTGCAGTGTGCAGACAGCCCCTGCCGGCAACCTCCTCTCCAAGGAGGCCTCAACCGAGGCCTAGGCCCAGGGGAAAGGCACCAGCGGGGATGAGCCTGGGGAGGCGCCCGGGCATGTCTGGACCCAGTCCCCGCAGCCTGCCCCTTGGTGGGGTAGTACCCCCGGAGGCCAGGAAGGTCTGGGCAAGGCTGCCAGAGGCAGGGACACTGCTGTGTCCTGCCCCTGGCCTGTGGGGCCTCTGAGAACAACTGGCACTCTCCCGCTGGAAGACCTCCCCGGCTGCCTCCAAAGGCTGGTTTGCAAGCACTCAATCCCGCTGTTCACGCCAGCTGCGCACAATGCTCCCAAGCCCGGGAGAAAAGCATTTTGGGGTGGTGCTCACTCCGGGCTTTGGAAGACCTCCCCGGCTGCCTCCAAGGCCGGTTTGCAAGCACTTCTGCCTGCTGTTCCCGCCACCCGCGCACAATGCTCCCAAGCCCGGGAGAAAAGCGTTTCGGGGTGGTGTTCTCTCTGGACCCAAGAAAGACCTCCCGGGCTGCCCCCAAATGCCGGTTTGCAAGCACTCCCACTCACTGTTCCCGCCATCCGTGCAAATGCTCCAAGCCCAGGAGAAAAGCCCTTCAGGGTGGTGCTCTCTCCCGGCCCTTGGAAGACCTCCCCGGCTGCCTCCAAAGGCTGGATTTCAAGTACTCCCTCCCGCTGTCCCGCCAGCCGCACACAATGCTCCCAATCACGGGAGAAAAGCGCTTCGGGGTGGTGCTCTCTACGGGCCCTTGGAAGACCTCCCCGTTTGTCTCCAAAGGCCGGTTTGCAAGCACTCATGCCCGCTGTTCCCGCCAGCCGCGCACAATGCTCCCAAGCCTAGGAGAAAAGCGCTTCGGGGTGGTGCTCTCTCCCGGCCCTTGGAAGACCTCCCCGGCTGCCTCCAAAGGCCGGTTTGCAAGCACTCAATCCCGCTGTTCCCGCCAGCCTCGCACAATGCTCCCAAGCCCGGGAGAAAAGCGCTTCGGGGTGGTGCTCTCTCCCGGCCCTTGGAAGACCTCCCCGGCTGCCTCCAAAGGCTGGTTTTCAAGAACTCCCTCCCGCTGACCCGCCAGCCGCACACAATGCTCCCAAGCCCGGGAGAAAAGCATTTTGAGGTGGTCTCTCTCCGGGCCCTTGGAAGACTCCCCGGCTGCCTCTAAAGGCCGGTTTGCAAGCACTCATGTCCTCTGTTCCCGACAGCCGCGAACAATGCTCCCAATTCCGTGAGAAAAGTGCTTCGGGATGGTGCTCTCTCCGGGCCCTTGGAAGACCTCCCAAGCTGCCTCCAAAGGCCGGTTTGCAAGCACTCCCGCCCGCTGTTCCCGCCAGCCTCGCACAATGCTCCCAAGACCGGGAGAAAAGCGCTTCGGGGTGGTGTTCTCTCCGTGCCAATGGAGGACCTCCCTGGCTGCCCCCAAAGGCCGGTTTGCAAGCACTCCCACTCGCTGTTCCCGCCAGCCACGCACAATCCTCCAAAACCCCGGAGAAAAGCGCTTCGGGGTGGTGTTCTCTCCGTGCCCATGGAAGACCTCCCGGGGTGCCCCCAAAGGCCGGTTTGCAAGCACTCCCACTCGCTGTTCCCGCCATCCGCGCACAATGCTCCCAAGCCCGGGAGAAAAGCATTTTGGGGTGGTGCTCACACCGGGCCCTGGAAGACCTCCCCGGCTGCCTCCAAAGGACGGTTTTCAAGCACTCCTGCCTGCTGTTCCCGCCACCCGCGCACAATAATCCCAAGCCCGGGAGAAAAGCGCTTCGGGGTGGTGCTCTCTACAGGCCCTTGGAAGACCTCCCGGGCTGCCTCCAAAGGCCGGTTTGCAAGGACTCCTTCCTGCTGTTCCCGCCATCCGCGCACAATGCTCCCAAGCCCGGGAGAAAAGCATTTTGGGGTGGTGCTCACACCGGGCCCTGGAAGACCTCCCCGGCTGCCTCCAAAGGACGGTTTTCAAGCACTCCTGCCTGCTGTTCCCGCCACCCGCGCAAAATGCTCCCAAGCCCGGGAGAAAAGCGCTTCGGGGTGGTGCTCTCTACAGGCCCTTGGAAGACCTCCCCGGCTGCCTCCAAAGGCCGGTTTGCAAGGACTCCTTCCTGCTGTTCCCGCCAGCCACGCACAATGCTCCCAAGCCCGGGAGAAAAGCATTTTGGGGTGGTGCTCACACCGGGCCCTGGAAGACCTCCCCGGCTGCCTCCAAAGGACGGTTTTCAAGCACTCCTGCCTGCTGTTCCCGCCACCCGCGCAGAATGCTCCCAAGCGCGGGAGAAAAGCCCTTCGGGGTGGTGCTCTCTACAGGCCCTTGGAAGACCTCCCCGGCTGCCTGCAAAGGCCGGTTTGCAAGGACTCCTTCCTGCTGTTCCCGCCAGCCACGCACAATGCTCCCAAGCCCGGGAGAGAAGCATTTTGGGGTGGTGCTCTCTACAGGCCCTTGGAAGACCTCCCCGGCTGCCTCCAGTGGCCAGTTTGCAAGCACTCATGCCCGCTGTTCCCACCAGCCGCGCACAATGCTCCCAAGCCCGGGAGAAAAGCTTTTTGGGGTGGTGTTCACACCGGGCCCTGGAAGACCTCCCCGGCTGCCTGCAAAGGCCGGTTTTCAAGCACTCCTGCCTGCTGTTCCTGCCACCCGCGCACAATACTCCCAAGCCCGGGAGAAAAGCGCTTCGGGGTGGTGCTCTCTACAGGCCCTTGGAAGACCTCCCCCGCTGCCTCCAAAGGCCGGTTTGCAAGGACTCCTTCCTGCTGTTCCCGCCAGCCACGCACAATGCTCCCAAGCCCGGGAGAAAAGTGCTTCGGGGTGGTGATCTCTCCGGGCCCTTGGAAGTCGTCCCCGGCTGCCTCCAAAGGCCGGTTTGCAAGCACTCATGCCCGTTGTTCCCACCAGCCGCGCACAATGCTCCCAAGCCCGGGAGAAAAGCATTTTGGGGTGGTGCTCACTCCGGGCCCTTGGAAGACCTCCCCGGCTGCCTCCAAAGGCCAGTTTGCAAGCAGTCCTGCCTGCTGTTCCCGCCAGCCGCGCACAATGCTCCCAAGCCCGGGAGAAAAGCGCTTCGGGGTGGTGCTCTCTCCGGGCCCTTGGAAGACGTCCCCGGCTGCCTCCAAAGGCCGGTTTGCAAGCACTCATGCCCGTTGTTCCCACCAGCCGCGCACAATGCTCCCAAGCCCGGGAGAAAAGCATTTTGGGGTGGTGCTCACTCCGGGCCCTTGGAAGACCTCCCCGGCTGCCTCCAAAGGCCAGTTTGCAAGCAGTCCTGCCTGCTGTTCCCGCCAGCCGCGCACAATGTTCCCAAGCCCGGGAGAAAAGCGCTTCGGGGTGGTGCTCTCTCCGGGCACTTTCAAGACCTCCCCGGCTGCCTCCAAAGGCCGGTTTGTAAGTACTCATTCCCACTGCTTCCGCCAGCCACGCACAATGCTCCCAAGCCCGGGAGAAAAGCATTTTGGGGTGGTGCTCTCTCCGGGCCCTTGGAAGACCTCCCGGGCTGCCTCCAAAGGCCGGTTTGCAAGCATTCATGTCCGTTGTTCCCGACAGCCGCGCACAATGCTCCCAAGCCCGAGAGAAAAGCATTTTGGGGTGGTGATCAGTCCGGCCCTTGGAAGATCTCCCCGGCTGCCTCCAAAGGACAGTTTGCAAGCACTCATGCCCGCTGTTCCCGCCAGCCGCGCACAATGCTCCCAAGACCGTGAGAAAAGCGCTTCGGGGTGGTGTTCTCTCAGGGACCATGGAGGACCTCCCCGGCTGCCCCCAAAGGCCGGTTTGCAAGCATTCCCACTCGCTGTTCCCGCCAGGCACACACAATGTTCCAAAACCCCGGAGAAAAGCGCTTCGGGGTGGTGGTCTCTCCGGGCCCCTGCCCCTGAGCCTGGGGGCCAGGCAGGGGATCCACAGTCCCAGGCCAAGGCAGAACCACATGCACACGTCTGTTCCTGCCCCATCCACCGGCAGAGAGCTGGGGGGAGCCAGAGTCTGTCAGGCAGCTGCTGGGCTGGCCGCCTGTGTGGGAAGGGGCAGAGCCGACCTAGGGGCAAGTTGGGCCTCTTGCTCTCCCTGCTGCCCTGAGGCTGCTGGGCCAAAGAGGTCTTGGGCATCCAGCCCCTTGCTGGTCCCTTCCCTCTGACGAGGCCCTCTGAGCTCCAGCACCTTGCAGTGTGGAGACAGCCCCTGCCAGCAACCTCCTCTCCAAGGAGGCCTCAACCGAGGCCTAGGCCCAGGGGAAAGGCACCAGCGGAGATGAGCCAGTGGAGGCGCACGGGCATGTCTGGACGCAGTCCCCGCAGCCTGCCCCTTGGTGGGGCAGTACCCCCGGAGGCCAGGAAGGTCTGGGTAAGGCTGCGAGGGGCAGGGGCCCTGCTGGGTCGTGCCCCTGGCCTGTGGGGCGTCTGAGCACAACCGGCACTCTCCCGCTGGAAGACCTCCCCGTCTGCCTCCAAAGGCCGGTTTGCAAGCACTCCCGCCCGCTGTTCCCGCCAGGCACGCACAATGCTCCCAAGCCCGGGAGAAAAGCGCTTCGGGGTGGTGCTCTTTCCGGGCCCTTGCCCCTGAGCCTGGGGGCCAGGCAGTTGGAACACACTCCCAGGCCAATGCAGAACGACATGCACACGTCTGTTCCTGCCCCCTACACCGGCAGAGAGCTCGGGAGAGCCAGAGACTGCCAGGCTGCTGCTGGGCTGGCTGCCTGTGTGGGACGGGGCAGAGCCGACCTAGGGGCAAGTTGGGCCTCTTGCTCTCCCTGCTGCCCTGAGGCTGCAGGGCCAAAGACGTCTTGGGCATCCAGCCCCTTACTGGTCCCTTCCCTCTGACGAGGCCCTCTGAGCTCCAGCACCTTGCAGTGTGGAGACAGCCCCTGCCAGCAATCTCCTCTCCAAGGAGGCCTCAACCGAGGCCTAGGCCCAGGGGAAAGGCACCAGCGGGGTTGAGCCAGGGGAGGCGCCCGGGCATGTCTGGACCCTGTCCCCGCAGCCTGCCCCTTGGTGGGGCAGTACCCCCGGGGGCCAGGAAGGTCTGGGCAAGGCTGGCCAGGGGCAGGGGCCCTGCTGGGTCCTGCCCCTGGCCTGTGGGGCCTCTGAGCACAACCGGCCCTCTCCCACTGGAAGACCTCCCCGGCTGCCTCCAAAGGCCGGTTTGCAAGCACTCCCGCCCACTGTTCCCGCCAGGCGCGCACAATGCTCCCAAGCCCGGGAGAAAAGCGCTTCGGGGTGGTGGTCTCTCCGGGCCCTTGCCCCTGAGCCTGGGGGCCAGGCAGGGGATCCACAGTCCCAGGCCAAGGCAGAACCACATGCACACGTCTGTTCCTGCCCCATCCACCGGCAGAGAGCTCGGGGGAGCCAGAGTCTGTCAGGCAGCTGCTGGGCTGGCCGCCTGTGTGGGAAGTGGCAGAGCCGACCTAGGGGCAAGTTGGGCCTCTTGCTCTCCCTGCTGCCCTGAGGCTGCTGGGCCAAAGAGGTCTTGGGCATCCAGCCCCTTGCTGGTCCCTTCCCGCTGACGAGGCCCTCTGAGCTCCAGCACCTTGCAGTGTGGAGACAGCCCCTGCCAGCAACCTCCTCTCCAAGGAGGCCTCAACCGAGGCCTAGGCCCAGGGGAAAGGCACCAGCGGGGATGAGCCTGGGGAGGCGCCCGGGCATGTCTGGACCCAGTCCCCGCAGCCTGCCCCTTGGTGGGGCAGTACCCCCGGAGGCCAGGAAGGTCTGGGCAAGGCTGGCCAGGGGCAATGGCCCTGCTGGGTCCTGCCCCTGGCCTGTGGGGCCTCTGAGCACAACCGGCCCTCTCCCACTGGAAGAACTCCCCAGCTGCCTCCAAAGGCCAGTTTGCCAACACTCCCGCCCGCTGTTCCCGCCAGGCACGCACAATGCTCCCAAGCCCGGGAGAAAAGCACTTCGGGGTGGTGCTCTCCTCGGGCCCTTGCCCCTGAGCCTGGGGGCCAGGCAGTTGGTCCACACTCCCAGACCAAGGCAGAACCACATGCACACGTCTGTTCCTGACCCCTGCACCGGCAGAGAGCTCGGGGGAGCCAGAGTCTGTCAGGCAGCTGCTGGGCTGGCCGCCTGTGTGGGAAGGGGCAGAGCCGACCTAGGGGCAAGTTGGGCCTCTTCCTCTCCCTGCTGCCCTGAGGCTGCTGGGCCAAAGAGGTCTTGGGCATCCAGCCCCTTGCTGGTCCCTTCCCTCTGACGAGGCCCTCTGAGCTCCAGCACCTTGCAGTGTGGAGACAGCCCCTGCCAGCAACATCCTCTCCAAGGAGGCCTCAACCGAGGCCTAGGCCCAGGGGAAAGGCACCAGCGGAGATGAGCCTGGGGAGGCGCACGGGCATATCAGGACCCAGTCCCCGCAGCCTGCCCCTTGGTGGGGCAGTACCCCCGGAGGCCAGGAAGGTCTGGGCATGGCTGGCCAGGGGCAGGGTCCCTGCTGGGTCCTGCCCCTGGCCTGTGGGGCCTCTGAGCACAACCGGCCCTCTCCCACTGGAAGACCTCCCCGGCTGCCTCCAAAGGCCAGTTTGCCAACACTCCCGCCCGCTGTTCCCGCCAGGCACGCACAGCGCTCCCAAGGCCAGGAGAAAAGCGCTTCGGGGTGTTGCTCTCTCCGGGCCCTTGCCCCTGAGCCTGGGGTCCAGGCAGTGGGTCCACACTCCCAGACCAAGGCAGAACCACATGCACACGTCTGTTCCTGACCCCTGCACCGGCAGAGAGCTCGGGGGAGCCAGAGTCTCTCAGGCAGCTGCTGGGTTGTCTGCCTGTGTGGGAAGGGGCAGAGGCGACCTAGGGGCAAGTTGGGCCTCTTGCTCTCCCTGCTGCCCTGAGGCTGCTGGGCCAAAGAGGTCTTGGGCATCCAGCCCCTTGCTGGTCCCTTCCCGCTGACGAGGCCCTCTGAGCTCCAGCACCTTGCAGTGTGGAGACAGCCCCTGCCAGCAACCTCCTCTCCAAGGAGGCATCAACCGAGGCCTATGCCCAGGGGAAAGGCACCAGCGGGGATGAGCCTGGGGAGGCGCCCAGGCATGTCTGGACCCAGTCCCCGCAGCCTGCCCCTTGGTGGGGCAGTACCCCCGGAGGCCAGGAAGGTCTGGGCAAGGCTGGCCAGGGGCAGGGGCCCTACTGGGTCCTGCCCCTGGCCTGTGGGGCCTCTGAGCACAACCGGCCCTCTCCCACTCGAAGAACTCCCCGGCTGCCTCCAAAGGCCAGTTTGCCAACACTCCCACCCGCTGTTCCCGCCACGCACGCACAATGCTCCCAAGCCCGGGAGAAAAGCACTTCGGGGTGGTGCTCTCCTCGGGCCCTTGCCCCTGAGCCTGGGGGCCAGGCAGTTGGTCCACACTCCCAGACCAAGGCAGAACCACATGCACACGTCTGTTCCTGACCCCTGCACCGGCAGAGAGCTCGGGGGAGCCAGAGTCTGTCAGGCAGCTGCTGGGCTGGCCGCCTGTGTGGGAAGGGGCAGAGCCGACCTAGGGGCAAGTTGGGCCTCTTCCTCTCCCTGCTGCCCTGAGGCTGCTGGGCCAAATAGGTCTTGGGCATCCAGCCCGTTGCTGGTCCCTTCACTCTGACGAGGCCCTCTGAGCTCTAGCACCTTGCAGTGTGGAGACAGCCCCTGCCAGCAACATCCTCTCCAAGGAGGCCTCAACCGAGACCTAGGCCCAGGGGAAAGGCACCAGCGGGGATGAGCCTGGGGAGGCGCCCGGGCATGTCTGGACCCAGTCCCCGCAGCCTGCCCCTTGGTGGGGCAGTACCCCCGGAGGCCAGGAAGATCTGGGCAAGGCTGGCCAGGGGCAGGGGCCCTGCTGGGTCCTCCCCATGGCCTGTGGGGCCTCTGAGCACAACCGGCCCTCTCCCACTGGAAGACCTCCCCGGCTGCCTCCAAAGGCCAGTTTGCCAACACTCCTGCCCGCTCTTCCCGCCAGGCACGCACAATGCTCCCAAGCCCGGGAGAAAAGCGCTTCGGGGTGGTGCTCTCTCCGGGCCCTTGCCCCTGAGCCAGTGGGCAAGGCAGGGGGAACACACTCCCAGACCAAGGCAGAAACACATGCACACGTCTGTTCCTGTCCCCTGCACCGTCAGAGAGCTCGGGGGAGCCAGAGTCTCTCAGGCAGGTGCTGGGCTGGCCGCCTGTGTGGGAAGGGGCAGAGCCGACCTAGGGGCAAGTTGGGCCTCTTGCTCTCCCTGCTGCCCTGAGGCTGCAGGGCCAAAGACGTCTTGGGCATCCAGCCCCTTACTGGTCCCTTCCCTCTGACGAGGCCCTCTGAGCTCCAGCACCTTGCAGTGTGGAGACAGCCCCTGCCAGCAATCTCCTCTCCAAGGAGACCTCAACCGAGGCCTAGGCCCAGGGGAAAGGCACAAGCGGGGTTGAGCCAGGGGAGGCGCCCGGGCATGTCTGGACCCTGTCCCCGCAGCCTGCCCCTTGGTGGGGCAGTACCCCCGGAGGACAGGAAGGTCTGGGCAAGGCTGGCCAGGGGCAGGGGCCCTGCTGGGTCCTGCCCCTGGCCTGTGGGGCCTCTGAGCACAACCGGCCCTCTCCCACTGGAAGACCTCCCCGGCTGCCTCCAAAGTCCTGTTTGCAAGCACTCCCGCCCACTGTTCCCGCCAGGCGCGCACAATGCTCCCAAGCCCGGGAGAAAAGCGCTTCGGGGTGGTGGTCTCTCCGGGCCCTTGCCCCTGAGCCTGGGGGCCAGGCAGGGGATCCACAGTCCCAGGCCAAGGCACAACAACATGCACACGTCTGTTCCTGCCCCCTCCACCGGCAGAGAGCTGGGGGGAGCCAGAGTCTGTCAGGCAGCTGCTGGGCTGGCCGCCTGTGTGGGAAGGGGCAGAGCCGACCTAGGGGCAAGTTGGGCCTCTTGCTCTCCCTGCTGCCCTGAGGCTGCTGGGCCAAAGAGGTCTTGGGCATCCAGCCCCTTGCTGGTCCCTTCCTTCTGACGAGGCCCTCTGAGCTCCAGCACCTTGCAGTGTGGAGACAGCCCCTGCCAGCAACCTCCTCTCCAAGGAGGCCTCAACCGAGGCCTAGGCACAGGGGAAATGCACCAGCGGGGATGAGCCAGTGGAGGCGCACGGGCATATCAGGACCCAGTCCCCGCAGCCTGCCCCTTGGTGGGGCAGTACCCCCGGAGGCCAGGAAGGTCTGGGCAAGGCTGGCCAGGGGCAGGGGCCCTGCTGGGTCCTGCCCCTGGCCTGTGGGGCCTCTGAGCACAACCGGCCCTCTCCCACTGGAAGACCTCCCCGGCTGCCTCCAAAGGCGGGTTTGCCAACACTCCCGCCCGCTGTTCCCGCCAGGCACGCACAACGCTCCCAAGGCCAGGAGAAAAGCGCTTAGGGGTGTTGCTCTCTCCGGGCCCTTGCCCCTGAGCCTGGGGTCCAGGCAGTGGGTCCACACTCCCAGACCAAGGCAGAACCACATGCACACGTCTGTTCCTGACCCCTGCACCGGCAGAGAGCTCGGGGGAGCCAGAGTCTGTCAGGCAGCTGCTGGGTTGGCTGCCTGTGTGGGAAGGGGCAGAGGCGACCTAGGGGCAAGTTGGGCCTCTTGCTCTCCCTGCTGCCCTGAGGCTGCTGGGCCAAAGAGGTCTTGGGCATCCAGCCCCTTGCTGGTCCCTTCCCGCTGACGAGGCCCTCTGAGCTCCAGCACCTTGCAGTGTGGAGACAGCCCCTGCCAGCAACCTCCTCTCCAAGGAGGCATCAACCGAGGCCTATGCCCAGAGGAAAGGCACCAGCGGGGATGAGCCTGGGGAGGCGCCCAGGCATGTCTGGACCCAGTCCCCGCAGCCTGCCCCTTGGTGGGGCAGTACCCCCGGAGGCCAGGAAGGTCTGGGCAAGGCTGGCCAGGGGCAGGGGCCCTACTGGGTCCTGCCCCTGGCCTGTGGGGCCTCTGAGCACAACCGGCCCTCTCCCACTCGAAGAACTCCCCGGCTGCCTCCAAAGGCCAGTTTGCCAACACTCCCGCCCGCTGTTCCCGCCACGCACGCACAATGCTCCCAAGCCCGGGAGAAAAGCACTTCGGGGTGGTGCTCTCCTCGGGCCCTTGCCCCTGAGCCTGGGGGCCAGGCAGTTGGTCCACACTCCCAGACCAAGGCAGAACCACATGCACACGTCTGTTCCTGACCCCTGCACCGGCAGAGAGCTGGGGGGAGCCAGAGTCTGTCAGGCAGCTGCTGGGTTGGCTGCCTGTGTGGGAAGGGGCAGAGCCGACCTAGGGGCAAGTTGGGCCTCTTGCTCTCCCTGCTGCCCTGAGGCTGCTGGGCCAAAGAGGTCTTGGGCATCCAGACCCTTGCTGGTCCCTTCCCGCTGACGAGGCCCTCTGAGCTCCAGCACTTTGCAGTGTGGAGACAGCCCCTGCCAGCAACCTCCTCTCCAAGGAGGCCTCAACCGAGGCCTAGGCCCAGGGGAAAGGCACCAGCGGGGATGAGCCTGGGGAGGCGCCCGGGCATGTCTGGACCCAGTCCCCGCAGCCTGCCCCTTGGTGGGGCAGTACCCCCGGAGGCCAGGAAGGTCTGGGCAAGGCTGCCAGGGGCAGGGACACTGCTGGGTCCTGCCCCTGGCCTGTGGGGCGTCTGAGCACAACCGGCACTCTCCCGCTGGAAGACCTCCCCGGCTGCCTCGAAAGGCCGGTTTGCAAGCACTCCCGCCCGCTGTTCCCGCCAGGCACGCACAATGCTCCCAAGCCCGGGAGAAAAGCGCTTCGGGGTGGTGCTCTCTCCGGGCCCTTGCCCCTGAGCCTGGGGGCAAGGCATGGGGAACACACTCCCAGGCCAAGGCAGAACCACATGCCCACGTCTGTTCCTGTCCCCTGCACCGGCAGAGAGCTCGGGGGAGCCAGAGTCTGTGAGGCAGCTGCTGGGCTGGCCGCCTGTGTGGGAAGGGGCAGAGCCGACCTAGGGGCAAGTTGGGCCTCTTCCTCTCCCTGCTGCCCTGAGGCTGCTGGGCCAAAGAGGTCTTGGGCATCCAGCCCCTTGCTGGTCCCTTCCCTCTGACGAGGCCCTCTGAGCTCCAGCACCTTGCAGTGTGGAGATAGCCCCTGCCAGCAACCTCCTCTCCAAGGAGGCCTCAACCGAGGCCTAGGCCCAGGGGAAAGGCACCAGCGGGGATGAGCCAGTGGAGGCGCACGGGCATGTCTGGACCCAGTCCCCGCAGCCTGCCCCTTGGTGGGGCAGTACCCCCGGAGGCCAGGAAGGTCTGGGCAAGGCTGCCAGGGGCAGGGACACTGCTGGGTCCTGCCCCTGGCCTGTGGGGCGTCTGAGCACAACCGGCACTCTCCCGCTGGAAGACCTGCCCGGCCGCCTCCAAAGGCCGGTTAATAAGCGCTCCCGCCCACTGTTCCCAGCAGGCGTGCACAATGCTCCCAAGCCCGGGAGAAAAGCGCTTCGGGGTGGTGCTCTCTCCGGGATCTTGCCCCTGAGCCTGGGGGCAAGGCAGGGTGTCCACACTCCCAGGCCAAGGCAGAACCACATGCACACGTCTGATCTGCCCCCTGCACCGGCAGAGAGCTTGGGGGAGCCAGAGTCTGTCAGGCAGCTGCTGGGCTGGCCGCCTGTGTGGGAAGGGGCAGAGCCGACCTAGGGGCAAGTTGGGCCTCTTGCTCTCCCTGCTGCCCTGAGGCTGCTGGGCCAAAGAGGTCTTGGGCATCCAGCCCCTTGCTTGTCCCTTCCCTCTGACGAGGCCCTCTGAGCTCCAGCACCTTGCAGTGTGGAGACAGCCCCTGCCAGCAATCTCCTCTCCAAGGAGGCCTCAACCGAGGCCTAGGCCCAGGGAAAAGGCACCAGCGGGGTTGAGCCAGGCGAGGCGCCCGGGCATGTCTGGACCCTGTCCCCGCAGCCTGCCCCTTGGTGGGGCAGTACCCCCGGAGGCCAGGAAGGTCTGGGCAAGGCTGGCCAGGGGCAGGGGCCCTGCTGGGTCCTGCCCCTGGCCTGTGGGGCCTCTGAGCACAACCGGCCCTTGCCCACTGGAAGACCTCCCCGGCTGCCTCCAAAGGCCGGTTTGCAAGCACTCCCGCCCACTGTTCCCGCCAGGCGCGCACAATGCTCCCAAGCCCGGGAGAAAAGCGCTTCGGGGTGGTGGTCTCTCCGGGTCCCTGCCCCTGAGCCTGGGGGCCAGGCAGGGGATCCACAGTCCCAGGCCAAGGCAGAACCACATGCACACGTCTGTTCCTGCCCCCTCCACCGGCAGAGAGCTGGGGGGAGCCAGGTCTGTCAGGCAGCTGCTGGGCTGGCCGCCTGTGTGGGAAGGGGCAGAGCCGACCTAGGGGCAAGTTGGGCCTCTTCCTCTCCCTGCTGCCCTGAGGCTGCTGGGCCAAAGACGTCTTGGGCATCCAGCCCCTTACTGGTCCCTTCCCTCTGACGAGGCCCTCTGAGCTCCAGCACCTTGCAGTGTGGAGACAGCCCCTGCCAGCAACCTCCTCTCCAAGGAGGCCTCAACCGAGGCCTAGGCCCAGGGGAAAGGCACCAGCGGGGATGAGCCAGTGGAGGCGCAAGGGCATGTCTGGACCCAGTCCCCGCAGCCTGCCCCTTGGTGGGGCAGTACCCCCGGAGGCCAGGAAGGTCTGGGCAAGGCCGCGAGGGGCAGGGGCCCTGCTGGGTCGTGCCCCTGGCCTGTGGGGCGTCTGAGCACAACCGGCACTCTCCCGCTGGAAGACCTCCCCGTCTGCCTCCAAAGGCCGGTTTGCAAGCACTCCCGCCCGCTGTTCCCGCCAGGCAGGCACAATGCTCCCAAGCCCGGGAGAAAAGCGCTTCGGGGTGGTGCTCTCCTCGGGCCCTTGCCCCTGAGCCTGGGGGCCAGGCAGTTGGAACACACTCCCAGGCCAAGGCAGAACGACATGCACACGTCTGTTCCTGCCCCCTACACCGGCAGAGAGCTCGGGGGAGCCAGAGTCTGTCAGGCAGCTGCTGGGCTGGCCGCCTGTGTGGGAAGGGGCAGAGCCGACCTAGGGGCAAGTTGGGCCTCTTGCTCTCCCTGCTGCCCTGAGGCTGCTGGGTCAAAGAGGTCTTGGGCATCCAGCCCTTTGCTGGTCCCTTCCCTCTGACGAGGCCCTCTGAGCTCCAGCACCTTGCAGTGTGGAGACAGCACCTGCCAGCAATCTCCTCTCCAAGGAGGCCTCAACCGAGGCCTAGGCCCAGGGGAAAGGCACCAGCGGGGATGAGCCTGGGGAGGCGCCCGGGCATGTCTGGACCCAGTCCCCGCAGCCTGCCCCTTGGTGGGGCAGTACCCCTGGAGGCCAGGAAGGTCTGGGCAAGGCTGACCAGGGGCAGGGGACCTGCTGGGTCCTGCCCCTGGCCTGTGGGGCCTCTGAGCACAACCGGCCCTCTCCCACTGGAAGACCTCCCCGGCTGCCTCCAAAGGCCGGTTTGCCAACACTCCCGCCCGCTGTTCCCGCCAGGCACGCACAATGCTCCCAAGCCCGGGAGAAAAGCGCTTCGGGGTGGTGCTCTCTCCGGGCCCTTGCCCCTAAGCCTGCGGGCCAGGCAGGGGGAACACACTCCCAGGCCAAGACAGAAAGACATGAACACGTCTGTTCCTGCCCCCTACACCGGCAGAGAGCTAGGGGGAGCCAGAGTCTGTCAGGCAGGTGCTGGGCTGGCCGCCTGTGTGGGAAGTGGCAGAGCCGACCTAGGGGCATGTTGGGCCTCTGCTCTCCCTGCTGCCCTGAGGCTGCTGGGCCAAAGAGGTCTTGGGCATCCAGCCCCTTGCTGGTCCCTTCCCTCTGACGAGGCCCTCTGAGCTCCAGCACCTTGCAGTGTGGAGACAGCCCCTGCCAGCAACCTCCTCTCCAAGGAGGCCTCAACCGAGGCCTAGCCCCAGGGGAAAGGCACCAGCTGGGAAGAGCCTGGGGAGGCGCCCGGGCATGTCTGGACCCAGTCCCCGCAGCCTGCTCCTTGGTGAGGCAGTACCCCGGAGGCCAGGAAGGTCTGGGCAAGGCTGGTCAGGGGCAGGGGCCCTGCTGGGCCCTGCCCCTGGCCTGTGGGGCCTCTGAGCACAACCGGCCCTCTCCCACTGGAAGACCTCCCCGGCTGCCTCCAAAGGCCGGTTTGCAAGCGCTCCCGCCCACTGTTCCCAGCAGGCGTGCACAATGCTCCTAAGCCCGGGAGAAAAGCGCTTCGGGGTGGTGCTCTCTCCGGGCCCTTGCCCCTGAGCCTGGGGGCAAGGCAGGGTGTCCACACTCCCAGGCCAAGGCAGAACCACATGCACACGTCTGATCTGCCCCCTGCACCGGCAGAGAGCTCGGGGGAGCCAGAGTCTGTCAGGCAGCTGCTGGGCTGGCCGCCTGTGTGGGAAGGGGCAGAGCCGCCCTAGGGGCAAGTTGGGCCTCTTGCTCTCCCTGCTGCCCTGAGGCTGCTGGGCCAAAGAGGTCTTGGGCATCCAGCCCCTTGCTGGTCCCTTCCCTCTGATGAGGCCCTCTGAGCTCCAGCACCTTGCAGTGTGGAGACAGCCCCTGCCAGCAACCTCCTCTCCAAGGAGGCCTCAACCGAGGCCTAGGCCCAGGGGAAAGGCACCAGCAGGGATGAGCCTGGGGAGGCGCCCGGGCATGACTGGACCCAGGCCCGCAGCCTGCCCCTTGGTGGGGCAGTACCCCCGGAGGCCAGGAAGGTCTGGGCAAGGCTGGCCAGGGGCAGGGGCCCTGCTGGGTCCTGTCCCTGGCCTGTAGGGCCTCTGAGCACAACCGGCCCTCTCCCACTGGAAGACCTCCCCGGCTGCCTCCAAAGGCCACTTTGCCAACACTCCTGCCCGCTGTTCCCGCCAGGCACGCACAATGCTCCCAATTCCGTGAGAAAAGTGCTTCGGCATGGTGCTCTCTCCGGGCCCTTGGAAGACCTCCCAAGCTGCCTCCAAAGGCCGGTTTGCAAGCACTTCCGCCCGCTGTTCCCGCCAGCCTCGCACAATGCTCCCAAGCCCGGGAGAAAAGCGCTTCGGGGTGGTGTTCTCTCCGTGCCCATGGAGGACCTCCCTGGCTGGCCCCAAAGGCCGGTTTGCAAGCACTCCCACTCGCTGTTCCCGCCAGCCACGCACAATCCTCCAAAACCCCGGAGAAAAGCGCTTCGGGGTGGTGTTCTCTCCGTGCCCATGGAAGACCTCCCGGGGTACCCCCAAAGGCCGGTTTGGAACCACTCCCACTCGCTGTTCCCGCCATCCGCGCAAATGTTCCAAGCCCGGGAGAAAAGCGCTTCTGGGTGGTGCTCTCTCCTGGCCCTTGGAAGACCTCCCCGGCTGCCTCCAAAGGCCGGTTTGCAAGCACTCCCGCCCGCTGTTCCCACCAGCCACGCACAATGCTCCCAAGCCCGGGAGAAAAGCATTTTGGGGTGGTGCTCACACCGGGCCCTGGAAGACCTCCCCGGCTGCCTCCAAAGGACGGTTTTCAAGCACTCCTGCCTGCTGTTCCCGCCACCCGCGCACAATGCTCCCAAGCCCGGGAGAAAAGCGCTTCGGGGTGGTGCTCTCTACAGGCCCTTCGAAAACCTCCCCGGCTGCCTCCAAAGGCCGGTTTGCAAGGACTCCTTCCTGCTGTTCCCGCCAGCCACGCACAATGCTCCCAAGCCCGGGAGATAAGCATTTTGGGGTGGTGCTCACTCCGGGCCCTTGGAAGACTTCCCCGGCTGCCTCCAATGGCCAGTTTGCAAGCACTCATGGCCGCTGTTCCCACCAGCCGCGCACAATGCTCCCAAGCCCGGGAGAAAAGCTTTTTGGGGTGGTGCTCACACCGGGCCCTGGAAGACCTCCCCGGGTGCCTCCAAAGGCCGGTTTTCAAGCACTCCTGCCTTCTGTTCCCGCCACCTGCGCACAATGCTCCCAAGCCCGGGAGAAAAGCGCTTCGGGGTGGTGCTCTCTACAGGCCCTTGGAAGACCTCCCCGGCTGCCTCCAAAGGCCCGTTTGCAAGGACTCCTTCCTGCTGTTCCCGCCAGCCACGCACAATGCTCCCAAGCCCGGGAGAAAAGCATTTTGGGGTGGTGCTCTCTACAGGCCCTTGGAAGACCTCCCCGGCTGCCTCCAATGGCCAGTTTGAAAGCACTCATGCCCGCTGTTCCCACCAGCCGCGCACAATGCTCCAAAGCCCGGGAGAAAAGCTTTTTGGGGTGGTGCTCACACCGGGCCCTGGAAGACCTCCCCGGCTGCCTCCAAAGGCCGGTTTTCAAGCACTCCTGCCTGCTGTTCCCGCCACCTGCGCACAATGCTCCCAAGCCCGGGAGAAAAGCGCTTCGGGGTGGTGCTCTCTACAGGCCCTTGGAAGACCTCCCCGGCTGCCTCCAATGGCCAGTTTGCAAGCACTCATGCCCGATGTTCCCACCAGCCGCGCACAATGCTCCCAAGCCCGGGAGAAAAGCTTTTTGGGGTGGTGCTCACACCGGGCCCTGGAAGACCTCCCCGGCTGCCTGCAAAGGCCGGTTTTCAAGCACTCCTGCCTGCTGTTCCCGCCACCTGCGCACAATACTCCCAAGCCCGGGAGAAAAGCGCTTCGGGGTGGTGCTCTCTACAGGTCCTTGGAAGACCTCCCCGGCAGCCTCCAAAGGCCGGTTTGCAAGGACTCCTTCCTGCTGTTCCCGCCAGCCACGCACAATGCTCCCAAGCCCGGGAGAAAAGTGCTTCGGGGTGGTGCTCTCTCCGGGCCCTTGGAAGACGTCCCCGGCTGCCTCCAAAGGCCGGTTTGCAAGCATTCATGCCCGTTGTTCCCACCAGCCGCGCACAATGCTCCCAAGCCCGGGAGAAAAGCGCTTCGGGGTGGTGCTCACTCCGGGCCCTTGGAAGACGTCCCCGGCTGCCTCCAAAGGACAGTTTGAAAGCACTCAGGCCCGCTGTTCCCACCAGCCGCGCACAATGCTCCCAAGCCCGGGAGAAAAGCTTTTTGGGGTGGTGCTCACACCGGGCCCTGGAAGACCTCCCCGGCTGCCTCCAAAGGCCGGTTTTCAAGCACTCCTGCCTGCTGTTCCCGCCACCTGCGCACAATGCTCCCAAGCCCGGGAGAAAAGCGCTTCGGGGTGGTGCTCTCTACAGGCCCTTGGAAGACCTCCCCGGCTGCCTCCAAAGGACGGTTTGCAAGGACTCCTTCCTGCTGTTCCCGCCAGCCACGCACAATGCTCCCAAGCCCGGGAGAAAAGCATTTTGGGGTGGTGCTCTCTACAGGCCCTTGGAAGACCTCCCCGGCTGCCTCCAATGGCCAGTTTGCAAGCACTCATGCCCGCTGTTCCCACCAGCCACGCACAATGCTCCCAAGCCCGGGAGAAAAGCTTTTTGGGGTGGTGCTCACACCGGGCCCTGGAAGACCTCCCCGGCTGCCTCCAAAGGCCGGTTTTCAAGCACTCCTGCCTGCTGTTCCCGCCACCTGCGCACAATGCTCCCAAGCCCGGGAGAGAAGCGCTTCGGGGTGGTGCTCTCTACAGGCCCTTGGAAGACCTCCCCGGCTGCCTCCAAAGGCCGGTTTGCAAGGACTCCTTCCTGCTGTTCCCGCCAGCCACGCACAATGCTCCCAAGCCCGGGAGAAAAGCATTTTGGGGTGGTGCTCTCTACAGGACCTTGGAAGACCTCCCCGGCTGCCTCCAATGGCCAGTTTGCAAGCACTCATGCCCGCTGTTCCCACCAGCCGCGCACAATGCTCCCAAGCCCGGGAGAAAAGCTTTTTGGGGTGGTGCTCACACCGGGCCCTGGAAGACCTCCCCGGCTGCCTCCAAAGGCCGGTTTTCAAGCACTCCTGCCTGCTGTTCCCGCCACCCGCGCACAATGCTCCCAAGCCCGGGAGAAAAGCGCTTCGGGGTGGTGCTCTCTCCGGGCACTTTCAAGACCTCCCCGGCTGCCTCCAAAGGCCGGTTTGTAAGTACTCATTCCCGCTGCTTCCGCCAGCCACGCACAATGCTCCCAAGACCGGGAGAAAAGCATTTTGGGGTGGTGCTCTCTCCGGGCCCTTGGAAGACCTCCCGGGCTGCCTCCAAAGGCCGGTTTGCAAGCACTCATGTCCGCTGTTCCCGACAGCCGCGCACAATGCTCCCAAGCCCGGGAGAAAAGCATTTTGGGGTGGTGATCAGTCCGGGCCCTTGGAAGACCTCCCCGGCTGCCTCCAAAGGACAGTTTGCAAGCACTCATGCCCGCTGTTCCCGCCAGCCGCACACAATGCTCCCAAGACCGTGAGAAAAGCGCTTCGGGGTGGTGGTCTCTCCGGGACCATGGAGGACCTCCCCGGCTGCCCCCAAAGGCCGGTTTGCAAGCACTCCCACTCGCTGTTCCCGCCAGCCACACACAATGTTCCAAAACCCCAGAGAAAAGCGCTTCGGGGTGGTGCTCTCTCCGGGCCCTTGGAAGACTTCTCTGGCTGCCTCCAAAGGCCGGTTTGCAAGAATTCCCTCCCGCTGTCCCACCAGCCGCACACAATGCTCCAGAACCCGAGAGAAAAGCGCTTCGAGGTGGTGCTCTCTCCGGGCCCTTGGAAGACCTCCCCGGCTGCCTCCAATGGGCGGTATGCAAGCACTCATGCCCGCTGTTCCCACCAGCTATGCACAATGCTCCCAAGCATGGGAGAAAAGCATTTTGGGGTGGTGCTCACTCCTTGCCCTTGGAAGACCTCCGCGCCTGCCTCCAAAGGCCGGATTGCAAGCACTCCTGCCTGCTGTTCCCGCCACACGCGCACACTGCTCCCAAGCCCGGGAGAAAAGCGCATCGGGGTGGTGTTCTCTCCGGGCCCATGGAGGACCTCCCCGGCTGCCCCCAAAGGCCGGTTTGCAAGCATTCCCACTAGCTGTTCCCGCCAGCCACGCAAATGCTCCCAAGCCCGGGAGAAAAGCATTTTGGGGTGGTGCTCTCTCCGGGCCCTTGCCCCTGTGCCTCGGGGCCAGGCAGGGGGTCCACACGCCGAGGCAAAGTCAGAACCACATGCACACGTCTGTTCCTGTCCCCTGCACCGGAAGAGAGCTCGGGGGAGCCAGAGTCTGTCAGGCAGCTGCTGGGCTGGCGGCCTGTGTGGGAAGGGGCAGAGCCGACCTAGGGGCAAGTTGGGCCTCTTGCTCTCCCTGCTGCCCTGAGGCTGCTGGGCCAAAGAGGTCTTGGACATCCAGCCCCTTGCTGGTCCCTTCCATCTGAGGAGGCCCTCTGAGCTCCAACACCTTGCAGTGTGGAGACAGCCCCTGCCAGCAACCTCCTCTCCAAGGAGGCCTCAACCGAGGCCTAGTCCCAGGGAAAGGCACCAGCGGGGATGAACCTGGGGAGGCGCCCGGGAATGTCTGGACCCAGTCCCCGCAGCCTGCCCCTTGGTGGGGCAGTACCCCCGGAGGCCAGGAAGGTCTGGGCAAGGTTGGCCTGGGGTAGGGGCCCTGCTGGGTCCTGCCCCTGGCCTGTGGGGCCTCTGAGCATGAGCGGCCCTCTCCCGCTGGAAGACCTCCCCGGCTGCCTCCAAAGGCCGATTTGCCAACACTCGCGCCCGCTGTTCCCGCCAGGCACGCACAATGCTCCCAAGCCCGGGAAAAAAGCGCTTCGGGGTGGTGCTCTCTACAGGCCCTTGGAAGACCTCCCCGGCTGCCTCCAAAGGCCGGTTTGCAAGGACTCCTTCCTGCTGTTCCCGCCAGCCACGCACAATGCTCCCAAGCCCGGGAGAGAAGCATTTTGGGGTGGTGCTCTCTACAGGCCCTTGGCAGACCTCCCCGGCTGCCTCCAGTGGCCATTTGCAAGCACTCATGCCCGCTGTTCCCACCAGCCGCGCACAATGCTCCCAAGCCCGGGAGAAAAGCTTTTTGGGGTGGTGCTCACACCGGGCCCTGGAAGACCTCCCCGGCTGCCTGCAAAGGCCGGTTTTCAAGCACTCCTGCCTGTTGTTCCTGCCACCCGCGCACAATACTCCCAAGCCCGGGAGAAAAGCGCTTCGGGGTGGTGCTCTCTACAGGCCCTTGGAAGACCTCCCCCGCTGCCTCCAAAGGCCGGTTTGCAAGGACTCCTTCCTGCTGTTCCCGCCAGCCACGCACAATGCTCCCAAGCCCGGGAGAAAAGTGCTTCGGGGTGGTGATCTCTCCGGGCCCTTGGAAGTCGTCCCCGGCTGCCTCCAAAGGCCGGTTTGCAAGCACTCATGCCCGTTGTTCCCACCAGCCGCGCACAATGCTCCCAAGCCCGGGAGAAAAGCATTTTGGGGTGGTGCTCACTCCGGGCCCTTGGAAGACCTCCCCGGCTGCCTCCAAAGGCCAGTTTGCAAGCAGTCCTGCCTGCTGTTCCCGCCAGCCGCGCACAATGCTCCCAAGCCCGGGAGAAAAGCGCTTCGGGGTGGTGTTCTCTCCGGGCCCTTGGAAGACGTCCCCGGCTGCCTCCAAAGGCCGGTTTGCAAGCACTCATGCCCGTTGTTCCCACCAGCCGCGCACAATGCTCCCAAGCCCGGGAGAAAAGCATTTTGGGGTGGTGCTCACTCCGGGCCCTTGGAAGACCTCCCCGGCTGCCTCCAAAGGCCAGTTTGCAAGCAGTCCTGCCTGCTGTTCCCGCCAGCCGCGCACAATGTTCCCAAGCCCGGGAGAAAAGCGCTTCGGGGTGGTGCTCTCTCCGGGCACTTTCAAGACCTCCCCGGCTGCCTCCAAAGGCCGGTTTGTAAGTACTCATTCCCGCTGCTTCCGCCAGCCACGCACAATGCTCCCAAGCCCGGGAGAAAAGCATTTTGGGGTGGTGCTCTCTCCGGGGCTTGGAAGACCTCCCGGGCTGCCTCCAAAGGCCGGTTTGCAAGCATTCATGTCCGTTGTTCCCGACAGCCGCGCACAATGCTCCCAAGCCCGAGAGAAAAGCATTCTGGGGTGGTGATCAGTCCGGCCCTTGGAAGACCTCCCCGGCTGCCTCCAAAGGACGGTTTGCAAGCACTCATGCCCGCTGTTCCCGCCAGCCGCGCACAATGCTCCCAAGACCGTGAGAAAAGCGCTTCGGGGTGGTGTTCTCTCAGGGACCATGGAGGACCTCCCCGGCTGCCCCCAAAGGCCGGTTTGCAAGCATTCCCACTCGCTGTTCCCGCCAGGCACACACAATGTTCCAAAACCCCGGAGAAAAGCGCTTCGGGGTGGTGGTCTCTCCGGGCCCCTGCCCCTGAGCCTGGGGGCCAGGCAGGGAATCCACAGTCCCAGGCCAAGGCAGAACCACATGCACACGTCTGTTCCTGCCCCCTCCACCGGCAGAGAGCTGGGGGGAGCCAGAGTCTGTCAGGCAGCTGCTGGGCTGGCCGCCTGTGTGGGAAGGGGCAGAGCCGACCTAGGGGCAAGTTGGGCCTCTTGCTCTCCCTGCTGCCCTGAGGCTGCTGGGCCAAAGAGGTCTTGGGCATCCAGCCCCTTGCTGGTCCCTTCCCTCTGACGAGGCCCTCTGAGCTCCAGCACCTTGCAGTGTGGAGACAGCCCCTGCCAGCAACCTCCTCTCCAAGGAGGCCTCAACCGAGGCCTAGGCCCAGGGGAAAGGCACCAGCGGAGATGAGCCAGTGGAGGCGCCCGGGCATGTCTGGACCCAGTCCCCGCAGCCTGCCCCTTGGTGGGGCAGTACCCCCGGAGGCCAGGAAGGTCTGGGCAAGGCTGCGAGGGGCAGGGGCCCTGCTGGGTCGTGCCCCTGGCCTGTGGGGCGTCTGAGCACAACCGGCACTCTCCCGCTGGAAGACCTCCCCGTCTGCCTCCAAAGGCCGGTTTGCAAGCACTCCCGCCCGCTGTTCCCGCCAGGCACGCACAATGCTCCCAAGCCCGGGAGAAAAGCGCTTCGGGGTGGTGCTCTCTCCGGGCCCTTGCCCCTGAGCCTGGGGGCCAGGCAGTTGGAACACACTCCCAGGCCAATGCAGAACGACATGCACACGTCTGTTCCTGCCCCCTACACCGGCAGAGAGCTCGGGGGAGCCAGAGACTGCCAGGCTGCTGCTGGGCTGGCCGCCTGTGTGGGAAGGGGCAGAGCCGCCCTAGGGGCAAGTTGGGCCTCTTGCTCTCCCTGCTGCCCTGAGGCTGCTGGGCCAAAGACGTCTTGGGCATCCAGCCCCTTACTGGTCCCTTCCCTCTGACGAGGCCCTCTGAGCTCCAGCACCATGCAGTGTGGAGACAGCCCCTGCCAGCAACCTCCTCTCCAAGGAGGCCTCAACCGAGGCCTAGGCCCAGGGGAAAGGCACCAGCGGGGATGAGCCAGGGGAGGCGCCCGAGCATGTCTGGACCCTGTCCCCGCAGCCTGCCCCTTGGTGGGGCAGTACCCCGGAGGCCAGGAAGGTCTGGGTAAGGCTGGCCAGGGGCAGGGGCCCTGCTGGGTCCTGCCCCTGGCCTGTGGGGCCTCTGAGCACAACCGGCCCTCTCCCACTGGAAGACCTCCCCGGCTGCCTCCAAAGGCCGGTTTGCAAGCGCTCCCGCCCTCTGTTACCAGCAGGCGGGCACAATGCTCCTAAGCCCGGAAGAAAAGCGCTTCAGGGTGGTGCTCTCTCTGGGCCCTTGCCCCTGAGCCTGGGGGCAAGGCAGGGTGTCCACACTCCCAGGCCAAGGCAGAACCACATGCACACGTCTGATCTGCCCCCTGCACCGGCAGAGAGCTCGGGGGAGCCAGAGTCTGTCAGGCAGCTGCTGGGCTGGCCGCCTGTGTGGGAAGTGGCAGAGCCGACCTAGGGGCAAGTTGGGCCTCTTGCTCTCCCTGCTGCCCTGAGGCTGCTGGGCCATAGAGGTCTTGGGCATCCAGCCCCTTGCTGGTCCCTTCCCTCTGACGAGGCCCTCTGAGCTCCAGCACCTTGCAGTGTGGAGACAGCCCCTGCCAGCAACCTCCTCTCCAAGGAGGCCTCAAACGAGGCCTAGGCCCAGGGGAAAGGCACCAGCGGGGATGAGCCTGGGGAGGCGCCCGGGCATGTCTGGACCCAGTCCCCGCAGCCTGCCCCTTGGTGGGGCAGTACCCCCGGAGGCCAGGAAGGTCTGGGCAAGGCTGGCCAGGGGCAGGGGCCCTGCTGGGTCCTGCCCCTGGCCTGTGGTTCCTCTGAGCACAACCGGCCCTCTCCCACTGGAAGAACTCCCCGGCTCCCTCCAAAGGCCAGTTTGCCAACACTCCCGCCCGCTGTTCCCGCCAGGCACGCACAATGCTCCCAAGCCCGGGAGAAAAGCGCTCCAGGGTGGTGCTCTCCTCGGGCCCTTGCCCCTGAGCCTGGGGGCCAGGCAGTTGGTCCACACTCCCAGACCAAGGCAGAACCACATGCACACGTCTGTTCCTGACCCCTGCACCGGCAGAGAGTTCGGGGGAGCCAGAGTCTGTCAGGCAGCTGCTGGGCTGGCCGCCTGTGTGGGAAGGGGCAGAGCCGACCTAGGGGCAAGTTGGGCCTCTTGCTCTCCCTGCTGCCCTGAGGCTGCTGTGCCAAAGAGGTCTTGGGCATCCACCCCCTTGCTGGTCCCTTCCCTCTGACGAGGCCCTCTGAGCTCCAGCACCTTGCAGTGTGGAGACAGCCCCTGCCAGCAATCTCCTCTCCAAGGAGGCCTCAACCGAGGCCTAGGCCCAGGGGAAAGGCACCAGCGGGGTTGAGCCAGGGGAGGCGCCCGTGCATGTCTGGACCCTGTCCCCGCAGCCTGCCCCTTGGTGGGGCAGTACCCCCGGAGGCCAGGAAGGTCTGGGCAAGGCTGGCCAGGGGCAGGGGACCGGCTGGGTCCTGCCCCTGGCCTGTGGGGCCTCTGAGCACAACCGGCCCTCTCCCACTGGAAGACCTCCACGGCTGCCTCCAAAGGCCGGTTTGCAAGCACTCCCGCCCACTGTTCCTGCCAGGCGCGCACAATGCTCCCAAGCCCGGGAGAAAAGCGCTTCGGGGTGGTGGTCTCTTCGGGCCCTTGCCCCTGAGCCTGGGGGCCAGGCAGGGGATCCACAGTCCCAGGCCAAGGCACAACAACATGCACACGTCTGTTCCTGCCCCCTCCACCGGCAGAGAGCTGGGGGGAGCCAGAGTCTGTCAGGCAGCTGCTGGGCTGGCCGCCTGTGTGGGAAGGGGCAGAGCCGACCTAGGGGCAAGTTGGGCCTCTTGCTCTCCCTGCTGCCCTGAGGCTGCTGTGCCAAAGAGGTCTTGGGCATCCAGCCCCTTGCTGGTCCCTTCCCTCTGACGAGGCCCTCTGAGCTCCAGCACCTTGCAGTGTGGAGACAGACCCTGCCAGCAACCTCCTCTCCAAGGAGGCCTCAACCGAGGCCTAGGCCCAGGGGAAAGGCACCAGCGGGGATGAGCCAGTGGAGGCGCACGAGCATATCAGGACCCAGTCCCCGCAGCCTGCCCCTTGGTGGGGCAGTACCCCCGGAGGCCAGGAAGGTCTGGGCAAGGCTGGCCAGGGGCAGGGTCCCTGCTGGGTCCTGCCCCTGGCCTGTGGGGCCTCTGAGCACAACCGGCCCTCTCTCACTGGAAGACCTCCCCGGCTGCCTTCAAAGGCGGGTTTGCCAACACTCCCGCCCGCTGTTCCCGCCAGGCACGCACAACGCTCCCAAGGCCAGGAGAAAAGCGCTTCGGGGTGTTGCTCTCTCCGGGCCCTTGCCCCTGAGCCTGGGGTCCAGGCAGTGGGTCCACACTCCCAGACCGAGGCAGAACCACATGCACACGTCTGTTCCTGACCCCTGAACCGGCAGAGAGCTCGGGGGAGCCAGAGTCTATCAGGCAGCTGCTGGGTTGGCTGCCTGTGTGGGAAGGGGCAGAGCCGACCTAGGGGCAAGTTGGGCCTCTTGCTCTCCCTGCTGCCCTGAGGCTGCTGGGCCAAAGAGGTCTTGGGCATCCAGCCCCTTGCTGGTCCCTTCCCGCTGACGAGGCCCTCTGAGCTCCAGCACCTTGCAGTGTGGAGACAGCCCCTGCCAGCAACCTCCTCTCCAAGGAGGCATCAACCGAGGCCTATGCCCAGGGGAAAGGCACCAGCGGGGATGAGCCTGGGGAGGCGCCCAGGCATGTCTGGACCCAGGCCCCGCAGCCTGCCCCTTGGTGGGGCAGTACCCCCTGAGGCCAGGAAGGTCTGGGCAAGGCTGGCCAGGGGCAGGGGCCCTGCTGCGTCCTGCCCCTGGCCTGTGGGGCCTCTGAGCACAACCGGCCCTCTCCCACTGGAAGACCTCCCCGGCTGCCTCCAAAGGCCGGTTTGCAAGCGCTCCCGCCCACTGTTCCCAGCAGGCGTGCACAATGCTCCCAAGCCCGGGAGAAAAGCGCTTCAGGGTGGTGCTCTCTCCGGGCCCTTGCCCCTGAGCCTGGGGCAAGGCAGGGTGTCCACACTCCCAGGAAAAGGCAGACCACATGCACACGTCTGATCTGCCCCCTGCACCGGCAGAGAGCTCGGGGGAGCCAGAGTCTGTCAGGCAGCTGCTGGGCTGGCCGCCTGTGTGGGAAGGGGCAGAGCCGACCTAGGGGCAAGTTGGGCCTCTTGCTCTCCCTGCTGCCCTGAGGCTGCTGGGCCAAAGAGGTCTTGGGCATCCAGCCCCTTGCTGGTCCCTTCCCTCTGACGAGGCCCTCTGAGCTCTAGCACCTTGCAGTGTGGAGACAGCCCCTGCCAGCAACCTCCTCTCCAAGGAGGCCTCAACTGAGGCCTAGGCCCAGGGGAAAGGCACCAGCGGGGATGAGCCTGGTGAGGCGCCCGGCCATGTCTGGACCCAGTCCCCGCAGCCTGCCCCTTGGTGGGGCAGTACCCCCGGAGGCCAGGAGGGTCTGGGCAAGGCTGCCAGGGGCAGGGACAGCGCTGGGTCCTGCCCCTGGCCTGTGGGGCGTCTGAGCACAACCGGCACTCTCCCGCTGGAAGACCTCCCCGGCTGCCTCCAAAGGCCGGTTTGCAAGCACTCCCGCCCGCTGTTCCCGCCAGGCATGCACAATGCTCCCAAGCCCGGGAGAAAAGCGCTTCGGGGTGGTACTCTCTCCGGGCCCTTGCCCCTGAGCCTGGGGGACAGGCAGGGGGAACACACTCCCAGGCCAAGGCAGAACGACATGCACACGTCTGTTCCTGCCCCCTACACCGGCAGAGAGTTCGGGGGAGCCAGAGACTGCCAGGCTGCTGCTGGGCTGGCTGCCTGTGTGGGACGGGGTAGAGCCGACCTAGGGGCAAGTTGGGCCTCTTGCTCTCCCTGCTGCCCTGAGGCTGCTGGGTCAGAGAGGTCTTGGGCATCCAGCCCTTTGCTGGTCCTTTCCCTCTGACGAGGCCCTCTGAGCTCCAGCACCTTGCAGTGTGCAGACAGCCCCTGCCGGCAACCTCCTCTCCAAGGAGGCCTCAACCGAGGCCTAGGCCCAGGGGAAAGGCACCAGCGGGGATGAGCCTGGGGAGGCGCCCGGGCATGTCTGAACCCAGGCCCCGCAGCCTGCCCCTTGGTGGGGTAGTACCCCCGGAGGCCAGGAAGGTCTGGGCAAGGCTGCCAGAGGCAGGGACACTGCTGGGTCCTGCCCCTGGCCTGTGGGGCCTCTGAGAACAACTGGCACTCTCCCGCTGGAAGACCTCCCCGGCTGCCTCCAAAGGCTGGTTTGCAAGCACTCAATCCCGCTGTTCACGCCAGCTGCGCACAATGCTCCCAAGCCCGGGAGAAAAGCATTTTGGGGTGGTGCTCACTCCGGGCTTTGGAAGACCTCCCCGGCTGCCTCCAAGGCCGGTTTGCAAGCACTTCTGCCTGCTGTTCCCGCCACCCGCGCACAATGCTCCCAAGCCCGGGAGAAAAGCGTTTCGGGGTGGTGTTCTCTCTGGACCCAAGAAAGACCTCCCGGGCTGCCCCCAAATGCCGGTTTGCAAGCACTCCCACTCACTGTTCCCGCCATCCGTGCAAATGCTCCAAGCCCAGGAGAAAAGCCCTTCAGGGTGGTGCTCTCTCCCGGCCCTTGGAAGACCTCCCCGGCTGCCTCCAAAGGCTGGATTTCAAGTACTCCCTCCCGCTGTCCCGCCAGCCGCACACAATGCTCCCAATCACGGGAGAAAAGCGCTTCGGGGTGGTGCTCTCTACGGGCCCTTGGAAGACCTCCCCGTTTGTCTCCAAAGGCCGGTTTGCAAGCACTCATGCCCGCTGTTCCCGCCAGCCGCGCACAATGCTCCCAAGCCTAGGAGAAAAGCGCTTCGGGGTGGTGCTCTCTCCCGGCCCTTGGAAGACCTCCCCGGCTGCCTCCAAAGGCCGGTTTGCAAGCACTCAATCCCGCTGTTCCCGCCAGCCGCGCACAATGCTCCCAAGCCCGGGAGAAAAGCGCTTCGGGGTGGTGCTCTCTCCCGGCCCTTGGAAGACCTCCCCGGCTGCCTCCAAAGGCTGGTTTTCAAGAACTCCCTCCCGCTGACCCGCCAGCCGCACACAATGCTCCCAAGCCCGGGAGAAAAGCATTTTGAGGTGGTCTCTCTCCGGGCCCTTGGAAGACTCCCCGGCTGCCTCTTAAGGCCGGTTTTCAAGCACTCATGTCCTCTGTTCCCGACAGCCGCGAACAATGCTCCCAATTCCGTGAGAAAAGTGCTTCGGGATGGTGCTCTCTCCGGGCCCTTGGAAGACCTCCCAAGCTGCCTCCAAAGGCCGGTTTGCAAGCACTCCCGCCCGCTGTTCCCGCCAGCCTCGCACAATGCTCCCAAGCCCGGGAGAAAAGCGCTTCGGGGTGGTGTTCTCTCCGTGCCAATGGAGGACCTCCCTGGCTGCCCCCAAAGGCCGGTTTGCAAGCACTCCCACTCGCTGTTCCCGCCATCCGCGCACAATGCTCCCAAGCCCGGGAGAAAAGCATTTTGGGGTGGTGCTCACACCGGGCCCTGGAAGACCTCCCCGGCTGCCTCCAAAGGACGGTTTTCAAGCACTCCTGCCTGCTGTTCCCGCCACCCGCGCAAAATGCTCCCAAGCCCGGGAGAAAAGCGCTTCGGGGTGGTGATCTCTACAGGCCCTTGGAAGACCTCCCCGGCTGCCTCCAAAGGACGGTTTGCAAGGACTCCTTCCTGCTGTTCCCGCCAGCCACGCACAATGCTCCCAAGCCCGGGAGAAAAGCATTTTGGGGTGGTGCTCACACCGGGCCCTGGAAGACCTCCCCGGCTGCCTCCAAAGGACGGTTTTCAAGCACTCCTGCCTGCTGTTCCCGCCACCCGCGCAGAATGCTCCCAAGCGCGGGAGAAAAGCGCTTCGGGGTGGTGCTCTCTACAGGCCCTTGGAAGACCTCCCCGGCTGCCTCCAAAGGCCGGTTTGCAAGGACTCCTTCCTGCTGTTCCCGCCAGCCACGCACAATGCTCCCAAGCCCGGGAGAAAAGCATTTTGGGGTGGTGCTCACTCCGGGCCCTTGGAAGACCTCCCAGGCTGCCTCCAGTGGCCAGTTTGCAAGCACTCATGCCCGCTGTTCCCACCAGCCACGCACAATGCTCCCAAGCCCGGGAGAAAAGCTTTTTGGGGTGGTGCTCACACCGGGCCCTGGAAGACCTCCCCGGCTGCCTGCAAAGGCCGGTTTTCAAGCACTCCTGCCTGCTGTTCCTGCCACCCGCGCACAATACTCCCAAGCCCGGGAGAAAAGCGCTTCGGGGTGGTGCTCTCTACAGGCCCTTGGAAGACCTCCCCCGCTGCCTCCAAAGGCCGGTTTGCAAGGACTCCTTCCTGCTGTTCCCGCCAGCCACGCACAATGCTCCCAAGCCCGGGAGAAAAGTGCTTCGGGGTGGTGATCTCTCCGGGCCCTTGGAAGTCGTCCCCGGCTGCCTCCAAAGGCCGGTTTGCAAGCACTCATGCCCGTTGTTCCCACCAGCCGCGCACAATGCTCCCAAGCCCGGGAGAAAAGCATTTTGGGGTGGTGCTCACTCCGGGCACTTGGAAGACCTCCCCGGCTGCCTCCAAAGGCCAGTTTGCAAGCAGTCCTGCCTGCTGTTCCCGCCAGCCGCGCACAATGTTCCCAAGCCCGGGAGAAAAGCGCTTCGGGGTGGTGCTCTCTCCGGGCACTTTCAAGACCTCCCCGGCTGCCTCCAAAGGCCGGTTTGTAAGTACTCATTCCAGCTGCTTCCGCCAGCCACGCACAATGCTCCCAAGCCCGGGAGAAAAGCATTTTGGGGTGGTGCTCTCTCCGGGCCCTTGGAAGACCTCCCAGGCTGCCTCCAAAGGCCGGTTTGCAAACATTCATGTCCGTTGTTCCCGACAGCCGCGCACAATGCTCCCAAGCCCGAGAGAAAAGCATTTTGGGGTGGTGATCAGTCCGGCCCTTGGAAGACCTCCCCGGCTGCCTCCAAAGGACAGTTTGCAAGCACTCATGCCCACTGTTCCCGCCAGCCGCGCACAATGCTCCCAAGACCGTGAGAAAAGCGCTTCGGGGTGGTGTTCTCTCAGGGACCATGGAGGACCTCCCCGGCTGCCCCCAAAGGCCGGTTTGCAAGCATTCCCACTCGCTGTTCCCGCCAGGCACACACAATGTTCCAAAACCCCGGAGAAAAGCGCTTCGGGGTGGTGGTCTCTCCGGGCCCCTGCCCCTGAGCCTGGGGGCCAGGCAGGGGATCCACAATCCCAGGCCAAGGCAGAACCACATGCCCACGTCTGTTCCTGCCCCCTGCACCGGCAGAGAGCTCGGGGGAGCCAGAGTCTGTCAGGCAGCTGCTGGGCTGGCCGCCTGTGTGGGAAGTGGCAGAGCCGACCTAGGGGCAAGTTGCGCCTCTTGCCCTCCCTGCTGCCCTGAGGCTGCTGGGCCAAAGAGGTCTTGGGCATCCAACCCCTTGCTGGTCCCTTCCCTCTGACGAGGCCCTCTGAGCTCCAGCACCTTGCAGTGTGGAGACAGCCCCTGCCAGCAACCTCCTCTCCAAGGAGGCCTAAACCGAGGCCTAGGCACAGGGGAAAGGCACCAGCGGGGATGAGCCTGGGGAGGCGCCCGGGCATGTATGGACCCAGTCCCCGCAGCCTGCCCCTTGTTCGGGCAGTACCCCCGGAGGCGAGGAAGGTCTGGGAAAGGCTGGCCAGGGGCAGGGGACCTGCTGGGTCCTGCCCCTGGCCTGTGGGGCCTCTGAGCACAACCGGCCCTCTCCCACTGGAAGACGTCCCCGGCTGCCTCCAAAGGCCGGTTTGCAAGCACTCCCGCCCACTGTTCCAACCAAGGGCGCACAACGCTCCCAAGCCCGGGAGAAAATCGCCTCGGGGTGGTGCTCTCTCCGGGCCCTTTCCCCTGAGCCTGGGGGCCAGGCAGGGGGTCCACACTCCCAGGCCAAGGCAGAACGACATGCACACGTCTGTTCCTGCCCCATGCACCGGCAGAGAGCTCGGGGGAGCCAGAGTCTGTCAGGCAGCTGCTGGGCTGGCCGCCTGTGTGGGAAGGGGCAGAGCCGACCTAGGGGCAAGTTGGGCCTCTTGCTCTCCCTGCTGCCCTGAGGCTGCTGGGCCAAAGAGATCTTGGGCATCCAGCCCCTTGCTTGTCCCTTCCCTCTGACGAGGCCCTCTGAGCTCCAGCACCTTGCAGTGTGGAGACAGCCCCTGCCAGCAACCTCCTCTCCAAGGAGGCCTCAACCGAGGCCTAGGCCCAGGGGAAAGGCACCAGCGGGGATGAGCCTGGGGAGGCGCCCGGGCATGTCTGGACCCAGTCCCCGCAGCCTGCCCCTTGGTGGGGCAGTACCCCCGGAGGCCAGGAAGGTCTGGGCAAGGCTGGCCAGGGGCAGGGGCCCTGCTGGGTCCTGCCCCTGGCCTGTGGGGCCTCTGAGCACAACCGGCCCTCTCCCACTGGAAGACTTCCCCGGCTGCCTCCAAAGGCCGGTTTGCCAACACTCCCGCCCGCTGTTCCCGCCAGGCACGCACAATTCTCCCAAGCCCGGGAGAAAAGCGCTTCGGGGTGGTGCTCTCTCCGGGCACTTGCCCCTGAGCCTGGGGGCGAGGCAGTGGGTCCACACTCCCAGACCAACGCAGAACCACATGCACACGTCTGTTCCTGACCCCTGCACCGGCAGAGAGCTCGGGGGAGCCAGAGTCTGTCAGGCAGCTGCTGGGCTGGCCGCCTGTGTGGGAAGGGGCAGAGCCGACCTAGGGGCAAGTTGGGCCTCTTCCTCTCCCTGCTGCCCTGAGGCTGCTGGGCCAAAGAGGTCTTGGGCATCCAGCCCCTTGCTTGTCCCTTCACTCTGACGAGGCCCTCTGAGCTCCAGCACCTTGCAGTGTGGAGACAGCACCTGCCAGCAACCTCCTCTCCAAGGAGGCCTCAACCGAGGCCTAGGCCCAGGGGAAAGGCACCAGCGGGGATGAGCCTGGGGAGGGCCCGGCCATGTCTGGACCCAGTGACCGCAGCCTGCCCCTTGGTGGGGCAGTACCCCCGGAGGCCAGGAGGGTCTGGGCAAGGCTGCCAGGGGCAGGGACACTGCTGGGTCCTGCCCCTGGCCTGTGGGGCGTCTGAGCACAACCGGCACTCTCCCGCTGGAAGACCTCCCCGGCTGCCTCCAAAGGCCGGTTTGCAAGCACTCCCGCCCGCTGTTCCCGCCAGGCACGCACAATGCTCCCAAGCCCGGGAGAAAAGCGCTTCGGGGTGGTGCTCTCTCCGGGCCCTTGCCCCTGAGCCTGGGGGACAGGCAGGGGGAACACACTCCCAGGCCAAGGCAGAACGAAATGCACACGTCTGTTCCTGCCCCCTACACCGGCAGAGAGTTCGGGGGAGCCAGAGACTGCCAGGCTGCTGCTGGGCTGGCTGCCTGTGTGGGACGGGGTAGAGCCGACCTAGGGGCAAGTTGGGCCTCTTGCTCTCCCTGCTGCCCTGAGGCTGCTGGGTCAAAGAGGTCTTGGGCATCCAGCCCTTTGCTGGTCCTTTCCCTCTGACGAGGCCCTCTGAGCTCCAGCACCTTGCAGTGTGCAGACAGCCCCTGCCGGCAACCTCCTCTCCAAGGAGGCCTCAACCAAGGCCTAGGCCCAGGGGAAAGGCACCAGCGGGGATGAGCCTGGGGAGGCGCCCGGGCATGTCTGGACCCAGGCCCCGCAGCCTGCCCCTTGGTGGGGTAGTACCCCCGGAGGCCAGGAAGGTCTGGGCAAGGCTGCCAGAGGCAGGGACACTGCTGGGTCCTGCCCCTGGCCTGTGGGGCCTCTGAGAACAACTGGCACTCTCCCGCTGGAAGACCTCCCCGGCTGCCTCCAAAGGCTGGTTTGCAAGCACTCAATCCCGCTGTTCACGCCAGCTGCGCACAATCCTCCCAAGCCCGGGAGAAAAGCATTTTGGGGTGGTGCTCACTCCGGGCTTTGGAAGACCTCCCCGGCTGCCTCCAAGGCCGGTTTGCAAGCACTTCTGCCTGCTGTTCCCGCCACCCGCGCACAATGCTCCCAAGCCCGGGAGAAAAGCGTTTCGGGGTGGTGTTCTCTCTGGGCCCAAGAAAGACCTCCCGGGCTGCCCCCAAATGCCGGTTTGCAAGCACTCCCACTCGCTGTTCCCGCCATCCCTGCAAATGCTCCAAGCCCAGGAGAAAAGCCCTTCAGGGTGGTGCTCTCTCCCGGCCCTTGGAAGACCTCCCCGGCTGCCTCCAAAGGCTGGATTTCAAGTACTCCCTCCCGCTGTCCCGCCAGCCGCACACAATGCTCCCAATCACGGGAGAAAAGCGCTTCGGGGTGGTGCTCTCTACGGGCCCTTGGAAGACCTCCCCGTTTGTCTCCAAAGGCCGGTTTGCAAGCACTCATGCCCGCTGTTCCCGCCAGCCGCGCACAATGCTCCCAAGCCTAGGAGAAAAGCGCTTCGGGGTGGTGCTCTCTCCCGGCCCTTGGAAGACCTCCCCGGCTGCCTCCAAAGGCCGGTTTGCAAGCACTCAATCCCGCTGTTCCCGCCAGCCGCGCACAATGCTCCCAAGCCCGGGAGAAAAGCGCTTCGGGGTGGTGCTCTCTCCCGGCCCTTGGAAGACCTCCCCGGCTGCCTCCAAAGGCTGGTTTTCGAGAACTCCCTCCCGCTGACCCGCCAGCCGCACACAATGCTCCCAAGCCCGGGAGAAAAGCATTTTGGGGTGGTCTCTCTCCGGGCCCTTGGAAGACTCCCCGGCTGCCTCTAAAGGCCGGTTTGCAAGCACTCATGTCCTCTGTTCCCGACAGCCGCGAACAATGCTCCCAATTCCGTGAGAAAAGTGCTTCGGGATGGTGCTCTCTCCGGGCCCTTGGAAGACCTCCCAAGCTGCCTCCAAAGGCCGGTTTGCAAGCACTCCCGCCCGCTGTTCGCGCCAGCCTCGCACAATGCTCCCAAGACCGGGAGAAAAGCGCTTCGGGGTGGTGTTCTCTCCGTGCCAATGGAGGACCTCCCTGGCTGCCCCCAAAGGCCGGTTTGCAAGCACTCCCACTCGCTGTTCCCGCCAGCCACGCACAATCCTCCAAAACCCCGGAGAAAAGCGCTTCGGGGTGGTGTTCTCTCCGTGCCCATGGAAGACCTCCCGGGGTGCCCCCAAAGGCCGGTTTGGAAGCACTCCGACTCGCTGTTCCCGCCATCCGCGCACAATGCTCCTAAGCCCGGGAGAAAAGCATTTTGGGGTGGTGCTCACACCGGGCCCTGGAAGACCTCCCCGGCTGCCTCCAAAGGACGGTTTTCAAGCACTCCTGCCTGCTGTTCCCGCCACCCGCGCAGAATGCTCCCAAGCGCGGGAGAAAAGCGCTTCGGGGTGGTGCTCTCTACAGGCCCTTGGAAGACCTCCCCGGCTGCCTCCAAAGGCCGGTTTGCAAGGACTCCTTCTTGCTGTTCCCGCCAGCCACGCACAATGCTCCCAAGCCCGGGAGAGAAGCATTTTGGGGTGGTGCTCTCTACAGGCCCTTGGAAGACCTCCCCGGCTGCCTCCAGTGGCCAGTTTGCAAGCACTCATGCCCGCTGTTCCCACCAGCCGCGCACAATGCTCCCAAGCCCGGGAGAAAAGCTTTTTGGGGTGGTGCTCACACCGGGCCCTGGAAGACCTCCCCGGCTGCCTGCAAAGGCCGGTTTTCAAGCACTCCTGCCTGCTGTTCCCGCCACCCGCGCACAATACTCCCAAGCCCGGGAGAGAAGCGCTTCGGGGTGGTGCTCTCTACAGGCCCTTGGAAGACCTCCCGGGCTGCCTCCAAAGGCCGGTTTGCAAGCACTCATGTCCGCTGTTCCCGACAGCCGCGCACAATGCTCCCAAGCCCGGGAGAAAAGCATTTTGGGGTGGTGATCAGTCCGGGCCCTTGGAAGACCTCCCCGGCTGCCTCCAAAGGACAGTTTGCAAGCACTCATGCTCGCTGTTCCCGCCAGCCGCGCACAATGCTCCCAAGACCGTGAGAAAAGCGCTTTGGGGTGGTGCTCTCTCCGGGCCCTTGCCCCTGAGCCTGGGGCCAGGCAAGGGGAACACTGTCCCAGGCCAAGGGAGAACGACATGCACACGTCTGTTCCTGCCCCCTACACCGGCAGAGAGCTCGGGGGAGCCAGAGACTGCCAGGCTGCGGCTGGGCTGGCTGCCTGTGTGGGACGGGGCAGAGCCGACCTAGGGGCAAGTTGGGCCTCTTGCTCTCCCTGCTCCCCTGAGGCTGCTGGGTCAAAGAGGTCTTGGGCATCCAGCCCTTTGCTGGTGCCTTCCCTCTGACGAGGCCCTCTGAGCTCCAGCACCTTGCAGTGTGGAGACAGCCCCTGCCAGCAACCTCCTCTCCAAAGAGGCCTCAACCGAGGACTACACCCAGGGGAAAGGCACCAGCGGGGATGATCCTGGGGAGGCGCACGGACATGTCTGGACCCAGTCTCCGCAGCCTGCCCCTTGGTGGGGCAGTACCCCCGGAGGCGAGGAAGGTCTGGGCAAGGCTGGCCAGGGGCAGGGGACCTGCTGGGTCCTGCCCCTGGCCTGTGGGGCCTCTGAGCACAACCGGCCCTCTCCCACTGGAAGACTTCCCCGGCTGCCTCCAAAGGCCGGTTTGCCAACACTCCCGCCCGCTGTTCCAACCAAGGGCGCACAACGCTCCCAAGCCCGGGAGAAAATCGCCTCGGGGTGGTGCTCTCTCCGGGCCCTTTCCCCTGAGCCTGGGGGCCAGGCAGGGGGTCCACACTCCCAGGCCAAGGCAGAACGACATGCACACGTCTGTTCCTGCCCCATGCACCGGCAGAGAGCTCGGGGGAGCCAGAGTCTGTCAGGCAGCTGCTGGGCTGGCCGCCTGTGTGGGAAGGGGCAGAGCCGACCTAGGGGCAAGTTGGGCCTCTTGCTCTCCCTGCTGCCCTGAGGCTGCTGGGCCAAAGAGATCTTGGGCATCCAGCCCCTTGCTTGTCCCTTCCCTCTGACGAGGCCCTCTGAGCTCCAGCACCTTGCAGTGTGGAGACAGCCCCTGCCAGCAACCTCCTCTCCAAGGAGGCCTCAACCGAGGCCTAGGACCAGGGGAAAGGCACCAGCGGGGATGAGCCTGGGGAGGCGCCCGGGCATGTCTGGACCCAGTCCCCGCAGCCTGCCCCTTGGTCGGGCAGTACCCCCGGAGGCCAGGAAGGTCTGGGCAAGGCTGGCCACGGGCAGGGGCCCTGCTGGGTCCTGCCCCTGGCCTGTGGGTCCTCTGAGCACAACCGGCCCTCTCCCACTGGAAGACTTCCCCGGCTGCCTACAAAGGCCGGTTTGCCAACACTCCCGCCCGCTGTTCCCGCCATGCACGCACAATTCTCCCAAGCCCGGGAGAAAAGCGCTTCGGGGTGTTGCTCTCTCCGGGCCCTTGCCCCTGAGCGTGGGGGCGAGGCAGAGGGTCCACACTCCCAGACCAACGCAGAACCACATGCACACGTCTGTTCCTGACCCCTGCACCGGCAGAGAGCTGGGGGGAGCCAGAGTCTGTCAGGCAGCTGCTGGGCTGGCCGCCTTTGTGGGAAGGGGCAGAGCCGACCTAGGGGCAAGTTGGGCCTCTTCCTCTCCCTGCTGCCCTGAGGCTGCTGGGCCAAATCGGTCTTGGGCATCCAGCCCCTTGCTGGTCCCTTCCCTCTGACGAGGCCCTCTGAGCTCCAGCACCTTGCAGTGTGGAGACAGCCCCTGCCAGCAACCTCCTCTCCAATGAGGCCTCAACCGAGGCCTAGGCCCAGGGGAAAGGCACCAACGGGGATGAGCCTGGGGAGGCGCCCGGGCATGTCTGGACCCAGTCCCCGCAGCCTGCCCCTTGGTGGGGCAGTACCCCCGGAGGCCAGGAAGGTCTGGGCAAGGCTGGCCAGGGGCAGGGGCCCTGCTGCGTCCTGCCCCTGACCTGTGGGGCCTCTGAGCACAACCGGCCCTCTCCCACTGGAAGACCTCCCCGGCTGCCTCCAAAGGCCGGTTTGCAAGCGCTCCCGCCCACTGTTCCCAGCAGGCGTGCACAATGCTCCCAAGCCCGGGAGAAAAGCGCTTCAGGGTGGTGCTCTCTCCGGGCCCTTGCCCCTGAGCCTGGGGTCAAGGCACGGTGTCCACACTCCCAGGCCAATTCAGAACCACATGCACACGTCTGTTCCTGCCCCCTGCACCGGCAGAGAGCTCGGGGGAGCCAGAGTCTGTCAGGCAGCTGCTGGGCTGGCCGCCTGTGTGGGAAGGGGCAGAGCCGACCTAGGGGCAAGTTGGGCCTCTTGCTCTCCCTGCTGCCCTGAGGCTGCTGGGCCAAAGAGGTCTTGGGCATCCATCCCGTTGCTGGTCCCTTCCCTCTGACGAGGCCCTCTGAGCTCCAGCACCTTGCAGTGTGGAGACAGCCCCTGCCAGCAACCTCCTCTCCAAGGAGGCCTCAACCGAGGCCTAGGCCCAGGGGAAAGGCACCAGCGGGGATGAGCCTGGGGAGGCGCCCGGGCATGTCTGGACCCATTCCCCGCAGCCTACCCCTTGGTGGGGCTGTAACCCCGGAGGCAGGAAGGTCTGGGCAAGGCTGGCCAGGGGCAGGGGCCCTGCTGGGTCCTGCCCCTGGCCTGTGGGGCCTCTGAGCACAACCGGCCCTCTCCCACTGGAAGACCTCCCCGGCTGCCTCCAAAGGCCGGTTTGCAAGCACTCCCGCCCACTGTTCCCACCAAGCACGCACAATTCTCCCAAGCCCGGGAGAAAAGCGCTTCGGGGTGGTGCTCTCTCCGGGCCCTTGCCCCTGAGCCTGGGGGCCAGGCAGTTGGTTCACACTCGGAGACCAAGGCAGAACCACATGCACACGTCTGTTCCTGACCCCTGCACCGGCAGAGAGCTCGGGGGAGCCAGAGTCTGTCAGGCAGCTGCTGGGCTGGCCGCCTGTGTGGGAAGGGGCAGAGCCGACCTAGGGGCAAGTTGGGCCTCTTCCTCTCCCTGCTGCCCTGAGGCTGCTGGGCCAAAGAGGTCTTGGGCATCCAGCCCCTTGCTGGTCCCTTCCCTCTGATGAGGCCCTCTGAGCTCCAGCACCTTGCAGTGTGGAGACAGCCCCTGCCAGCAACCTCCTCTCCAAGGAGGCCTCAACCGAGGCCTAGGCCTAGGGGAAAGGCACCAGCGGGGATGAGCCTGGGGAGGCGCCCGGCCATGTCTGGACCCAGTCCCCGCAGCCTGCCCCTTGGTGGGGCAGTACCCCCGGAAGCCAGGAAGGTCTCGGCAAGGCTGCCAGGGGCAGGGACACTGCGGGGTCCTGCCCCTGGCCTGTTGGGCGTCTGAGCACAACCGGCACTCTCCCGCTGGAAGACCTCCCCGTCTGCCTCCAAAAGACGGTTTGCAAGCACTCCCACCCGCTGTTCCCCCAGGCACGCACAATGCTCCCAAGCCCGGGAGAAAAGCATTTTGGGGTGGTGCTCACACCGGGCCCTGGAAGACCTCCCCGGCTGCCTCCAAAGGACGGTTTTCAAGCACTCCTGCCTGCTGTTCCCGCCACCCGCGCAGAATGCTCCCAAGCCCGGGAGAAAAGCGCGTCGGGGTGGTGCTCTCTACAGGCCCTTGGAAGACCTCCCCGGCTGCCTCCAAAGGCCGGTTTGCAAGGACTCCTTCCTGCTGTTCCCGCCAGCCACGCACAATGCTCCCAAGCCCGGGAGAAAAGCATTTTGGGGTGGTGCTCACTCCGGGCCCTTGGAAGACCTCCTCGGCTGCCTTGAAAGGCCAGTTTGCAAGCAGTCCTGCCTGCTGTTCCCGCCAGCCGCGCACAATGCTCCCAAGCCCGGGAGAAAAGCGCTTCGGGGTGGTGCTCTCTCCGGGCCCTTGGAAGACGTCCCCGGCTGCCTCCAAAGGCCGGTTTGCAAGCACTCATGCCCGTTGTTCCCACCAGCCGCGCACAATGCTCCCAAGCCCGGGAGAAAAGCATTTTGGGGTGGTGCTCACTCCGGGCCCTTGGAAGACCTCCCCGGCTGCCTCCAAAAGCCAGTTTGCAAGCAGTCCTGCCTGCTGTTCCCGCCAGCCGCGCACAATGTTCCCAAGCCCGGGAGAAAAGCGCTTCGGGGTGGTGCTCTCTCCGGGCACTTTCAAGACCTCCCCGGCTGCCTCCAAAGGCCGGTTTGTAAGTACTCATGCCCGCTGCTTCCGCCAGCCACGCACAATGCTCCCAAGCCCGGGAGAAAAGCATTTTGGGGTGGTGCTCTCTCCGGGCCCTTGGAAGACCTCCCGGGCTGCCTCCAAAGGCTGGTTTGCAATCATTCATGTCCGTTGTTCCCGACAGCCGCGCACAATGCTCCCAAGCCCGAGAGAAAAGCATTTTGGGGTGGTGCTCTCTCCGGGCCCTTGGAAGACCTCCCGGGCTGCCTCCAAAGGCCGGTTTGCAAGCATTCATGTCCGTTGTTCCCGACAGCCGCGCACAATGCTCCCAAGCCCGGGAGAAAAGCGCTTCGGGGTGGTGTTCTCTCAGGGACCATGGAGGACCTCCCCGGCTGCCCCCAAAGGCCGGTTTGCAAGCATTCCCACTCGCTGTTCCCGCCAGGCACACACAATGTTCCAAAACCCCGGAGAAAAGCGCTTCGGGGTGGTGCTCTCTCCGCGCCCTTGGAAGACTTCTCTGGCTGCCGCCAAAGGCCGGTTTGCAAGAATTCCCTCCCGCTGTCCCACCAGCTGCACACAATGCTCCAAAACCCGAGAGAAAAGCGCTTCGAGGTGGTGCTCTCTCCGGGCCCTTGGAAGACCTCCCCGGCTGCCTCCAAAGGCCGGTTTGCAAGCACTCCTGCCTGCTGTTCCCGCCACGCGCGCACAATGCTCCCAAGCCCGGAAGAAAAGCATTTTGGGGTAGTGCTCTCTCCGGGCCCTTCGAAGACCTCCCGGGCTGCCTCCAAAGGCCGGTTTGCAAGCACTCATGTCCGCTGTTCCCGACAGCCGCGCACAATGCTCCCAAGCCCGGGAGAAAAGCATTTTGGGGTGCTGATCAGTCCGGGCCCTTGGAAGACGTCCCGGGCTGCCTCCAAAGGACAGTTTGCAAGAACTCATGCCCGCTGTTCCCGCCAGGCACGCACAATGCTCCCAAGCCCGGGAGAAAAGCGCTTCGGGGTGGTGCTCTCACCGGGCCCTTGCCCCTGAGCCTGGGGGCAATGCAGGGGGAACACACTCCCAGGCCAAGGCAGAACCACATGCAAACGTCTGTTCCTGGTCCCTGCACCGGCAGAGAGCTCGGGGGAGCCAGAGTATGCCAGGCAGCTGCTGGGTTGGCGGCCTGTGTGGAAAGGGGCAGAGCCGACCTAGGGGCAAGTTGGGCCTCTTGCTCTCCCTGCTGCCCTGCGGCTGCTGGGCCAAAGAGGTCTTGGGCATCCAGCCCCTTGCTGGTCCCTTCCCTCTGATGAGGCCCTCTGAGCTCCAGCACCTTGCAGTGTGGAGACAGCCCCTGCCAGCAACCTCCTCTCCAAGGCGGCCTCAACCGAGGCCTGGGCCCAGGGGAAAGGCACCAGCGGGGATGAGCCTGGGGAGGCGCCCGGGCATGTCTGGACCCAGTCCCCAGAGCCTGCCCCTTGGTGGGGCAGTACCCCCGGAGGCCAGGAAGGTCTGTGCAAGGCTGCCAGGGGCAGGGACAGCGCTGGGTCCTGCCCCTGGCCTGTGGGACGTCTGAGCACAACCGGCACTCTCCCGCTGGAAGACCTCCCCGTGTGCCTCGAAAGGCTGGTTTGCAAGCACTCCCGCCCGCTGTTCCCGCCAGGCACGCACAATGCTCCCAAGCCCGGTAGAAAAGCGCTTCGGGGTGGTGCTCTCTCCGGGCCCTTGCCCCTAAGCCTGCGGGCCAGGCAGGGGGAACACACTCCCAGGCCAAGACAGAACGACATGAACACGTCTGTTCCTGCCCCCTACACCGGCAGAGAGCTCGGGGGAGCCAGAGTCTCTCAGGCAGGTGCTGAGCTGGCCGCCTGTGTGGGAAGGGGCAGAGCCGACCTAGGGGCAAGTTGGGCCTCTTGCTCTCCCTGCTGCCCTGAGGCTGCTGGGCCAAAGACGTCTTGGGCATCCAGCCCTTTGCTGGTCCCTTCCCTCTGACGAGGCCCTCTGAGCTCCAGCACCTTGCAGTGTGGAGACAGCACCTGCCAGCAATCTCCTCTCCAAGGAGGCCTCAACCGAGGCCTAGGCCCAGGGGAAAGGCACCAGCGGGGATGAGACTGGGGAGGCGCCCGGGCATGTCTGGACCCAGTCCCCGCAGCCTGCCCCTTGGTGGGGCAGTACCCCTGGAGGCCAGGAAGGTCTGGGCAAGGCTGACCAGGGGCAGGGGACCTGCTGGGTCCTGCCCCTGGCCTGTGGGGCCTCTGAGCACAACCGGCCCTCTCCCACTGGAAGACCTCCCCGGCTGCCTCCAAAGGCCGTTTTGCACGCACTCCCGCCCACTGTTCCCACCAAGCGCGCACAATGCTCCCATCCCGGGAGAAAAGCGCTTCGGGGTGGTGCTCTCTCCGGGCCCTTGCCCCTGAGACTGGGGGCCAGGCAGGGGGTCCACACTCCCAGGCCAAGGCAGAACCACATGCACACGTCTGTTCCTGACCCCTGCACCGGCAGAGAGCTCGGGGGAGCCAGAGTCTGTCAGGCAGCTGCTGGGCTGGCCGCCTTTGTGGGAAGGGGCAGAGCCGACCTAGGGGCAAGTTGGGCCTCTTGCTCTGCCTGCTGCCCTGAGGCTGCTGGGCCAAAGAGGTCTTGGGCATCCAGCCCTTTGCTTGTCCCTTCCCTCTGACGAGGCCCTCTGAGCTCCAGCACCTTGCAGTGTGGAGACAGCCCCTGCCAGCAACCTCCTCTCCAAGGAGGCCTCAACCGAGACCTAGGACCAGGGGAAAGGCACCAGCGGGGATGAGCCTGGGGAGGCGCCCAGGCATGTCTGGACCCAGTCCCCGCAGCCTGCCCCTTGGTGGGGCAGTACCCCCGGAGGCCAGGAAGGTCTGGGAAAGGCTGGCCAGGGGCAGGGGACCTGCTGGGTCCTGCCCCTGGCCTGTGGGGCCTCTGAGCACAACCGGCCCTCTCCCACTGGAAGACCTCCCCGGCTGCCTCCAAAGGCCGGTTTGCAAGCGCTCCCGGCCACTGTTACCAGCAGGCGGGCACAATGCTCCTAAGCCCGGAAGAAAAGCGCTTCAGGGTGGTGCTCTCTCTGGGCCCTTGCCCCTGAGCCTGGGGGCAAGGCAGGGTGTCCACACTCCCAGGCCAAGGCAGAACCACATGCACACGTCTGACCTGCCCCCTGCACCGGCAGAGAGCTCGGGGGAGCCAGAGTCTGTCAGGCAGCTGCTGGGCTGGCCGCCTGTGTGGGAAGTGGCAGAGCCGACCTAGGGGCAAGTTGGGCCTCTTGCTCTCCCTGCTGCCCTGAGGCTGCTGGGCCAAAGAGGTCTTGGGCATCCAGCCCCTTGCTGGTCCCTTCCCTCTGACGAGGCCCTCTGAGCTCCAGCACCTTGCAGTGTGGTGACAGCCCCTGCCAGCAACCTCCTCTCCAAGGAGGCCTCAACTGAGGCCTAGGCCCAGGGGAAAGGCACCAGCGGGGATGAGCCTGGGGAGGTGCCCGGGCATGTCTGGACCCAGTCCCCGCAGCCTGCCCTTGGTGGGGCAGTACCCCCGGAGGCCAGGAAGGTCTGGGCAAGGCTGGCCAGGGGCAGGGGCACTGCTGGGTCCTGCCCCTGGCCTGTGGGGCCTCTGAGCACAACCGGCCCTCTCCCACTGGAAGAACTCCCCGGCTGCCTCCAAAGGCCAGTTTGCCAACACTCCCGCCCGCTGTTCCCGCCAGGCACGCACAATGCTCCCAAGCCCGGGAGAAAAGCACTTCGGTGTGGTGCTCTCCTCGGGCCCTTGCCCCTGAGCCTGGGGGCCAGGCAGTTGGTCCACACTCCCAGACCAAGGCAGAACCACATGCACACGTCTGTTCCTGACCCCTGCACCGGCAGAGAGCTCGGGGGAGCCAGAGTCTGTCAGGCAGCTGCTGGGCTGGCCGCCTGTGTGGGAAGGGGCAGAGCCGACCTAGGGGCAAGTTGGGCCTCTTCCTCTCCCTGCTGCCCTGAGGCTGCTGGGCTAAAGAGGTCTTCGGCATCCAGCCCCTTGCTGGTCCCTTCCCTCTGACGAGGCCCTCTGAGCTCCAGCACCTTGCAGTGTGGAGACAGCCCCTGCCAGCAACCTCCTCTCCAATGAGGCCTCAACCGAGGCCTAGGCCCAGGGGAAAGGCACCAGCGGGGATGAGCCTGGGGAGGCGCCCGGGCATGTCTGGACCCAGTCCCCGCAGCCTGCCCCTTGGTGGGGCAGTACCCCCGGAGGCCAGGAAGGTCTGTGCAAGGCTGCCAGGGGCAGGGACAGCGCTGGGTCCTGCCCCTGGCCTGTGGGACGTCTGAGCACAACCGGCACTCTCCCGCTGGAAGACCTCCCCGTCTGCCTCGAAAGGCCGGTTTGCAAGCACTCCCGCCCGCTGTTCCCGCCAGGCACGCACAATGCTCCCAAGCCCGGTAGAAAAGCGCTTCGGGGTGGTGCTCTCTCCGGGCCCTTGCCCCTAAGCCTGCGGGCCAGGCAGGGGGAACACACTCCCAGGCCAAGACAGAACGACATGAACACGTCTGTTCCTGCCCCCTACACCGGCAGAGAGCTCGGGGGAGCCAGAGTCTCTCAGGCAGGTGCTGGGCTGGCCGCCTGTGTGGGAAGGGGCAGAGCCGACCTAGGGGCAAGTTGGGCCTCTTGCTCTCCCTGCTGCCCTGAGGCTGCTGGGCCAAAGACGTCTTGGGCATCCAGCCCTTTGCTGGTCCCTTCCCTCTGACGAGGCACTCTGAGCTCCAGCACCTTGCAGTGTGGAGACAGCACCTGCCAGCAATCTCCTCTCCAAGGAGGCCTCAACCGAGGCCTAGGCCCAGGGGAAAGGCACCAGCGGGGATGAGCCTGGAGAGGCGCCCGGGCATGTCTGGACCCAGTCCCCGCAGCCTGCCCCTTGGTGGGGCAGTACCCCTGGAGGCCAGGAAGGTCTGGGCAAGGCTGACCAGGGGCAGGGGACCTGCTGGGTCCTGCCCCTGGCCTGTGGGGCCTCTGAGCACAAACGACCCTCTCCCACTGGAAGACCTCCCCGGCTGCCTCCAAAGGCCGTTTTGCACGCACTCCCGCCCACTGTTCCCACCAAGCGCGCACAATGCTCCCATCCCGGGAGAAAAGCGCTTCGGGGTGGTGCTCTCTCCGGGCCCTTGCCCCTGAGACTGGGGGCCAGGCCGGGGGTCCACACTCCCAGGCCAAGGCAGAACCACATGCACACGTCTGTTCCTGCCCCCTGCACCGGCAGAGAGCTCGGGGGAGCCAGAGTCTGTCAGGCAGCTGCTGGGCTGGCCGCCTGTGTGGGAAGGGGCAGAGCCGACCTAGGGGCAAGTTGGGCCTCTTGCTCTCCCTGCTGCCCTGAGGCTGCTGGGCCAAAGAGGTCTTGGGCATCCATCCCGTTGCTGGTCCCTTCCCTCTGACGAGGCCCTCTGAGCTCCAGCACCTTGCAGTGTGGAGACAGCCCCTGCCAGCAACCTCCTCTCCAAGGAGGCCTCAACCGAGGCCTAGGCCCAGGGGAAAGGCACCAGCGGGGATGAGCCTGGGGAGGCGCCCGGGCATGTCTGGACCCATTCCCCGCAGCCTACCCCTTGGTGGGGCTGTAACCCCGGAGGCAGGAAGGTCTGGGCAAGGCTGGCCAGGGGCAGGGGCCCTGCTGGGTCCTGCCCCTGGCCTGTGGGGCCTCTGAGCACAACCGGCCCTCTCCCACTGGAAGACCTCCCCGGCTGCCTCCAAAGGCCGGTTTGCAAGCACTCCCGCCCACTGTTCCCACCAAGCACGCACAATTCTCCGAAGCCCGGGAGAAAAGCGCTTCGGGGTGGTGCTCTCTCCGGGCCCTTGCCCCTGAGCCTGGGGGCCAGGCAGTTGGTTCACACTCGGAGACCAAGGCAGAACCACATGCACACGTCTGTTCCTGACCCCTGCACCGGCAGAGAGCTCGGGGGAGCCAGAGTCTGTCAGGCAGCTGCTGGGCTGGCCGCCTGTGTGGGAAGGGGCAGAGCCGACCTAGGGGCAAGTTGGGCCTCTTCCTCTCCCTGCTGCCCTGAGGCTGCTGGGCCAAAGAGGTCTTGGGCATCCAGCCCCTTGCTGGTCCCTTCCCTCTGATGAGGCCCTCTGAGCTCCAGCACCTTGCAGTGTGGAGACAGCCCTTGCCAGCAACCTCCTCTCCAAGGAGGCCTCAACCGAGGCCTAGGCCTAGGGGAAAGGCACCAGCGGGGATGAGCCTGGGGAGGCGCCCGGCCATGTCTGGACCCAGTCCCCGCAGCCTGCCCCTTGGTGGGGCAGTACCCCCGGAAGCCAGGAAGGTCTCGGCAAGGCTGCCAGGGGCAGGGACACTGCTGGGTCCTGCCCCTGGCCTGTTGGGCGTCTGAGCACAACCGGCACTCTCCCGCTGGAAGACCTCCCCGTCTGCCTCCAAAAGACGGTTTGCAAGCACTCCCACCCGCTGTTCCCCCAGGCACGCACAATGCTCCCAAGCCCGGGAGAAAAGCGCTTTGGGGTGGTGCTCTCTCCGGGCCCTTGCCCCTGAGCCTGGGGCCAGGCAAGGGGAACACTCTCCCAGGCCAAGGGAGAACGACATGCACACGTCTGTTCCTGCCCCCTACACCGGCAGAGAGCTCGGGGGAGCCAGAGACTGCCAGGCTGCTGCTGGGCTGGCTGCCTGTGTGGGACGGGGCAGAGCCGACCTAGGGGCAAGTTGGGCCTCTTGCTCTCCCTGCTGCCCTGAGGCTGCTGGGTCAAAGAGGTCTTGGGCATCCAGCCCTTTGCTGGTGCCTTCCCTCTGACGAGGCCCTCTGAGCTCCAGCACCTTGCAGTGTGGAGACAGCCCCTGCCAGCAACCTCCTCTCCAAAGAGGCCTCAACCGAGGACTACACCCAGGGGAAAGGCACCAGCGGGGATGATCCTGGGGAGGCGCATGGACATGTCTGGACCCAGTCTCCGCAGCCTGCCCCTTGGTGGGGCAGTACCCCCGGAGTCCAGGAAGGTCTGGGCAAGTCTGTCCATGGGCAGGGGCCCTGCTGGGTCCTGACCCTGGCCTGTGGGGCCTCTGAGCACAACCGGCCCTCTCCCACTGGAAGACCTCCCTGGCTGCCTCCAAAGGCCGGTTTGCAAGCACTCCCGCCCACTGTTCCCGCCAGGCGCGCACAATGCTCCCAAGCTCGGGAGAAAAGCGCTTCGGGGTGGTGGTCTCTCCGGGCCCCTGCCCCTGAGCCTCGGGGCCAGGCAGGGGATCCACAGTCCCAGGCCAAGGCAGAACCACATGCACACGTCTGTTCCTGCCCCCTCCACCGGCAGAGAGCTGGGGGGAGCCAGAGTCTGTCAGGCAGCTGCTGGGCTGGCCGCCTGTGTGGGAAGGGGCAGAGCCGACCTAGGGGCAAGTTGGGCCTCTTGCTCTCCCTGCTGCCCTGAGGCTGCTGGGCCAAAGAGGTCTTGGGCATCCAGCCCCTTGCTGGTCCCTTCCCTCTGACGAGGCCCTCTGAGCTCCAGCACCTTGCAGTGTGGAGACAGCCCCTGCCAGCAACCTCCTCTCCAAGGAGGCCTCAACCGAGGCCTACGCCCAGGGGAAAGGCACCAGCGGGGATGAGCCAGTGGAGGCGCACGGGCATGTCTGGACCCAGTCCCCGCAGCCTGCCCCTTGGTGGGGCAGTACCCCCGGAGGCCAGGAAGGTCTGGGCAAGGCTGGCCAGGGGCAGGGGACCTGCTGGGTCCTGCCCCTGGCCTGTGGGGCCTCTGAGCACAACCGGCCCTCTCCCACTGGAAGACCTCCCCGGCTGCCTCCAAAGGCCGGTTTGCCAACACTCCCGCCCGCTGTTCCCGCCAGGCACGCACAATGCTCCCAAGCCCGGGAGAAAAGCGCTTCGGGGTGTTGCCCTCTCCGGGCCCTTGCCCCTGAGCCTGGGGTCCAGGCAGTGGGTCCACACTCCCAGACCAAGGCAGAACCACATGCACTCGTCTGTTCCTGACCCCTGCACCGGCAGAGAGCTCGGGGGAGCCAGAGTCTGTCAGGCAGCTGCTGGGTTGGCTGCCTGTGTGGGAAGGGGCAGAGCCGACCTAGGGGCAAGTTGGGCCTCTTCCTCTCCCTGCTGCCCTGAGGCTGCTGGGCCAAAGACGTCTTGGGCATCCAGCCCCTTGCTGGTCCCTTCCCTCTGACGAGGCCCTCTGAGCTCCAGCACCTTGCAGTGTGGAGACAGCCCCTGCCAGCAACCTCCTCTCCAGGGAGGCCTCAACCGAGGCCTAGGCCCAGGGGAAAGGCACCAGCGGGGATGAGCCAGTGGAGGCGCAAGGGCATGTCTGGACCCATTCCCCGCAGCCTGCCCCTTGGTGGGGCAGTACCCCCGGAGGCCAGGAAAGTCTGTGCAAGGCTGCCAGGGGCAGGGACAGCGCTGGGTCCTGCCCCTGGCCTGTGGGACGTCTGAGCACAACCGGCACTCTCCCGCTGGAAGACCTCCCCGGCTGCCTCGAAAGGCCGGTTTTCAAGCACTCCCGCCCGCTGTTCCCGCCAGGCACGCGCAATGCTCCCAAGCCCGGTAGAAAAGCGCTTCGGGGTGGTGCTCTCTCCGGGCCCTTGCCCCTAAGCCTGCGGGCCAGGCAGGGGGAACACACTCCCAGGCCAAGACAGAACGACATGAACACGTCTGTTCCTGCCCCCTACACCGGCAGAGAGCTCGGGGGAGCCAGAGTCTCTCAGGCAGGTGCTGGGCTGGCCGCCTGTGTGGGAAGGGGCAGAGCCGACCTAGGGGCAAGTTGGGCCTCTTGCTCTCCCTGCTGCCCTGAGGCTGCTGGGCCAAAGACGTCTTGGGCATCCAGCCCTTTGCTGGTCCCTTCCCTCTGACGAGGCCCTCTGAGCTCCAGCACCTTGCAGTGTGGAGACAGCACCTGCCAGCAATCTCCTCTCCAAGGAGGCCTCAACCGAGGCCTAGGCCCAGGGGAAAGGCACCAGCGGGGATGAGCCTGGGGAGGCGCCCGGGCATGTCTGGACCCAGTCCCCGCAGCCTGCCCCTTGGTGGGGCAGTACCCCTGGAGGCCAGGAAGGTCTGGGCAAGGCTGACCAGGGGCAGGGGACCTGCTGGGTCCTGCCCCTGGCCTGTGGGGCCTCTGAGCACAACCGGCCCTCTCCCACTGGAAGACCACCCCGGCTGCCTCCAAAGGCCGTTTTGCACGCACTCCCGCCCACTGTTCCCACCAAGCGCGCACAATGCTCCCATCCCGGGAGAAAAGCGCTTCGGGGTGGTGCTCTCTCCGGGCCCTTGCCCCTGAGACTGGGGGCCAGGCAGGGGGTCCACACTCCCAGGCCAAGGCAGAACCACATGCACACGTCTGTTCCTGACCCCTGCACCGGCAGAGAGCTCGGGGGAGCCAGAGTCTGTCATGCAGCTGCTGGGCTGGCCGCCTTTGTGGGAAGGGGCAGAGCCGACCTAGGGGCAAGTTGGGCCTCTTGCTCTCCCTGCTGCCCTGAGGCTGCTGGGCCAAAGAGGTCTTGGGCATCCAGCCCTTTGCTTGTCCCTTCCCTCTGACGAGGCCCTCTGAGCTCCAGCACCTTGCAGTGTGGAGACAGCCCCTGCCAGCAACCTCCTCTCCAAGGAGGCCTCAACCGAGACCTAGGACCAGGGGAAAGGCACCAGCGGGGATGAGCCTGGGGAGGCGCCCAGGCATGTCTGGACCCAGTCCCCGCAGCCTGCCCCTTGGTGGGGCAGTACCCACGGAGGCCAGGAAGGTCTGGGAAAGGCTGGCCAGGGGCAGGGGACCTGCTGGGTCCTGCCCCTGGCCTGTGGGGCCTCTGAGCACAACCGGCCCTCTCCCACTGGAAGACCTCCCCGGCTGCCTCCAAAGGCCGGTTTGCAAGCGCTCCCGGCCACTGTTACCAGCAGGTGGGCACAATGCTCCTAAGCCCGGAAGAAAAGCGCTTCAGGGTGGTGCTCTCTCTGGGCCCTTGCCCCTGAGCCTGGGGGCAAGTCAGGGTGTCCACACTCCCAGGCCAAGGCAGAACCACATGCACACGTCTGACCTGCCCCCTGCACCGGCAGAGAGCTCCGGGGAGCCAGAGTCTGTCAGGCAGCTGCTGGGCTGGCCGCCTGTGTGGGAAGTGGCAGAGCCGACCTAGGGGCAAGTTGGGCCTCTTGCTCTCCCTGCTGCCCTGAGGCTGCTGGGCCAAAGAGGTCTTGGGCATCCAGCACCTTGCTGGTCCCTTCCCTCTGACGAGGCCCTCTGAGCTCCAGCACCTTGCAGTGTGGAGACAGCCCCTGCCAGCAACCTCCTCTCCAAGGAGGCCTCAACCGAGGCCTAGGCCCAGGGGAAAGGCACCAGCGGGGATGAGCCTGGGGAGGCGCCCGGGCATGTCTGGACCCAGTCCCCGCAGCCTGCCCCTTGGTGGGGCAGTACCCCCGGAGGCCAGGAAGGTCTGGGCAAGGCTGGCCAGGGGCAGGGGCCCTGCTGGGTCCTGCCCCTGGCCTGTGGGGCCTCTGAGCACAACCGGCCCTCTCCCACTGGAAGAACTCTCCGGCTGCCTCCAAAGGCCAGTTTGCCAACACTCCCGCCCGCTGTTCCCGCCAGGCACGCACAATGCTCCCAAGCCCCGGAGAAAAGCACTTCGGTGTGGTGCTCTCCTCGGGCCCTTGCCCCTGAGCCTGGGGGCCAGGCAGTTGGTCCACACTCCCAGACCAAGGCAGAACCACATGCACACGTCTGTTCCTGACCCCTGCACCGGCAGAGAGCTCGGGGGAGCCAGAGTCTGTCAGGCAGCTGCTGCTGGCCGCCTGTGTGGGAAGGGGCAGAGCCGACCTAGGGGCAAGTTGGGCCTCTTGCTCTCCCTGCTGCCCTGAGGCTGCTGGGCCAAAGAGGTCTTGGGCATCCAGCCCCTTGCTGGTCCCTTCCCTCTGACGAGGCCCTCTGAGCTCCAGCACCTTGCAGTGTGGAGACAGCCCCTGCCAGCAACCTCCTCTCCAATGAGGCCTCAACCGAGGCCTAGGCCCAGGGGAAAGGCACCAGCGGGGATGAGCCTGGGGAGGCGCCCGGGCATGTCTGGACCCAGTCCGCGCAGCCTGCCCCTTGGTGGGGCAGTACCCCCGGAGGCCAGGAAGGTCTGTGCAAGGCTGCCAGGGGCAGGGACAGCGCTGGGTCCTGCCCCTGGCCTGTGGGACGTCTGAGCACAACCGGCACTCTCCCGCTGGAAGACCTCCCCGTCTGCCTCGAACGGCCGGTTTGCAAGCACTCCCGCCCGCTGTTCCCGCCAGGCATGCACAATGCTCCCAAGCCCGGTAGAAAAGCGCTTCGGGGTGGTGCTCTCTCCGGGCCCTTGCCCCTAAGCCTGGGGGCCAGGCAGGGGGAACACACTCCCCGGCCAAGACAGAACGACATGAACACGTCTGTTCCTGCCCCCTACACCGGCAGAGAGCTCGGGGGAGCCAGAGTCTCTAAGGCAGGTGCTGGGCTGGCCGCCTGTGTGGGAAGGGGCAGAGCCGACCTAGGGGCAAGTTGGGCCTCTTGCTCTCCCTGCTGCCCTGAGGCTGCTGGGCCAAAGACGTCTTGGGCATCCAGCCCTTTGCTGGTCCCTTCCCTCTGACGAGGCACTCTGAGCTCCAGCACCTTGCAGTGTGGAGACAGCACCTGCCAGCAATCTCCTCTCCAAGGAGGCCTCAACCGAGGCCTAGGCCCAGGGGAAAGGCACCAGCGGGGATGAGCCTGGAGAGGCGCCCGGGCATGTCTGGACCCAGTCCCCGCAGCCTGCCCCTTGGTGGGGCAGTACCCCTGGAGGCCAGGAAGGTCTGGGCAAGGCTGACCAGGGGCAGGGGACCTGCTGGGTCCTGCCCCTGGCCTGTGGGGCCTCTGAGCACAACCGGCCCTCTCCCACTGGAAGACCTCCCCGGCTGCCTCCAAAGGCCGTTTTGCACGCACTCCCGCCCACTGTTCCCACCAAGCGCGCACAATGCTCCCATCCCGGGAGAAAAGCGCTTCGGGGTGGTGCTCTCTCCGGGCCCTTGCCTCTGAGACTGGGGGCCAGGCAGGGGGTCCACACTCCCAGGCCAAGGCAGAACCACATGCACACGTCTGTTCCTGACCCCTGCACCGGCAGAGAGCTCGGGGGAGCCAGAGTCTGTCAGGCAGCTGCTGGGCTGGCCACCTTTGTGGGAAGGGGCAGAGCCGACCTAGGGGCAAGTTGGGCCTCTTGCTCTCCCTGCTGCCCTGAGGCTGCTGGGCCAAAGAGGTCTTGGGCATCCAGCCCTTTGCTTGTCCCTTCCCTCTGACGAGGCCCTCTGAGCTCCAGCACCTTGCAGTGTGGAGACAGCCCCTGCCAGCAACCTCCTCTCCAAGGAGGCCTCAACCGAGACCTAGGACCAGGGGAAAGGCACCAGCGGGGATGAGCCTGGGGAGGCGCCCAGGCATGTCTGGACCCAGTCCCCGCAGCCTGCCCCTTGGTGGGGCAGTACCCCCGGAGGCCAGGAAGGTCTGGGAAAGGCTGGCCAGGGGCAGGGGACCTGCTGGGTCCTGCCCCTGGCCTGTGGGGCCTCTGAGCACAACCGGCCCTCTCCCACTGGAAGACCTCCCCGGCTGCCTCCAAAGTCCTGTTTGCCAACACTCCCACCCGCTGTTCACGCCAGACTTGCACAATGCTCCCAAGCCCGGGAGAAAAGCGCTTCGGGGTGGTGCTCTCTCCAGGCCCTTGCCCCTGAGCCTGGGGGCAAGGCATGGGGAACACACTCCCAGGCCAAGGCAGAACCACATGCCCACGTCTGACCTGCCCCCTGCACCGGCAGAGAGCTCGGGGGAGCCAGAGTCTGTCAGGCAGCTGCTGGGCTGGCCGCCTGTGTGGGAAGTGGCAGAGCCGACCTAGGGGCAAGTTCGGCCTCTTGCTCTCCCTGCTGCCCTGAGGCTGCTGGGCCAAAGAGGTCTTGGGCATCCAGCCCCTTGCTGGTCCCTTCACTCTGACGAAGCCCTCTGAGCTCCAGCACCTTGCAGTGTGGAGACAGCCCCTGCAAGCAACCTCCTCTCCAAGGAGGCCTCAACCGAGGCCTAGGCCCAGGGGAAAGGCACCAGCGGGGATGAGCCTGGGGAGGCGCCCGGGCATGTCTGGACCCAGTCCCCGCAGCCTGCCCCTTGGTGGGGCAGTACCCCCGGAGGCCAGGAAGGTCTGGGCAAGGCTGGCCAGGGGCAGGGGCCCTGCTGGGTCCTGCCCCTGGCCTGTGGGGCCTCTGAGCACAATCGGCCCTCTCCCACTGGAAGAACTCCCCGGCTGCCTCCAAAGGCCAGTTTGCCAACACTCCCGCCCACTGTTCCCGCCAGGCACGCACAATGCTCCCAAGCCCGGGAGAAAAGCACTTCGGGGTGGTGCTCTCCTCGGGCCCTTGCCCCTGAGCCTGGGGGCCAGGCAGTTGGTCCACACTCCCAGACCAAGGCAGAACCACATGCACACGTCTGTTCCTGACCCCTGCACCGGCAGAGAGCTCGGGGGAGCCAGAGTCTGTCAGGCAGCTGCTGGGCTGGCCGCCTGTGTGGGAAGGGGCAGAGCCGACCTAGGGGCAAGTTGGGCCTCTTCCTCTCCCTGCTGCCCTGAGGCTGCTGGGCCAAAGAGGTCTTGGGCATCCAGCCCCTTGCTGGTCCCTTCCCTCTGACGAGGCCCTCTGAGCTCCAGCACCTTGCAGTGTGGAGACAGCCCCTGCCAGCAACATCCTCTCCAAGGAGGCCTCAACCGAGGCCTAGGCCCAGGGGAAAGGCACCAGCGGGGATGAGCCTGGGGAGGCGCCCGGGCATGTCTGGACCCAGTCCCCGCAGCCTGCCCCTTGGTGGGGTAGTACCCCCGGAGGCCAGGAAGATCTGGGCAAGGCTGGCCAGGGGCAGGGGCCCTGCTGGGTCCTCCCCATGGCCTGTGGGGCCTCTGAGCACAACCGGCCCTCTCCCACTGGAAGACCTCCCCGGCTGCCTCCAAAGGCCAGTTTGCCAACACTCCTGCCCGCTCTTCCCGCCAGGCACGCACAATGCTCCCAAGCCCGGGAGAAAAGCGCTTCGGGGTGGTGCTCTCTCCGGGCCCTTGCCCCTGAGCCTGTGGGCAAGGCAGGGGGAACACACTCCCAGACCAAGGCAGAAACACATGCACACGTCTGTTCCTGTCCCCTGCACCGGCAGAGAGCTCGGGGGAGCCAGACTCTCTCAGGCAGGTGCTGGGCTGGCCGCCTGTGTGGGAAGGGGCAGAGCCGACCTAGGGGCAAGTTGGGCCTCTTGCTCTCCCTGCTGCCCTGAGGCTGCTGGGCCAAAGAGGTCTTGGGCATCCAGCCCCTTGCTGGTCCCTTCCCGCTGACGAGGCCCTCTGAGCTCCAGCACCTTGCAGTGTGGAGACAGCCCCTGCCAGCAACCTCCTCTCCAAGGAGGCATCAACCGAGGCCTATGCCCAGGGGAAAGGCACCAGCGGGGATGAGCCTGGGGAGGCGCCCAGGCATGTCTGGACCCAGTCCCCGCAGCCTGCCCCTTGGTGGGGCAGTACCCCCGGAGGCCAGGAAGGTCTGGGCAAGGCTGGCCAGGGGCAGGGGCCCTACTGGGTCCTGCCCCTGGCCTGTGGGGCCTCTGAGCACAACCGGCCCTCTCCCACTCGAAGAACTCCCCGGCTGCCTCCAAAGGCCAGTTTGCCAACACTCCCGCCCGCTGTTCCCGCCAGGCACGCACAATGCTCCCAAGCCCGGGAGAAAAGCACTTCGGGGTGGTGCTCTCCTCGGGCCCTTGCCCCTGAGCCTGGGGGCCAGGCAGTTGGTCCACACTCCCAGACCAAGGCAGAACCACATGCACACGTCTGTTCCTGACCCCTGCACCGGCAGAGAGCTCGGGGGAGCCAGAGTCTGTCAGGCAGCTGCTGGGCTGGCCGCCTGTGTGGGAAGGGGCAGAGCCGACCTAGGGGCAAGTTGGGCCTCTTCCTCTCCCTGCTGCCCTGAGGCTGCTGGGCCAAAGAGGTCTTGGGCATCCAGCCCCTTGCTGGTCCCTTCCCTCTGACGAGGCCCTCTGAGCTCCAGCACCTTGCAGTGTGGAGACAGCCCCTGCCAGCAACCTCCTCTCCAATGAGGCCTCAAGCGAGGCCTAGGCCCAGGGGAAAGGCACCAGCGGGGATGAGCCTGGGGAGGCGCCCGGGCATGTCTGGACCCAGTCCGCGCAGCCTGCCCCTTGGTGGGGCAGTACCCCCGGAGGCCAGGAAGGTCTGTGCAAGGCTGCCAGGGGCAGGGACAGCGCTGGGTCCTGCCCCTGGCCTGTGGGACGTCTGAGCACAACCGGCACTCTCCCGCTGGAAGACCTCCCCGTCTGCCTCGAAAGGCCGGTTTGCAAGCACTCCCGCCCGCTGTTCCCGCCAGGCACGCACAATGCTCCCAAGCCCGGTAGAAAAGCGTTTTGGGGTGGTGCTCTCTCCGGGCCCTTGCCCCTAAGCCTGCGGGCCAGGCAGGGGGAACACACTCCCAGGCCAAGACAGAACGACATGAACACGTCTGTTCCTGCCCCCTACACCGGCAGAGAGCTCGGGGGAGCCAGAGTCTCTCAGGCAGGTGCTGGGCTGGCCGCCTGTGTGGGAAGGGGCAGAGCCGACCTAGGGGCAAGTTGGGCCTCTTGCTCTCCCTGCTGCCCTGAGGCTGCTGGGCCAAAGACGTCTTGGGCATCCAGCCCTTTGCTGGTCCCTTCCCTCTGCCGAGGCACTCTGAGCTCCAGCACCTTGCAGTGTGGAGACAGCACCTGCCAGCAATCTCCTCTCCAAGGAGGCCTCAACCGAGGCCTAGGCCCAGGGGAAAGGCACCAGCGGGGATGAGCCTGGAGAGGCGCCCGGGCATGTCTGGACCCAGTCCCCGCAGCCTGCCCCTTGGTGGGGCAGTACCCCTGGAGGCCAGGAAGGTCTGGGCAAGGCTGACCAGGGGCAGGGGACCTGCTGGGTCCTGCCCCTGGCCTGTGGGGGCTCTGAGCACAACCGGCCCTCTCCCACTGGAAGACCTCCCCGGCTGCCTCCAAAGGCCGTTTTGCACGCACTCCCGCCCACTGTTCCCACCAAGCGCGCACAATGCTCCCATCCCGGGAGAAAAGCGCTTCGGGGTGGTGCTCTCTCCGGGCCCTTGCCCCTGAGACTGGGGGCCAGGCAGGGGGTCCACACTCCCAGGCCAAGGCAGAACCACATGCACACGTCTGTTCCTGCCCCCTCCACCGGCAGAGAGCTCGGGGGAGCCAGAGTCTGTCAGGCAGCTGCTGGGCTGGCCACCTTTGTGGGAAGGGGCAGAGCCGACCTAGGGGCAAGTTGGGCCTCTTGCTCTCCCTGCTGCCCTGAGGCTGCTGGGCCAAAGAGGTCTTGGGCATCCAGCCCTTTGCTTGTCCCTTCCCTCTGACGAGGCCCTCTGAGCTCCAACACCTTGCAGTGTGGAGACAGCCCCTGCCAGCAACCTCCTCTCCAAGGAGGCCTCAACCGAGACCTAGGCCCAGGGGAAAGGCACCAGCGGGGATGAGCCTGGGGAGGCGCCCAGGCATGTCTGGACCCAGTCCCCGCAGCCTGCCCCTTGGTGGGGCAGTACCCCCGGAGGCCAGGAAGGTCTGGGAAAGGCTGGCCAGGGGCAGGGGACCTGCTGGGTCCTGCCCCTGGCCTGTGGGGCCTCTGAGCACAACCGGCCCTCTCCCACTGGAAGACCTCCCCGGCTGCCTCCAAAGTCCTGTTTGCCAACACTCCCACGCGCTGTTCACGCCAGACTTGCACAATGCTCCCAAGCCCGGGAGAAAAGCGCTTCGGGGTGGTGCTCTCTCCGGGCCCTTGCCCCTGTGCCTGGGGGCAAGGCATGGGGAACACACTCCCAGGCCAAGGCAGAACCACATGCCCACGTCTGTTCCTGTCCCCTGCACCGGCAGAGAGCTTGGGGGAGCCAGAGTCTGTCAGGCAGCTGCTGGGTTGGCCGCCTGTGTGGGAAGGGGCAGAGCCGCCCTAGGGGCAAGTTGGGCCTCTTGCTCTCCCTGCTGCCCTGAGGCTGCTGGGCAAAGACGTCTTGGGCATCCAGCCCCTTACTGGTCCCTTCCCTCTGACGAGGCCCTCTGAGCTCCAGCACCTTGCAGTGTGGAGACAGCCCCTGCCAGCAACCTCCTCTCCAAGGAGGCCTCAACCGAGGCCTAGGCCCAGGGGAAAGGCACCAGCGGGGATGAGCCAGGGGAGGCGCCCGAGCATGTCTGGACCCAGTCCCCGCAGCCTGCCCCTTGGTGGGGCAGTACCCCCGGAGGCCAGGAAGGTCTGGGTAAGACTGGCCAGGGGCAGGGGCCCTGCTGGGTCCTGCCCCTGGCCTGTGGGGCCTCTGAGCACAACCGGCCCTCTCCCACTGGAAGACCTCCCCGGCTGCCTCCAAAGGCCGGTTTGCAAGCGCTCCCGGCCACTGTTACCAGCAGGCGGGCACAATGCTCCTAAGCCCGGAAGAAAAGCGCTTCAGGGTGGTGCTCTCTCTGGGCCCTTGCCCCTGAGCCTGGGGGCAAGGCAGGGTGTCCACACTCCCAGGCCAAGGCAGAACCACATGCACACGTCTGACCTGCCCCCTGCACCGGCAGAGAGCTCGGGGGAGCCAGAGTCTGTCAGGCAGCTGCTGGGCTGGCCGCCTGTGTGGGAAGTGGCAGAGCCGACCTAGGGGCAAGTTGGGCCTCTTGCTCTCCCTGCTGCCCTGAGGCTGCTGGGCCAAAGAGGTCTTGGGCATCCAGCCCCTTGCTGGTCCCTTCACTCTGACGAGGCCCTCTGAGCTCCAGCACCTTGCAGTGTGGAGACAGCCCCTGCCAGCAACCTCCTCTCCAAGGAGGCCTCAACCGAGGCCTAGGCCCAGGGGAAAGGCACCAGCGGGGATGAGCCTGGGGAGGCGCCCGGGCATGTCTGGACCCAGTCCCCGCAGCCTGCCCCTTGGTGGGGCAGTACCCCCGGAGGCCAGGAAGGTCTGGGCAAGGCTGGCCAGGGGCAGGGGCCCTGCTGGGTCCTGCCCCTGGCCTGTGGGGCCTCTGAGCACAACCGGCCCTCTCCCACTGGAAGAACTCCCCGGCTGCCTCCAAAGGCCAGTTTGCCAACACTCCCGCCCACTGTTCCCGCCAGGCACGCACAATGCTCCCAAGCCCGGGAGAAAAGCGCTTCGGGGTGGTGCTCTCTCCGGGCCCTTGCCCCTGAGCCTGTGGGCAAGGCAGGGGGAACACACTCCCAGACCAAGGCAGAAACACATGCACACGTCTGTTCCTGTCCCCTGAACCGGCAGAGAGCTCGGGGGAGCCAGACTCTCTCAGGCAGGTGCTGGGCTGGCCGCCTGTGTGGGAAGGGGCAGAGCCGACCTAGGGGCAAGTTGGGCCTCTTGCTCTCCCTGCTGCCCTGAGGCTGCAGGGCCAAAGACGTCTTGGGCATCCAGCCCCTTACTGGTCCCTTCCCTCTGACGAGGCCCTCTGAGCTCCAGCACCTTGCAGTGTGGAGACAGCCCCTGCCAGCAATCTCCTCTCCAAGGAGGCCTCATCCGAGGCCTAGGCCCAGGGGAAAGGCACCAGCGGGGTTGAGCCAGGGGAGGCGCCCGGGCATGTCTGGACCCTGTCCCCGCAGCCTGCCCCTTGGTGGGGCAGTACGCCCGGAGGCCAGGAAGGTCTGGGCAAGGCTGGCCAGGGGCAGGGGCCCTGCTGGGTCCTGCCCCTGGCCTGTGGGGCCTCTGAGCACAAACGGCCCTCTCCCACTGGAAGACCTCCCCGGCTGCCTCCAAAGGCCGGTTTGCAAGCACTCCCGCCCACTGTTCCCGCCAGGCGCGCACAATGCTCCCAAGCCCGGGAGAAAAGCGCTTCGGGGTGGTGGTCTCTCCGCGCCCTTGCCCCTGAGCCTGGGGGCCAGGCAGGGGATCCACAGTCCCAGGCCAAGGCACAACAACATGCACACGTCTGTTCCTGCCCCCTCCACCGGCAGAGAGCTCAGGGGAGCCAGAGTCTGTCAGGCAGCTGCTGGGCTGGCCGCCTGTGTGGGAAGGGGCAGAGCCGACCTAGGGGCAAGTTGGGCCTCTTGCTCTCCCTGCTGCCCTGAGGCTGCTGGGCCAAAGAGGTCTTGGGCATCCAGCCCCTTGCTGGTCCCTTCCCTCTGACGAGGCCCTCTGAGCTCCAGCACCTTGCAGTGTGGAGACAGCCCCTGCCAGCAACCTCCTCTCCAAGGAGGCCTCAACCGAGGCCTAGGCACAGGGGAAAAGCACCAGCGGGGATGAGCCAGTGGAGGCGCACGGGCATATCAGGACCCAGTCCCCGCAGGCTGCCCCTTGGTGGGGCAGTACCCCCGGAGGCCAGGAAGGTCTGGGCAAGGCTGGCCAGGGGCAGGGTCCCTGCTGGGTCCTGCCCCTGGCCTGTGGGGCCTCTGAGCACAACCGGCCCTCTCCCACTGGAAGACCTCCCCGGCTGCCTCCAAAGGCGGGTTTGCCAACACTCCCGCCCGCTGTTCCCGCCAGGCACGCACAACGATCCCAAGGCCAGGAGAAAAGCGCTTCGGGGTGTTGCTCTCTCCGGGCCCTTGCCCCTGAGCCTGGGGTCCAGGCAGTGGGTCCACACTCCCAGACCAAGGCAGAACCACATGCACACGTCTGTTCCTGACCCCTGCACCGGCAGAGAGCTCGGGGGAGCCAGAGTCTGTCAGGCAGCTGCTGGGTTGGCTGCCTGTGTGGGAAGGGGCAGAGCCGACCTAGGGGTAAGTTGGGCCTCTTGCTCTCCCTGCTGCCCTGAGGCTGCTGGGCCAAAGAGGTCTTGGGCATCCAGCCCCTTGCTGGTCCCTTCCCGCTGAAGAGGCCCTCTGAGCTCCAGCACCTTGCAGTGTGGAGACAGCCCCTGCCAGCAACCTCCTCTCCAAGGACGCATCAACCGAGGCCTATGCCCAGGGGAAAGGCACCAGCGGGGATGAGCCTGGGGAGGCACCCAGGCATGTCTGGACCCAGTCCCCGCAGCCTGCCCCTTGGTGGGGCAGTACCCCCGGAGGCCAGGAAGGTCTGGGCAAGGCTGGCCAGGGGCAGGGGCACTACTGGGTCCTGCCCCTGGCCTGTGGGGCTTCTGAGCACAACCGGCCCTCTCCCACTCGAAGAACTCCCCGGCTGCCTCCAAAGGCCAGTTTGCCAACACTCCCGCCCGCTGTTCCCGCCAGGCACGCACAATGCTCCCAAGCCCGGGAGAAAAGCACTTCGGGGTGGTGCTCTCCTCGGGCCCTTGCCCCTGAGCCTGGGGGCCAGGCAGTTGGTCCACACTCCCAGACCAAGGCAGAACCACATGCACACGTCTGTTCCTGACCCCTCCACCGGCAGAGAGCTCGGGGGAGCCAGAGTCTGTCAGGCAGCTGCTGGGCTGGCCGCCTGTGTGGGAAGGGGCAGAGCCGACCTAGGGGCAAGTTGGGCCTCTTCCTCTCCCTGCTGCCCTGAGGCTGCTGGGCCAAAGAGGTCTTGGGCATCCAGCCCCTTGCTGGTCCCTTCCCTCTGACGAGGCCCTCTGAGCTCCAGCACCTTGCAGTGTGGAGACAGCCCCTGCCAGCAACATCCTCTCCAAGGAGGCCTCAACCGAGGCCTAGGCCCAGGGGAAAGGCACCAGCGGGGATGAGCCTGGGGAGGCGCCCGGGCATGTCTGGACCCAGTCCCCGCAGCCTGCCCCTTGGTGGGGCAGTACCCCCGGAGGCCAGGAAGATCTGGGCAAGGCTGGCCAGGGGCAGGGGCCCTGCTGGGTCCTCCCCATGGCCTGTGGGGCCTCTGAGCACAACCGGCCCTCTCCCACTGGAAGACCTCCCCGGCTGCCTCCAAAGGCCAGTTTGCCAACACTCCTGCCCGCTCTTCCCGCCAGGCACGCACAATGCTCCCAAGCCCGGGAGAAAAGCGCTTCGGGGTGGTGCTCTCTCCGGGCCCTTGCCCCTGAGCCTGTGGGCAAGGCAGGGGGAAGACACTCCCAGACCAAGGCAGAAACACATGCACACGTCTGTTCCTGTCCCCTGCACCGGCAGAGAGCTCAGGGGAGCCAGACTCTCTCAGGCAGGTGCTGGGCTGGCCGCCTGTGTGGGAAGGGGCAGAGCCGACCTAGGGGCAAGTTGGGCCTCTTGCTCTCCCTGCTGCCCTGAGGCTGCAGGGCCAAAGACGTCTTGGGCATCCAGCCCCTTACTGGTCCCTTCCCTCTGACGAGGCCCTCTGAGCTCCAGCACCTTGCAGTGTGGAGACAGCCCCTGCCAGCAATCTCCTCTCCAAGGAGGCCTCAACCGAGGCCTAGGCCCAGGGGAAAGGCACCAGCGGGGTTGAGCCAGGGGAGGCGCCCGGGCATGTCTGGACCCTGTCCCCGCAGCCTGCCCCTTGGTGGGGCAGTACGCCCGGAGGCCAGGAAGGTCTGGGCAAGGCTGGCCAGGGGCAGGGGCCCTGCTGGGTCCTGCCCCTGGCCTGTGGGGCCTCTGAGCACAACCGGCCCTCTCCCACTGGAAGACCTCCCCGGCTGCCTCCAAAGGCCGGTTTGCAAGCACTCCCGCCCACTGTTCCCGCCAGGCGCGCACAATGCTCCCAAGCCCGGGAGAAAAGCGTTTCGGGGTGGTGGTCTCTCCGGGCCCTTGCCCCTGAGCCTGGGGGCCAGGCAGGGGATCCACAGTCCCAGGCCAAGGCACAACAACATGCACACGTCTGTTCCTGCCCCCTCCACTGGCAGAGAGCTCGGGGGAGCCAGAGTCTGTCAGGCAGCTGCTGGGCTGGCCGCCTGTGTGGGAAGGGGCAGAGCCGACCTAGGGGCAAGTTGGGCCTCTTGCTCTCCCTGCTGCCCTGAGGCTGCTGGGCCAAAGAGGTCTTGGGCATCCAGCCCGTTGCTGGTCCCTTCCCTCTGACGAGGCCCTCTGAGCTCCAGCACCTTGCAGTGTGGAGACAGCCCCTGCCAGCAACCTCCTCTCCAAGGAGGCCTCAACCGAGGCCTAGGCACAGGGGAAAGGCACCAGCGGGGATGAGCCAGTGGAGGCGCACGGGCATATCAGGACCCAGTCCCCGCAGCCTGCCCCTTGGTGGGGCAGTACCCCCGGAGGCCAGGAAGGTCTGGGCAAGGCTGGCCAGGGGCAGGGTCCCTGCTGGGTCCTGCCCCTCGCCTGTGGGGCCTCTGAGCACAACCGGCCCTCTCCCACTGGAAGACCTCCCCGGCTGCCTCCAAAGGCGGGTTTGCCAACACTCCCGCCCGCTGTTCCCGCCAGGCACGCACAACGCTCCCAAGGCCAGGAGAAAAGCGCTTCGGGGTGTTGCTCTCTCCGGGCCCTTGCCCCTGAGCCTGGGGTCCAGGCAGTGGGTCCACACTCCCAGACCAAGGCAGAACCACATGCACACGTCTGTTCCTGACCCCTGCACCGGCAGAGAGCTCGGGGGAGCCAGAGTCTGTCAGGCAGCTGCTGGGTTGGCTGCCTGTGTGGGAAGGGGCAGAGCCGACCTAGGGGCAAGTTGGGCCTCTTGCTCTCCCTGCTGCCCTGAGGCTGCTGGGCCAAAGAGGTCTTGGGCATCCAGCCCCTTGCTGGTCCCTTCCCTCTGACGAGGCCCTCTGAGCTCCAGCACCTTGCAGTGTGGAGACACCCCCTGCCAGCAACCTCCTCTCCAAGGAGGCATCAACCGAGGCCTATGCCCAGGGGAAAGGCACCAGCGGGGATGAGCCTGGGGAGGCGCCCAGGCATGTCTGGACCCAGTCCCCGCAGCCTGCCCCTTGGTGGGGCAGTACCCCCGGAGGCCAGGAAGGTCTGGGCAAGGCTGGCCAGGGGCAAGGGCCCTACTGGGTCCTGCCCCTGGCCTGTGGGGCCTCTGAGCACAACCGGCCCTCTCCCACTCGAAGAACTCCCCTGCTGCCTCCAAAGGCCAGTTTGCCAACACTCCCGCCCACTGTTCCCGCCAGGCACGCACAATGCTCCCAAGCCCGGGAGAAAAGCACTTCGGGGTGGTGCTCTCCTCGGGCCCTTGCCCCTGAGCCTGGGGGCCAGGCAGTTGGTCCACACTCCCAGACCAAGGCAGAACCACATGCACACGTCTGTTCCTGACCCCTGCACCGGCAGAGAGCTCGGGGGAGCCAGAGTCTCTCAGGCAGGTGCTGGGCTGGCCGCCTGTGTGGGAAGGGGCAGAGCCGACCTAGGGGCAAGTTGGGACTCTTGCTCTCCCTGCTGCCCTGAGGCTGCAGGGCCAAAGACGTCTTGGGCATCCAGCCCCTTACTGGTCCCTTCCCTCTGACGAGGCCCTCTGAGCTCCAGCACCTTGCAGTGTGGAGACAGCCCCTGCCAGCAATCTCCTCTCCAAGGAGGCCTCAACCGAGGCCTAGGCCCAGGGGAAAGGCACCAGCGGGGTTGAGCCAGGGGAGGCGCCCGGGCATGTCTGGACCCTGTCCCCGCAGCCTGCCCCTTGGTGGGGCAGTACCCCCGGAGGCCAGGAAGGTCTGGGCAAGGCTGGCCAGGGGCAGGGGCCCTGCTGGGTCCTGCCCCTGGCCTGTGGGGCCTCTGAGCACAACCGGCCCTCTCCCACTGGAAGACCTCCCCGGCTGCCTCCAAAGTCCTGTTTGCAAGCACTCCCGCCCACTGTTCCCGCCAGGCGCGCACAATGCTCCCAAGCCCGGGAGAAAAGCGCTTCGGGGTGGTGGTCTCTCCGGGCCCTTGCCCCTGAGCCTGGGGGCCAGGCAGGAGATCCACAGTCCCAGGCCAAGGCACAACAACATGCACACGTCTGTTCCTGCCCCCTCCACCGGCAGAGAGCTGGGGGGAGCCAGAGTCTGTCAGGCAGCTGCTGGGCTGGCCGCCTGTGTGGGAAGGGGCAGAGCCGACCTAGGGGCAAGTTGGGCCTCTTGCTCTCCCTGCTGCCCTGAGGTTGCTGGGCCAAAGAGGTCTTGGGCATCCAGCCCCTTGCTGGTCCCTTCCCTCTGACGAGGCCCTCTGAGCTCCAGCACCTTGCAGTGTGGAGACAGCCCCTGCCAGCAACCTCCTCTCCAAGGAGGCCTCAACCGAGGCCTAGGCACAGGGGAAAGGCACCAGCGGGGTTGAGCCAGTGGAGGCGCACGGGCATATCAGGACCCAGTCCCTGCAGCCTGCCCCTTGGTGGGGCAGTACCCCCGGAGGCCAGGAAGGTCTGGGCAAGGCTGGCCAGGGGCAGGGTCCCTGCTGGGTCCTGCCCCTGGCCTGTGGGGCCTCTGAGCACAACCGGCCCTCTCGCACTGGAAGACCTCCCCGGCTGCCTCCAAAGGCGGGTTTGCCAACACTCCCGCCCGCTGTTCCCGCCAGGCACGCACAACGCTCCCAAGGCCAGGAGAAAAGCGCTTCGGGGTGTTGCTCTCTCCGGGCCCTTGCCCCTGAGCCTGGGGTCCAGGCAGTGGGTCCACACTCCCAGACCAAGGCCGAACCACATGCACACGTCTGTTCCTGACCCCTGCACCGGCAGAGAGCTCGGGGGAGCCAGAGTCTGTCAGGCAGCTGCTGGGTTGGCTGCCTGTGTGGGAAGGGGCAGAGCCGACCTAGGGGCAAGTTGGGCCTCTTGCTCTCCCTGCTGCCCTGAGGCTGCTGGGCCAAAGAGGTCTTGGGCATCCAGCCCCTTGCTGGTCCCTTCCCGCTGACGAGGCCCTCTGAGCTCCAGCACCTTGCAGTGTGGAGACAGCCCCTGCCAGCAACCTCCTCTCCAAGGAGGCCTCAACCGAGGCCTAGGCCCAGGGGAAAGGCACCAGCGGGGATGAGCCTGGGGAGGCGCCCGGGCATGTCTGGACCCAGGCCCCGCAGCCTGCCCCTTGGTGGGGCAGTACCCCCGGAGGCCAGGAAGGTCTGGGCAAGGCTGGCCAGGGGCAGGGGCCCTGCTGCGTCCTGCCCCTGGCCTGTGGGGCCTCTGAGCACAAACGGCCCTCTCCCACTGGAAGACCTCCCCGGCTGCCTCCAAGGCCGGTTTGCAAGCGCTCCCGCCCACTGTTCCCAGCAGGCGTGCACAATGCTCCCAAGCCCGGGAGAAAAGCGCTTCAGGGTGGTGCTCTCTCCGGGCCCTTGCCCCTGAGCCTGGGGGCAAGGCAGGGTGTCCACACTCCCAGGACAAGGCAGAACCACATGCACACGTCTGATCTGCCCCCTGCACCGGCAGAGAGCTCGGGGGAGCCAGAGTCTGTCAGGCAGCTGCTGGGCTGGCCGCCTGTGTGGGAAGGGGCAGAGCCGACCTAGGGGCAAGTTGGGCCTCTTGCTCTCCCTGCTGCCCTGAGGCTGCTGGGCCAAAGAGGTCTTGGGCATCCAGCCCCTTGCTGGTCCCTTCCCTCTGACGAGGCCCTCTGAGCTCCAGCACCTTTCAGTGTGGAGACAGCCCCTGCCAGCAACCTCCTCTCCAAGGAGGCCTCAACCGAGGCCTAGGCCCAGGGGAAAGGCACCAGCGGGGATGAGCCTGGGGAGGCGCCCGGGCATGTCTGGACCCAGTCCCCGCAGCCTGCCCCTTGGTGGGGCAGTACCCCCGGAGGCCAGGAAGGTCTGGGCAAGGCTGCCAGGGGCAGGGACACTGCTGGGTCCTGCCCCTGGCCTGTGGGGCGTCTGAGCACAACCGGCACTCTCCCGCTGGAAGACCTCCCCGTCTGCCTCGAAAGGCCGGTTTGCAAACACTCCCGCCCGCTGTTCCCGCCAGGCACGCACAATGCTCCCAAGCCCGGGAGAAAAGCGCTTCGGGGTGGTGCTCTCTCCGGGCCCTTGCCCCTGAGCCTGGGGGCAAGGCAGGGGGAACACACTCCCAGGCCAAGGCAGAACCACATGCCCACGTCTGTTCCTGTCCCCTGCACCGGCAGAGAGCTTGGGGGAGCCAGAGTCTGTCAGGCAGCTGCTGGGTTGGCCGCCTGTGTGGGAAGGGGCAGAGCCGCCCTAGGGGCAAGTTGGGCCTCTTGCTCTCCCTGCTGCCCTGAGGCTGCTGGGCCAAAGACGTCTTGGGCATCCAGCCCCTTACTGGTCCCTTCCCTCTGACGAGGCCCTCTGAGCTCCAGCACCTTGCAGTGTGGAGACAGCCCCTGCCAGCAACCTCCTCTCCAAGGAGGCCTCAACCGAGGCCTAGGCCCAGGGGAAAGGCACCAGCGGGGATGAGCCAGGGGAGGCGCCCGAGCATGTCTGGACCCAGTCCCCGCAGCCTGCCCCTTGGTGGGGCAGTACCCCCGGAGGCCAGGAAGGTCTGGGTAAGACTGGCCAGGGGCAGGGGCCCTGCTGGGTCCTGCCCCTGGCCTGTGGGGCCTCTGAGCACAACCGGCCCTCTCCCACTGGAAGACCTCCCCGGCTGCCTCCAAAGGCCGGTTTGCAAGCGCTCCCGGCCACTGTTACCAGCAGGCGGGCACAATGCTCCTAAGCCCGGAAGAAAAGCGCTTCAGGGTGGTGCTCTCTCTGGGCCCTAGCCCCTGAGCCTGGGGGCAAGGCAGGGTGTCCACACTCCCAAGCCAAGGCAGAACCACATGCACACGTCTGACCTGCCCCCTGCACCGGCAGAGAGCTCGGGGGAGCCAGAGTCTGTCAGGCAGCTGCTGGGCTGGCCGCCTGTGTGGGAAGTGGCAGAGCCGACCTAGGGGCAAGTTGGGCCTCTTGCTCTCCCTGCTGCCCTGAGGCTGCTGGGCCAAAGAGGTCTTGGGCATCCAGCCCCTTGCTGGTCCCTTCCCTCTGACGAGGCCCTCTGAGCTCCAGCACCTTGCAGTGTGGAGACAGCCCCTGCCAGCAACCTCCTCTCCAAGGAGGCCTCAACCGAGGCCTAGGCCCAGGGGAAAGGCACCAGCGGGGATGAGCCTGGGGAGGCGCCCAGGCATGTCTGGACCCAGTCCCCGCAGCCTGCCCCTTGGTGGGGCAGTACCCCCGGAGGCCAGGAAGGTCTGGGCAAGGCTGGCCAGGGGCAGGGGGCCTGCTGGGTCCTGCCCCTGGCCTGTGGGGCCTCTGAGCACAACCGGCCCTCTCCCACTGGAAGAACTCCCCGGCTGCCTCCAAAGGCCAGTTTGCCAACACTCCCGCCCGCTGTTCCCGCCAGGCACGCACAATGCTCCCAAGCCCGGGAGAAAAGCGCTTCGGGGTGGTGCTCTCTCCGGGCCCTTGCCCCTGAGCCTGGGGGCAAGGCAGGGGGAACACACTCCCAGGCCAACGCAGAACCACATGCACACGTCTGTTCCTGACCCCTGCACCGGCAGAGAGCTGGGGGGAGCCAGAGTCTGTCAGGCAGCTGCTGGGCTGGCCGCCTGTGTGGGAAGGGGCAGAGCCGACCTAGGGGCAAGTTGGGCCTCTTGCTCTCCCTGCTGCCCTGAGGCTGCTGGGCCAAAGAGGTCTTGGGCATCCAGCCCCTTGCTTGTCCCTTCCCTCTGACGAGGCCCTCTGAGCTCCAGCACCTTGCAGTGTGGAGACAGCACCTGCCAGCAATCTCCTCTCCAAGGAGGCCTGAACCGAGGCCTAGGCCCAGGGAAAAGGCACCAGCGGGGTTGAGCCAGGGGAGGCGCCCGGGCATGTCTGGACCCTGTCCCCGCAGCCTGCCCCTTGGTGGGGCAGTACCCCCGGAGGCCAGGAAGGTCTGGGCAAGGCTGGCCAGGGGCAGGGGCCCTGCTGGGTCCTGCCCCTGGCCTGTGGGGCCTCTGAGCACAACCGGCCCTTGCCCACTGGAAGACCTCCCCGGCTGCCTCCAAAGGCCGGTTTGCAAGCACTCCCGCCCACTGTTCCCGCCAGGCGCGCACAATGCTCCCAAGACCGGGAGAAGAGCGCTTCGGGGTGGTGGTCTCTCCGGGCCCCTGGACCTGAGCCTGGGGGCCAGGCAGGGGATCCACAGCCCCAGGCCAAGGCAGAACCACATGCACACGTCTGTTCCTGCCCCCTCCACCGGCAGAGAGCTCGGGGGAGCCAGAGTCTGTCAGGCAGCTGCTGGGCTGGCCGCCTGTGTGGGAAGGGGCAGAGCCGACCTAGGGGCAAGTTGGGCCTCTTGCTCTCCCTGCTGCCCTGAGGCTGCTGGGCCAAAGAGGTCTTGGGCATCCAGCCCCTTGCTGGTCCCTTCCCTCTGACGAGGCCCTCTGAGCTCCAGCACCTTGCAGTGTGGAGACAGCCCCTGCCAGCAACCTCTTCTCCAAGGAGGCCTCAACCGAGGCCTAGGCCCAGGGGAAAGGCACCAGCGGGGATGAGCCAGTGGAGGCGCACGGGCATGTCTGGACCCAGTCCCCGCAGCCTGCCCCTTGGTGGGGCAGTACCCCCGGAGGCCAGGAAGGTCTGGGCAAGGCTGGCCAGGGGCAGGGGCCCTGCTGGGTCCTGCCCCTGGCCTGTGGGGCCTCTGAGCACAACCGGCCCTCTCCCACTGGAAGACCTCCCCGGCTGCCTCCAAAGGCCGGTTTGCCAACACTCCCGCCCGCTGTTCCCGCCAGGCACGCACAATGCTCCCAAGCCCGGGAGAAAAGCGCTTCGGGGTGTTGCCCTCTCCGGGCCCTTGCCCCTGAGCCTGGGGTCCAGGCAGTGGGTCCACACTCCCAGACCAAGGCAGAACCACATGCACACGTCTGTTCCTGACCCCTGCACCGGCAGAGAGCTCGGGGGAGCCAGAGTCTGTCAGGCAACTGCTGGGTTGGCTGCCTGTGTGGGAAGGGGCAGAGCCGACCTAGGGGCAAGTTGGGCCTCTTCCTCTCCCTGCTGCCCTGAGGCTGCTGGGCCAAAGACGTCTTGGGCATCCAGCCCCTTACTGGTCCCTTCCCTCTGACGAGGCCCTCTGAGCTCCAGCACCTTGCAGTGTGGAGACAGCCCCTGCCAGCAACCTCCTCTCCAAGGAGGCCTCAACCGAGGCCTAGGCCCAGGGGAAAGGCACCAGCGGGGATGAGCCAGTGGAGGCGCAAGGGCATGTCTGGACCCAGTCCCCGCAGCCTGCCCCTTGGTGGGGCAGTACCCCCGGAGGCCAGGAAGGTCTGGGCAAGGCTGCGAGGGGCAGGGGCCCTGCTGGGTCGTGCCCCTGGCCTGTGGGGCGTCTGAGCACAACCGGCACTCTCCCGCTGGAAGACCTCCCCGTCTGCCTCCAAAGGCCGGTTTGCAAGCACTCCTTCCCGCTGTTCCCACCAGGCAGGCACAATGCTCCCAAGCCCGGGAGAAAAGCGCTTCGGGGTGGTGCTCTCCTCGGGCCCTTGCCCCTGAGCCTTGGGGCCAGGGAGTTGGAACACACTCCCAGGCCAAGGCAGAACGACATGCACACGTCTGTTCCTGCCCCCTACACCGGCAGAGAGCTCGGGGGAGCCAGAGACTGCCAGGCTGCTACTGGGCTGGCTGCCTGTGTGGGACGGGGCAGAGCCGACCTAGGGGCAAGTTGGGCCTCTTGCTCTCCCTGCTGCCCTGAGGCTGCTGGGTCAAAGAGGTCTTGGGCATCCAGCCCTTTGCTGGTCCCTTCCCTCTGACGAGGCCCTCTGAGCTCCAGCACCTTGCAGTGTGGAGACAGCCCCTGCCAGCAACCTCCTCTCCAAAGAGGCCTCAACCGAGGCCTACGCCCAGGGGAAAAGCACCAGCGGGGATGATCCTGGGGAGGCGCACGGACATGTCTGGACCCAGTCCCCGCAGCCTGCCCCTTGGTGGGGCAGTACCCCCGGAGGC